>NC_053389.1:212418623-212736997 GCF_905171765.1 Bufo bufo
CTTATCCCAGGTGAAAGGAGAGGATTGCAGCAGCTGTGAGTGAATGGGCCCTAATAGCCCTGTGTGCCTGTCCTGGTGAGATGTGATCCCTATGCTAAGTGTACCTGTGTGTGGTACTTCCGGAAACACTCTCCATAGCATAGGGCAGGGTGGTCAGCACAGTCAGGACAGAAATAGCGGGTGTCACGCCTTATTCCACTCCTGCTACAGACACGACATCTTTTTCGGGGTGACGGTTGGGTTGAGGTACCAGGAACGACACTGGGGAAATGTCGCTCGTGTAGACGGCTAACTACACTGGTGGATGGGGCCACGGAACCTCCTGGGTAAAGGAGGTTCTCGATGATCTCTTCCTGGAATTTGAGGAAGGATCCTGTTCTCCCAGCCTTACTGTAGAGAACAAAACTATTGTAGAGCGCCAATTGAATTAAATATACAGACACCTTCTTATACCAGCGTCTGGTTCTGCGGGAAACTAAATACGGAGACAACATCTGGTCATTGAAGTCCACCCCTCCCATGAGCGCATTATAGTCGTGGACACAGAGGGGCTTTTCAATGACACGGGTTGCTCGCTCAATTTGGATTGTCGTGTCTGCGTGAATGGAGGAGAGCATGTAAACGTCACGCTTGTCTCTCCATTTCACCGCGAGCAGTTCTTCGTTACACAAGGCAGCCCTCTGCCCCCTTGCAAGACGGGTGGTTACAAGCCGTTGGGGGAAGCCCACGCGACTAGTTCGCATGGTGCCACAGGCGCAAATCCGTTCTAGAAACAAATGCCTAAAGAGGGCCACACTTGTGTAGAAATTGTCCACATAAAGATGGTACCCCTTGCCGAATAAGGGTGACACCAAGTCCCAGACTGTCTTCCCACTGCTCCCCAGGTAGTCAGGGCAACCGACCGGCTCCAGGGTCTGATCTTTTCCCTCATAGATCCGAAATTTGTGGGTATAGCCTGTGGCCCTTTCACAGAGCTTATACAATTTGACCCCATACCGGGCACGCTTGCTTGGGATGTATTGTTTGAAGCCAAGGCGCCCGGTAAAATGTATTAGGGACTCGTCTACGCAGATGTTTTGCTCAGGGGTATACAAATCTGCAAATTTCAGGTTGAAATGGTCTATGAGGGGCCGAATTTTGTGGAGCCGGTCAAAAGCAGGGTGGCCTCTGGGACGGGAGGTGGTATTGTCGCTAAAATGCAGAAAACGTAGGATGGTCTCAAATCGTGTCCTGGACATAGCAGCAGAGAACATGGGCATGTGATGAATTGGGTGCGTTGACCAATATGACCGCAATTCATGCTTTTTTGTCAGGCCCATGTTGAGGAGAAGGCCCAAAAAAATTTTAAGCTCGGAAACTTGGACTGGTTTCCACCGGAAAGGCTGGGCATAATAGCTTCCCGGGTTAGCGGTTATAAATTGTGTGGCATACTGGTTGGTCTCTGCCACGACTAAGTCCAAGAGCTCCGCAGTCAAGAACAGCTCAAAAAATCCCAGGGCCGAACCGATTTGAGCCGTCTCAACCCGAACTCCAGACTGGGCGGTGAAAGGGGGAACTACTGGTGCGGCTGAAGTTGGTGACTGCCAATCAGGATTTGCCAGCACCTCAGGGACTCTAGGGGCTCTACGGGCCCGTCTTTGCGGTGGCTGCGACGGGGTAACTATTGCACGTGCCACCGTACCAGCTTCAACTGCCCTTCTGGTGCTCGCTACTTCACCAGGTTGTACGGCAGTGCTGGTACTAGGTCCAGGAAGGGCTGCGCTGCTGGTGTATGCCTCACCACGTGATCCGGCAGCGACAGCCCCACTCTGCTGCTCTTGAAGCGGATCCTGCGTAACCTGTGGTCTAGCGACATGGGGCCGGGTACGCCTGGTGCTGCCAGGGACCTCCACCTCCTCGTCCGAACTTTGGGTCAGAGAGCCACTGCTTTCCACAGGTTCATATTCTGACCCGCTAGATTCGTCAGATGAGGGTTCCCACTCCTCATCCGACTGGGTCAGAATCCTGTAGGCCTCTTCAGAAGAATACCCCCTGTTTGACATTTTGGACTACTAAATTTAGGGGTATTCCCTGAGACTACCCAAGAAAAAAAGCAAACCTGTCTTACAAAGGGGAGGCTAGCGAAGTACCGGAGGCTGCTGCGGTTGATAAAAAATATCAAAACTGATTTTTTTATCGCCGCAGTGCGTGTAAAATGAATGTGCAGTGATCAAAAAATAATAATTTTTTGTCACTGCGGTGGGGCGGGCGTGGGTGAACGCACGTGTGGGCGACCGATCAGGCCTGATCGGGCAAACACTGCATTTTGGGTGGAGGGCGAGCTAAGGTGACACTAATACTATTATAGATCTGACCGTGATCAGTTTTGATCACTTACAGATACTATAAAAGTACAAATGCTGATTAGCGATACGCTAAACAGCGAATAAAAGTGACTGCGGTGCGGTGGGGTGGGCGCTAACTGACGCTAACTACCTAACCAAGGGGCCTAAACTATCCCTAAAACCTAACAGCCAATACCAGTGGAAAAAAAAAAGTGACAGTTTACACTGATCACTTTTTTTCCTTTCACTAGTGATTGACAGGGGCGATCAAAGGGGTGATCAAAGGGTTAATTGGGGTGCAGGTGGGTGATCTGGGGCTAAGGTGTAGTGTTGGTGTACTCACAGTTCAGTCTGCTCCTGTGCTGGATCCAACCGACGAAAAGGACCAGCACAGGAGCAGACAAGCCATATAACAGATCATATTTACTAATATGATCTGTTATATGACTTTGGATTGGATTTTTTGAAAATCGCCAGCCTGCCAGCCAATGATCGTTGCTGGCAGGCTGGTGACGAACTTGTTCTTTGAATTTTGCCGGCCCGCGATGCGCATGCGCGGGCCGGCTTGGAGCGAAATCTCGCGTCTCGCGAGATGACGCGTATATGCGTGACTCTGCGCAGCGCTGCCACCTCCGGAACGCAATCCTGCGTTAGGCGGTCCGGAGGTGGTTAAATGTGACAGTCACTTATGCATGTGTAATCCCAGATATGCAATATATTAGAGGCTTTTTTCACCCCAGTAACCATAAAGCCGTATTTTTGGCCTAAATGTGACAGTCACTTGTGCACGTGTAATCCCAGATGTGCAATATATTAGAGGCTTTTTTCACCCCAGTAACCAAAAAGCCGTATTTTTGGCCTAAATGTGACAGTCACTTATGCTTGTCTAATCCCAGATGTGCAATATATCAGAGGCTTTTTTCACCCCAGTAACCAAAAAGCCGTATTTATGGCCTAAATGTGACAGTCACTTATGCACGTGTAATCCCAGATGTGCAGTGTATTAGAGTGTTTTTCATCCTAACCAAAAAGCTGTATTTCTGTCCTAAATGTGACAGTCACTTATGCACGTGTAATCCCAGATGTGCAGTATATTAAAGGGTTTTTTCACCCTAACCAAAAAGAGGTATTTCTGTCCTAAATGTGACAGTCACTTATGCACGTGTAATCCCAGATGTGCAGTATATGAGAGGCTTTTTTTACCCCAGTATGCCAAAGCCGTATTTATGGCCTAAATGTGACAGTCACTTATGCACGTGTAAACCCAGATGTGCAGTACATTAGCGTTTTTTTTTACCCTAACCAAAAAGCTGTATTTCTGTCCTAAATGTGACAGTCACATATGCTTGTCTAATCCCAGATGTGCAGTATATTAGAGGTTTTTTTCACCCTAACCAAAAAGCTGTATTTCTGTCTTAAATGTGACAGTCACTTATGCATGTGTAATCCCAGATATCCAATATATTAGAGGCTTTTTTCACCCCAGTAACCATAAAGCCGTATTTTTGGCCTAAATGTGACAGTCACTTGTGCACGTGTAATCCCAGATGTGCAATATATTAGAGGCTTTTTTCACCCCAGTAACCAAAAAGCCGTATTTTTGGCCTAAATGTGACAGTCACTTATGCACGTGTAATCCCAGATGTGCAGTATATTAGAGGGTTTTTTCACCCTAACCAAAAAGAGGTATTTCTGTCCTAAATGTGACAGTCACTTATGCACGTGTAATCTCAGATGTGCAGTATATGAGAGGCTTTTTTCACCCCAGTATGCCAAAGCCATATTTATGGCCTAAATGTGACAGTCAATTATGCACGTGTAAACCCAGATGTGCAGTACATTAGCGTTTTTTTTTACCCTAACCAAAAAGCTGTATTTCTGTCCTAAATGTGACAGTCACATATGCTTGTCTAATCACAGATGTGCAGTATATTAGAGGGTTTTTTCACCCTAACCAAAAAGCTGTATTTCTGTCTTAAATGTGACAGTCACTTATGCATGTGTAATCCCAGATATGCAATATATTAGAGGCTTTTTTCACCCCAGTAACCATAAAGCCGTATTTATGGCCTAAATGTGACAGTCACTTGTGCACGTGTTATCCCAGATGTGCAATATATTAGAGACTTTTTTCATTTCAGTAACCAAAAAGCTGTATTTTTGGCCTAAATGTGACAGTCACTTATGATTGTGTAATCCCAGATGTGCAGTATATTAGAGTTTTTTTTTACCCTAACCAAAAAGATGTATTTATGTCCTAAATGTGACAGTCACTTATGCACTTGTAATCCCAGATGTGCAGTATATGAGAGGCTTTTTTCACCCCAGTAACCAAAAAGCCATATTTAAAACCTAAATGTGACAGTCACTTATGCACGTGTAAACCCAGATGTGCAGTATATTAGAGGGTTTTTCACCCTGACCAAAAAGCTGTAATTCTGTCCTAAATGTGACAGTCATTTATGCACGTGTACTCCCAGATGTGCAGTATATTAGAGGGTTTTTTCACCCTAACCAAAAAGCTGTATTTCTGTCCTAAATGTGACAGTCACATATGCTTGTCTAATCACAGATGTGCAGTATATTAGAGGGTTTTTTCACACTAATCAAAAAGCTGTATTTCTGTCTTAAATGTGACAGTCACTTATGCATGTGTAATCCCAGATATGCAATATATTAGAGGCTTTTTTCACCCCAGTAACCATAAAGCCGTATTCATGGCCTAAATGTGACAGTCATTTGTGCACGTGTAATCCCAGATGTGCAATATATTAGAGACTTTTTTCATTTCAGTAACCAAAAAGCCGTATTTTTGGCCTAAATGTGACAGTCACTTATGAATGTGTAATCCCAGATGTGCAGTATATTAGAGTTTTTTTTTACCCTAACCAAAAAGATGTATTTTTGTCCTAAATGTGACAGTCACTTATGCACTTGTAATCCCAGATGTGCAGTATATCAGAGGCTTTTTTCACCCCAGTAACCAAAAAGCCATATTTATGACCTAAATGTGACAGCCACTTATGCACGTGTAATCCCAGATGTGCAGTATATTAGAGGGTTTTTTACCCTGACCAAAAAGCTGTAATTCTGTCCTAAATGTGACAGTCATTTATGCACGTGTAATCCCAGATGTGCAGTATATTAGAGGTTTTTTTTCACCCTAACCAAAAAGCTGTATTTCTGTCCTAAATGTGACAGTCACTTATGCACGTGTAATCCCAGATGTGCAGTATATGAGAGGCTTTTTTCACCCCAGTATGCTAAAGCCGTATTTATGGCCTAAATGTGACAGTCAGGGTGCACGTGTAATCCCAGATGTGCAGTATATTAATTTCAAACAATTTCTATTGTTCATATTTATCTCAAAAGTGCAAATATATGAGAAATCAGTTTGCAATTGTCAGTGAAAGCATAAATGACATCTTATACATTATATGACATCTTATTGCACTTGTAGTCATACGTAATAAAAACAATATTACAACACATTTATGGAAAATAAAAAGGGGAAAAAAGGGAAGGGAAAGGATATGGGTTGTGGGGGAAGTGGATGATTGCAGCAAATGTTTCAGCCTCTCCTTAATAGTAATCATTTAACCCCCTAGACCATAGGAAAGAAGATGGAGAAACTCCCTTATGTGGGTTGGAAGCCTCTATATGTTACCCAAGGGCCCCACACTTTCTGGAACATATGATTGGATCAATTCTCCCATCCCGCTATTTGTTCCATTCTATATATATCGTCACACCTGAGTTCCCAATTTCCCAGTGGGGGAGGGGATGTATCCCACCATTTAACTGCGACTAGCACTCGAGCCACTGCAAGTAATTGCGTGATGAGACGTTTGGTGGTGGCTGAGCATTTTATTTGGTCTAATAAGTTTAATAGACAAATCTGTGGAGATGGTTGTACTTGAATCTTACAGACCTTTGTGACTGCTGAGCAGACCTGTTCCCAATTTTTTTTAATTATCTCACACTTCCACCAGATGTGAAATTATCTCACACTTCCTCCAGCATCCTTCACTGACCTCGGGGTACATCTTATGCAAAACATCTGGCGTGTAATACCATCTTGTTAATATTTTAAAGTAGTTTTATTGCAGCCTCACGCAAGTCGAAATCTTCGGGGTCAGTGAAAGACACCTGTGCAGGGATTTTTGATCTTTATCCAAGCATAAATCCAATTCCCATTTCGCTAAATATGGGTTAATATCTGGGCTTGTAAGTGTAAGTATTATAGAGTACAATATAGAGATCTTTTTTATCAGGTTCCTGTTTCTGGAGGATTATTTTCTTAAACCTTGTTGGGTCTGTCTTATTTATTTGTGTAATTGGCTTTAAGTCATCTCTTATGTATGATCTTTGTAGAAAAGATAAAGAGGAAATATTGTTCCCCCTATCCCATTCTTTTCTCAGTGTGCCCCATACGTCTAATAAGTCCACCACTGGTGTAGTGATTGCTTTAGCCTTCTCTGACAAAGTTTGTATAAAATGTTGGGGTGCATCTTGTAGAATATCCCTCAGTTGTGTCAAAGGGGAGATTGCGACAGTGAGAAAGTGAGTATTATCCATAAAAGTCCGGCACCCCCATACCTCCTTGTTTGACAGGTAAAGTAGTGTATTGTTTAGTGAGTCTAGGTTTCTTCTTGTTCCATAAAAACTTAGAGAGAGTTGAAGCTATTCTGGTAAAAAATTAGCGAGGTATAAAAATAGGGAGAGTTTGGAGGAGGTACAAAACTTTGGGCAATATAATGGTTTTGATTAGTGAACGTCTACCAAACCATGACGTGAATGGTATTTCCCAAGAGTCCAGTGTACGTCTAATGTCGTTGGATAGGCAATGATAGTTCTCATCATATATTCGGGTAGGATCTGATGTAAGCTTAATGCCCAAAAACTTCAGGCTTGAAGCCGACCACTGATACGGGGTATTGAGCTCCAGTCTTTTCTGCCACTGTGTGTCTAATGTCACATTTAAAACTTGAGACTTTGTGGGGTTAATCAGGAAGTTAGATAGATCCCAAAAAGATCAAACAAGGATTGTATAGCCATAAAGGCTACATCCGGGTTTGTAATTAATACTAATAAGTCATCAGCAAACGCAGCCAGTTGGTGGTGAACCCCCTGTAGCTGAATACCCCGTATTCTGTCATCTTGTCTTATAGCTTGAAATAGACACTCAACTGTCAAGACAAATAGCAAGGGTGACAGAGGACAACCCTGTCTTGTCCCATTGGAAATTTGCAGAGGGGGAGAGAGTGTACCATTGACCACCACTTTAGCAGATGGCTTGGAATACATAGCCATGATAGCGTTGACAAAATCTGCAGGAATTCTGAATTTCATCAAGGCTTTTTGCATAAACAGCCAATCTATACGGTCAAACTCTTTTTCAGCGTCTGTCCCCAGCAGTACTAGAGGCACAGAACGGCTACGTACGTGATGTATGATGTTGATAAGACGAGTAGTGTTCATTATACCTTCTCTCCCCGCTACAAATCCTACCTGTTCACTATTTATAAGGTTTGGCAATAATGGTTTTAGCCTAAGCGCCAAGAGTTTGGCGAACATTTTTAAATCATTGTTTAAGAGAGATATAGGCCTATAACTAGCACAGATCGTCTCATCTTTTCCTTCTTTAGGGATAATAGTAATGTGTGCCATCAACATCTGTTCTGGCAGAGATTTCCCTTTGAACGTGTCATTACATAATGCTAAGAATTGAGGAAGAAGGACTGTTTGAAACTGTAATGACGCAAAGGGAGGGAAATGGGAAGGCCCTGTCCAAGGAAGAGGGAAAGATGGTGACCCCTGACTCACCTTGCGGCTGGCACCTGGCTGCCCTGACGTACCTAGACGGGTTCCTCACCCGTACGCCGATCACGTGTCTAAACCCTGGCTTTCCCTAAGATGAGCCCTATGTAGTGAACGGGGCGGTGGGATCACTAGTCCGCACCACTGACACTAAGAGGAAAACACCAAGGAGAGGACAGACAATACAGACAAACATATAATCCCAGGTGGGCGACAACAGCAGACCACCAAGGCCCAACAGGGATCCGGAGGGTAACGCTCTGGAACAACAACCAGGGATCACAGCTACACAGCTCCAGTGGGTCAGTATAGAAGTCCAGGCAGGAAGCTCTATATCTGGCAACCAGAGAAGTGGGAGATGGGAATATAAGGAGGTTGGGAGTGCTGGACAAGAAATAGCTGAGGAGAAGGAGCTATGGATCTTTGAGTGAGCCAAAAAGGATTGCAAGGCAAACCCAGAAAGCTACCATTAATAAACAGCACTGTCTTTAGACATAGAGCGCGCAGCCACCCGCTGTGACTTCCTGACCCCGGATATAACGGAGTCAGGCGTGGCTCTTGACACCCTCGTGACAGAAACTTACGGTAATAAACCATTGGGAGGCCGTCAGGGCCCGGACTTTTATGCATCGGGATTGATTTAACCACTTCTATCAATTCCTGTATTGTAAATGGTTTTAATAGAGAGGCGACTTGTTGGTCTTGGATTTTACCATTTTCCAGTGTACTTAGTGCAGGGAGACATGTCAGCAGGCGCTAGAGTGCTAGGAAAGAGTTCATTGTGCTGAAAAAATGATTTACAAGTTCAGAGAAAGATTATTCAAGGTGTAGGGAAAGGATAGGAATCTTAAACAATCCTATTACACCTTGATGCACTCACTGGGGATCCAAATTGCCATTATACAGCTCTGTAATTCCAGCAAACCGTTCTTGTTATTAGGGTGCAAGTGCTGTTTGATACAGCCATTAATAGGGTTTATTACAAGGAAATATTTCTACAACTTATTGTAGCCTTACATGGTGCAGTTATATGTTATTAAGCATGTTTTGGCTTGTATTAGTTGGAAAAAAAGGGCTTATTAGCAGTTGTGGGGTGTGCGAAAATTTCAGCCCTTTTTGTCGTGTATTAGTGGCAAAAGAAAAATATATTTGCCGTTCAGCGGTGCAGTTATATGTTCTAAAGCCCTTTTTAGCGTGTATTAGTGGCAAAAATATATATATACATATTTGCCATTCAGCAGTGCAGTTATATGTTCTGACCCAGAGACCATTGAGGAGGACATCAGTGACGTGCAGAAAGTACTCGATGATGGTGCTGTAGCTGATCACACTTGGGAGCCGGGTGAATTAGGTGCCTCATCATCATCGGGAGAAGAGGGTGGCAGCTTGCCCGTGAGGCAGCGGTGGAGCCAGCAAGTCACTAGCATGGCCGGGAGTCAGCAGGGTGGCAGCAGTGTGAGGTCGGTAGCCAAACGTGCCCGGGGTAGACCACCTACTTCGCAGAAGCCTACCTGCCTGGAAAGTAGTGGTGCACGGATTCATGGAAGCAGTGGCGGTAGCAGTCAGTCAGTGCGTAGTGTTTGGGGGTAAGCTCACCAACTCGGCGGTGTGGCAGTGTTTTGTTAAGCTGCCGGAGGAGGTGAACATGGCCATATGTAGAATCTGTAGGCAGAAGGTGAAGCGTAGCCAGGGTGCCAATGTTGTCACCACTGCCCTGCGTCAACATATGTAGCATCACCATAAAGTAGCCTGGAAGTACCGTGGCTCCGATGTGGTAGTTCAGCCTGCCGTAGCAACTGCTGCATCCCCCAGTGGCACGCACCTGGTTTCAGGCAGTCAAGGCTCCACCACCTCAGCAGAAAGGGAGCTGGCTGCCTTTCCTATCATCTGCTGGTCCTGATGTTCCTGCTCCTCCTCCTCCTCGTCAGTCATTCCGTCAGCAATCGATCACCAAATCTATTTCCAAGAGACAACAGTATGCGTGCAATCTTCCAATGTCGCAAAAGCTGAATGTGCTTCTGTCCAAGTTGCTGGTGCTGCAGTCACTCCCTTTACAAGTGGTGGATTCTGCACCTTTCAGAGAACTGATGGCTTGTTCCAAGCTGAGGTGGAGAGTCCCAAGCCGTCATTTCTTTGCCAAAAAAGCAGTACCAGCCCTACACACACCTGTAGAACAGAAGGTGGGCCAGTCCTTGAGCCTGTTGGTGTCTGCCAAAGTGCACGGTAGCGCTGATGTGTGGAGCTGTAACTACGGTCAGGGACAATGCATGTCCTTTACGGCCAACTGGGTGAATGTGATTCCTGCAGAGCCACACCAGCAACTTGGCCAAGTGACGCTACAGCCTCTACGTTGTCACGCCGTTGGTCCTGCGACAATGTCCGCCTCTGCCTCCTCATCCTCCACTGTGTCCTCAGCCTCCACTGCAGGGACATACCATATGTGCAGGGCATGGCGGTGTCATGCTGTTCTGCACCTGGTTTTCCTTGGTGAAGAGAGTCACACAGGGGAGAAACTGCTCCGAGTCATTCATCAAGAAATGCAATCCTGCCTTTCTCTGCGACAACTCAAAATTGGAACTATGGTGACCGACAACAGGAAGAACATGATGTCGGTGCTGCATCAAGGAGGACTGAGCCATGTACACTGCATGGCACACGTGTTCAATCCGGTTGTCAAGCAGTTCATGAAGTCTTCCACTAATCTGCAAGACGTCCTAAAAATGGCCAGGAAACTTTGCATGCACTTCAGCCACTCGTCCACCACAAAGCACACCCTCCTTGAGCTGCAGCGGCAGAATGGCATCCCCCAACATAGGCTGATATGTGACGTTTCCACCTGTTGGAATTCCACCCTCCATATGTTGTGTAACTTCAATGTCAAATTAAATACAAATATAGAAGGGGGTATATGAAGGTAAAAAAAAAAAAGGTTTATTTGTTTATTGTCATTTGTAATGCTGTCATTCCGTCTGGTGGAGACAGAGAGTTTTAAAGGCCTTATGGCGGTGGCTATCCCACAGTACGTCGTGCCCAGCCGCCACTACTTTTCCAGGCGAGCCATCCCTTCCCTGCACAACCAAGTGGGGGACAAAATCAGGTGTGCACTGCGCAACGCCATCTGTGGCAAGGTGCACCTCACTACGGATACGTGGACCAGTAAGCACGGTCAGGGACGTTATATCGCCATAACAGCACACTGGCTAAATGAAGTGGCGTCTGGGCCTGAGGCGGATAGCTGTTTGGCGCATGTCTTTCCACCACTGAGGATTGCAGGGCACTTCAGTTTGCCTCCTGTTGCTTCCACCTCCTACTCCGCTTCCTCATCCTCTACCGGCTCCTCATCCGGTCAGCGTAACACCTTCACCACCAACTTCAGCACAGCCAGGGGTAAACGACAGCAGGCAGTTTTAAAACTTATCTGTTTGGGGGACAAACCCCACATCGCGCAGGAGCTGTGGACGGGCCTTGAACAACAGATCGATGAGTGGTTGGTGCCAGTGAGCCTCAAGCCCGGCCTGGTAGTGTGCGATAATGGGCGAAATCTCATAGCAGCTCTGGGACTAGCTGGTTTGACGCACATGTGCTGAATTTGGTGGTGCAGAGATGCCTTAAAAATTACCCCGATATGTCAGAGATGCTGCATAAAGTGCGGGCCGTCTGTGCGCGCTTTTGGCTTTCTCACCCTGCTGCTGCTCCCCTATCAGCGCTGCAGCGTAACTTCGGCATTCCCGCTCACCGCCTCATATGCGACATCTCCAAAAGATGGAACTCCACCTTGCACATGCTGGCCAGACTGTGCGAGAAGCAGCAGGCGATAGTGGAGTTTCAGCTGCAGCACGCACGGGTGAGTCGCTCTGCGGAACAGCACCACTTCACCACCAATGACTGGGCCTCCATACGAGACCTGTGTTCCTTGTTGCGCTGTTTCGAGTACTCCACCAACATGGCCAGTGCCGATAACGCCGTTCTCAGCGTTACTATCCCACTTCTATGCCTCCTTGAAAAAACGCTACTGGCGATGATGGAAGAGGATGTGGCACAGGAGGAGGAGGAGGAAGAGGAAGAGGGATCATTTCGTAGGGTTTCCGGCCAGTGATTCACAAGTGGCTCCGAGGGTGGGTTCCTGCACCCACAAACGCCAGGTACACAATTTTCCAGCCAGGGCACAGTTCTGGAGGATGACGAGGTGGAGGATGAGGAGAAGGAGATGGAGAAGGAGGAACCATGTTCACAGCAGGGTGGCACCGAGATCAGCTCATTGCCATCACTGGTACGTGGCTGGGGGGATACAGAGGACACAGACGATACACCTCCCACAGAGGACAGATTTTCGTTGCCTCTGGGTAGCCTGGCACACATGAGCGATTACATGCTGCAGTGTCTCCACAACGACCGCCGAGTTGCCCGCATTCTAACTTGTGCTGATTACTGATTACTCTTAGCAGCAGGCAGCATTTCACCAACAGGGTGGAGCAGTATGTGCGCAAACGCCTACACGTACTGAATGACGTTTCTGCCCCCTTCAACTTGGGTCTGCAAATTGGGCACATGGCCTGAGCTTGCCCTTTACGCCTTGGCTGCAGCCAGTGTATTATCTGAACGTGTGTTTAACATGGCAGGGGGCGTTATCACAGACAAACACAGCTGCCTGTCCACAGCCAATGTGGACAAGCTCACGTTCATTAAAATGAACCAGGCATCGATCAAACAGGACTTGTCCGTACCTTGTGCAGAATAGACATGTGTATCGGCCTTAACCAGCCATTGTTATACTACAGCGCAACTGCTCATTCTTGTATTTTGGATATTTCACACTCTTTTGGAGTGTACCCTAATTAAAAAAAATATTAAAACAAAAAAACAGTGTTGGCTACCTCGTCCTCCTCCACCGCTGCTTCCACTTACACCGCTATGTCCACATCCTCCTCAAACTCCTACTCCATATGGACCTCCACCTCATAAATCAATTATCATTTTTTTTATTTGTACATATTTTATTTTATGTCATTTCACTACTTTGTCTGTTACATTTTCGGGTGAGATTCCCCAATTTTTGGGTGTGATATACCACTGCTATACCTAGTAGACAGGTTAAAAAAATTCAAAAATTTGTCTGCTACATTTTCGGGTGAAATTCACAAATTTTTGGGTGTGATGTACCACTGCTATACCTAGTAGACAGGTTAAAAAAATTCACTAATTTGTCTGTTACATTTTCAGGTGAAATTCACCAATTTTTGGGTGTAATATACCCCTCCTCTACCTAGTTGACAGCTTAATAAATTTCACTCATTTTTCTTTTACATTTTCGGGTGACATTAAACAATTTATTTATTTTTTGTCATAGACCCCTGCTCTACCAAGTAGACAGGTTAATAAATTTAACTAATTTTTCTGTTACATTCTTGGGTTGACATTTTACAATTTTGGACATGAATAAATACCTGCTCTGCATAGGTGACAGGGGCAGAAATTTTTAAAAATAATCTGTTCCATTGGTGGGTGACATTAACCCATTTCTGGCTATGAAAAACCCCTACTCTGCATAGGTGACAGGGACTTACATTTCTAAAATACGTCTTTAATTGGCCCTTTCATTCGATCCTTCTGCTTTAATAATTTGTCCCACATTTGTGCTTCAATAATTTGTCCCACATTTGCTCTTCAATAATTTTTCCCACATTTCCACTCTATCATATTTCATTTGAAACAATTAACCTCCCTTGGATGTGGTCTCTCTTTCTCACGCTCCCTCTCCGGCGTCAAACCCTGATTCGCCAATAACCGTGATCAACATGGTAGGCTCAGAAAAGAACATCGACAGTTGATAGAGAAGATATCCAAATGGATGGTGGACGTTACGGGGGCACCTTTGCATAGGTGACAGGAACATAAATTTTTTTTAAAATTGTCTGTTACATTGTCAGGTGACATTTTACAAATTTTGCTGGATAGAAACCCCTGCTCTGCATAGGTGACAGGGAATACAATTTCAGAAATTCTTCTTTAATTGATGCACGCCACCTCCTTTCATTCAATGCTTAAACTTTAACAAGTTGTCCCACATTTGCGCTTCAATAATTTGTCCCACATTTGCGCTTCAATAATTTTTCCCACATTTCCACTCTATCATATTTAATTTGAAACAATTAACCTCCCTTAAATGTGGTCTCTCTTTCTCATGCTCCCTCTCCGGCGTGGAACCCTGATTCACTGATAACCATGATCAACATGGTAGGCTCAGAAAAGAACATCGAAAGTTGATAGAGAAGATATCCAAATGGATGGTGGACGTCACAGGGACGTGCAATCAGGCAGAAGTTATCTAGAGTCAACAAAGCGGCAGCAGGGCCTCTCCTGGCTAACGTTTCCAAATCCAAAATACCCCAGTGACATTCACTATAATTTTTTATTAATCATTCCAAAAACAGGGCATCTAAAGAGTCCTGTATTGTTATTTATCGTCACTACCTCCCCGAGTAGGGAGTGGGTAATTGCCGCGCTCCCTGTCCTTTCCTTCATTTCTTCCGTTTTAATAGCTTCTCCCAAATTTCTGCTCGATCACAATTAAATTTCATGCATTGATCTCCTTTGGATGTGGTCTCTCTTTCTCACGCTCCCTCTCCGGGGTGGAACCCTGATACGCCGCTAACCATGATCAACATGGTAAGCGCAGAAAAGAACATCGAAATCATGGGGACATGCGACATGGTGGGGCAGTATGTTTGCACACGCCTAGACAAACTGACTGATGGTTCTGCCCCCTGCAATTTCTGGGTCTCCAAATTGGGCACATGGCCTGAGCTTGTCCTTTACCCCTTGGAGGTGCTGACCTACCCTGCAGCCAGTGTATTGTCTGAACGTGTGTTTAGCACGACTGGACGGGGTTATCACAGGTTATATTTTCCAATGTTTTGGGGTGTACCCTAATTTAAAAAATTTTTTATAAATTTTAATCCAAAAAGTAGTGTAGGCTGCCTCCTCAACCTCCTACTCCATATGGACCTCTTGTCACGAGGGTGTCAAGAGCCACGTCTGACTCCGTTATACCCGGGGTCAGGAAGTCGCAGCGGGTGGCTGCGCATTCGATGTACAAAGACAGTGCTGTTTCGTAATGGTAGCTTTCTGGGTTTGCCTTGCAATCCTTTTGGCTCACTCAGGGATCCGTAGCTTCTCCTCCTCAGCTGTTTCTTGTCCAGCAATCCCAACCTCCTTATATCCCCATCTCCCACTTCTCTGGTTGCCAGATATAGAGCTTCCTGCCTGGACTTCTATACTGACCCACTGGAACTGAGTAGCTGAGATCCCTGGTTGTTGTTCCAGAGTGTTACCCTCCGGATCCCTGTTGGGCCTTGGTGGTCTGCTGTTGTGGCCCACCTGGGATTATATGTTTGTCTGTATTGTCTGTCCTCTCCTTGGTGTTTTCCTCTTAGTGTCAGTGGTGCGGACTAGTGATCCCACCGCCCTGTTCACTACTTAGGGCTCATCTTAGGGAAAGCCAGGGTTTAGGCACGTGATTGGCGTACGGGTGAGGAACCCGTCTAGGGACGTCAGGGCAGTCAGGTGCCAGCCGCAAGGTGAGTCAGGGGTCACCACCTTTCCCTCTCCCTTGGACAGGGCCTTCCCATTTCCCTCCCTTTGCATGACGCCGGTCATTACATTATATCTGGCCCTTATTTTGTGTAGGTAAAAAAAAATATATATATTTTTCTTTCTACCTACTTAGAATCCAGTATGGATTCAATTGCTGCTTTGTCAAAGCAACTTTAAGGCCTGTCTTTGGAGGTGGCAGGATTGAAGGCGTCGGTCCTCCAGCAACAGCAGCAATTGCAACAGACCGCAAGCCCAGCGGTTGCTACAGGTAACCAGGTTGTTGCGGAACCCAAGGTTGTTCTTCCTGACAGATTTTCTGGGGGAAGGGACAAATTTGTGACGTTCCGTGAGGCCTGTAAATTATATTTTAAACTGCGCCCTTACTCCTCTGGTAATGAAGAACAGCGGGTGGGGGTTGTTATTTCCCTGCTGCAGGGGGACCCGCAATCCTGGGCGTTCTCTTTACCCACTGATTCCCAGGCTCTCCGGTCAGTGGATGAATTTTTTGGGGCCTTGGGTCTCATATATGACGACCCTGACAGAGTCTCACTGGCTGAATCAAAATTACGGAGACTCCTACAGAGAGAGCGGCCAGTAGAGGAGTATTGAGCAGAGTTCCGTAGGTGGGCTACGGATACCCAGTGGAACGACCCGGCTCTCAGGAGTCAGTTCTGCTCTGGGTTATCCGAAAGAATTAAGGATGAGCTTGCGCTGTATGAGACTCCCTTTTCTCTTGATGCGGTGATGTCCCTTTCTATTAGAATAGATACGTCTTAGGGACAGATTGAAAAATCTGGAGCAATTGGTAACCCCTCTCAAGCAGCAGTTAGTCTGTATGGACTTAGACGAGCCTATGCAGCTAGGAGGAACTACTCGTCAGGTCCATCCTCCTGAGGCTCGCCGTAGGCGTGGGGTTTGTTTTTTCTGTTGGGAGAGGGGTCATTTTATTAATGTCTTACCTTTGTCTGCGGGTAAAACAGTTATCTTGGTAGTAGTGGACAGGTTTTGCAAAATGGTACACTTCATTGCGTTACCCGCACTACCTAATGCTAAGACTCTTGCTCAGGTATTCATCAGTGAAATCGTGAAGCTTCACGGGGTCCCTTCCGATGTTGTTTTGGATCGGGGAACCCAGTTTATTTCTACGTTTTGGAAAGCTTTTTGTTCCCGTTTGGGGGTACACTTGTCCTTTTACTCAGCTTTCCATCCTCAGTCGAATGGACAGACTGAGCGTACCAACCAAAACCTTGAGACATATCTAAGATGTTTTGTGTCTGAAAACCAAGAGGTGTGGTCATCATATTTACCGTTAGCCGAGTTTGCCATAAATAATCGCCGTCAGGAATCTACTGGCAAGTCACCATTTCTTGGTGCATATGGTTTTCCTCCCCAATTCTGTACTTTCAAAGAGGGGGGTTCTTCTGGGGTTCCCTAAGAGGAACGGTTCTCGTCGTCTCTTTCATCTGTATGGCAGAAAGTGCAAGCTAATTTGAAAAATATGGGAGGTAAATATAAATGCATGGCTGATAAGAAACGGTCGCCAGGTCCGGACCTAGGAGTGAATGACTATGTGTGGTTATCTACTTGGAATATTAAATTCAAGGTTCCCTCTTGGAAACTGGGTCCTAGGTTTATTGGTCCTTACAAAATAGTAGCCATCATTAACCCCGTGCCTTTTCGCCTGGAGCTACCTCAGACTTTTAAAATTCATAACGTCTTCCATAAATCGTTACTCAAAAAGTATGTTCCACCTCTAGAACCATCACCGCTGCCACCCCCTCCTGTTATTGTGGATGGTAATCTAGAGTTTCAAATATCTAAAATTGTTGATTCTCGTCGGGTCCGCCGTTCTCTTCAATATCTGGTGCATTGGAGGGGTTATGGTCCCGAGGAAAGAATGTGGGTTCCAGCGTCTGAGGTAAACGCCCACAGGTTAGTTCGGGTTTTTCATGCCTCTCATCCTGAGAGACCTAGTCCTGAGTGTCCGGAGGCCCCTTGTGGAAGGGGGGGTACTGTCACGAGGGTGTCAAGAGCCACGTCTGACTCCGTTATACCCGGGGTCAGGAAGTCGCAGCGGGTGGCTGCGCGTTCGATGTACAAAGACAGTGCTGTTTTGTAATGGTAGCTTTCTGGGTTTGCCTTGCAATCCTTTTGGCTCACTCAGGGATCCGTAGCTTCTCCTCCTCAGCTGTTTCTTGTCCAGCAATCCCAACCTCCTTATATTCCCATCTCCCACTTCTCTCGTTGCCAGATATAGAGCTTCCTGCCTGTACTTCTATACTGACCCACTGGAGCTGAGTAGCTGAGATCCTTGGTTGTTGTTCCAGAGTGTTACCCTCCGGATCCCTGTTGGGCCTTGGTGGTCTGCTGTTGTGGCCCACCTGCGATTATATGTTTGTCTGTATTGTCTGTCCTCTCCTTGGTGTTTTCCTCTTAGTGTCAGTGGTGCGGACTAGTGATCCCACCTCCCTGTTCACTGCACAGGGCTCATCTTAGGGAAAGCCAGGGTTTAGGCACGTGATCGGCGTACGGGTGAGGAACCCGTCTAGGGACGTCAGGCACTCAGGTGCCAGCCGCAAGGTGAGTCAGGGGTCACCACCTTTCCCTCTCCCTTGGACAGGGCCTTCCCATTTCCCTCCCTTTGCGTGACGCCGGTCATTACACCTCCTCCTCCTAGATCAGGATTATTATTTTTTTATTTTTACGTATTTTATGTTATTTAAAGTAATTTCCCTATATACTTTTGTTTGCAGAACACTTTCCATGCTCTTAACCACATTTTGCTGGTATTTTCAGCCCTCTAGCCCTTTCCATGACATTACAGCCATTTTAGTGCTCAAAACTTCGGGTCCCCATTGACTTCAATAGGGTCCGGGTCAAGTTCGGGTCAAGTTCGAGTCCCGAACTCAAACTTTTTTGTGAAGTTCGGCCGAACCCCTCGAACCCGAACCCGAACCTCCAGGTGTCTGCATAACTCTACTCATCACTAATCATTATAATCTTAATTTGTTTAATTGTTGTGTTGTAAGCATATTTTACTTAATTAAGTACTAATTGTTAGTGATAAGCGACAGGGGCAATATTCGAATTTGCGATATTTCGAGAATATTGTGTAATATATTTATCAGATATTCGCAAATTTGAGAATTTGAGATTATTTTCTTGATTGCTAAAATTGGCAATGTAATATTTGCTTAATGCGCACGCAATACAGGCATGGGTCACTTTTACTACATTTTCCAAGCTGCTAGAAGTTTGCTGAGACTGGAGAAAATGGTTGGCATGGCAGAACATTAAAAATGGCTTTATATACAGATAGAGTGCTCCAATAAATTCACGATTGCACTAATGATGCAATTATTTTGGCGCAATACGTGAAACTTCGCATTATAGCAGGTCTAACTACTTATTACTGATTGGTGCACCATGCATTGTTGTGACACCACAGCACTATGTCTGTAGCATGTATGTATGGACAGCAGAACCTACCACACTACCTAACACACTGCACTTCAACAGCTACACTAAATCAGGATATAACCTACACTGACTATCTGACATTAACTATCTATATTATAAATATAAGCTATCTAACTATCTATCTAATGTAATGAGTGGAAAGCACAGAGCACAGCAATGACACTGCTGTCTCTCTGAGAACTGCAAAAAACTGTAGAAAATGGCTGCTGGGGAGATTCTTATATAGTAAGGGGTAGGCAACTTTCCTATTGGTTGCTAGGGGTGTTGCCAAGCTCATACAAAGACACTGCAGCCTTCTCATTGGCCCACAAGCAATAAGCAGGGAGGGATCAGAGGTACAGATGAAAAAAAATCTAGAATATTCGAAAATACGAATATATATCACTATATTCTAAATATTTGCGAATTCTCGAAGTGCCGATATTTGCGATTAATATACGCGATTTGAATATTCATGCCCAACACTACTGATTGGTTATGTCCCTTTTAATTATTATATTACCTTCTATATACTTTATCACCCAAAAATAGAGCCACAATCTTCACCGAGTGAAAATCAAAAAAACTTTATTGACAATGTAAAATAAGTACATACATGATAATAGAAGGCAGCACAAAGGTGGAACACAAGGATGAGGAACAGGACCCAAGAGGGGGCCGAGAGGTTAGCACACCAAAAACACAGGGAAAAGAATGATGAAAATGGAAAAAACACCAAGACGACTGTAAACAATAAGCCCCGGGCAATGCTGCAACAGAGGCAAGTGTAAGGGCGAAAAACTTGGTGATGGCAAAAGAATAATCGTACCCTGGATGGTGTGTCGATCTCTCAGCCGCCTCCTTACCCGGGATAAGGAGGCGGCTGAGAGATCGACACACCATCCAGGGTACGATTATTCTTTTGCCATCACCAAGCCATTGCTCCACTAAATTTCAGTCTTATATTATTTTCCTTAATACTAAATTGAGGTCAAGTCACCAGAAAACAAAATGAAAAACATTAGCAGATAAAGGAGGAAGGATCATCATTGTCATCATTCATTTTATTTCTCTTTCTATTTTCTATGTTTATGGAAGTTCATGGGACCACTGAAGGGAAGATTTGTGAGAACTGCTATGACAGGGAAATCAATCACCCTATGGGGTAAACACAAACATCCCAACCCCAAGGCTAAATTTGTTCCTTAGGCACTCCTGTCAGAAAACCGATGTGGAAAACACAATTTCTCCCATTTACCTATTCCACAAGTATTTTTTACATCCATTGAGTTTTCTCTAAATGTTTCCCTGTGGACTGGAATAGAAAGGAGACAAGAGTAAGGAAAGAATAGAAAGCATTGACGGATTCCGAGTAACAAAGCAGAAAAAATGGGTCCTGTGTATCTATGGCACAGCAGGGGCTCTCCTATACAGAACATGTATCTAATGAACCAATGACCTCTCATTGATGAAAACTCATTTGTCATCAGGTGAAGCTAGACATTGTTCTGCTCTTATGGTAATACACAAAGACAAAAACAATGACTTTCCTTGATGCAGCATTTTATTAGTATTATTTGTTGTTTCCAGAATTGTGGTCACGTGAAAGTTATCTTCCTGACTAGAGATGAGTGAAGTTGTAAAAAATTTGATTCAGCTGCTTCACTGAGGTTACCAAAGAAATTGTATTTGTTATGAATTACTTTGTCACAAATTGCATTCCATTGTATATAGTGGACTCAATGATGGGGAACGGCGATCAGGACATCCCCAACCCCCCTCATTAAACCCCTGTGAGATAGTGACAGATCTCACAGAGGTGACTGCCAAGCAAGGGGTGGATAGTGCGGTCCACACCCCTATTCCACCAGGTGTACAATCAGTCTGGGGATAACAACACAGCCCAGACTGTCAGTCAAAAAAGAGTGAAATCCTGGAAAGGTGTTGTTGCACAGCCTGGGGGCTGGAGGACTTGGGGAGCACAGAGCGACGCCTGGGAGTGGGTCGCAGGGTCCTAGTCAGGCGGACTAGAGAGCCCAGCTTCCCCAAGGGACTTTTTATTTGCACAGCCTAGGGCAGGGATGGTGAACCTTTTTAAGACCGAGTGCCCAAACTGTAACCCAAAACCCACTTATTTATCGTAAAGTGCCAACATGGCAATTTACCCTGAATACAACAGTCCAATATAGTATATCTTCCATGTACTTTATCATTTAGCTATAATAGCCTGCCTACATTCAATGCGCTGCCTGTGCTGTTCATAGTGTGCCCTGCACTGATGAATGGCAGGAAATGTCTAAGGCATATTGGTACACCATAGACTTTTTCCATGGTGTGGGTTCCCACAGAGAGGGCTCTGAGTGCCACCTCTGGCACCCGTGCCATAGGTTCGCCAACACTGGCCTAGGGGCTGGAGGACTACAAGGTGGGAAAAGCCGCATGTACTTCACCTGTGTGAACGGGGCTTAGAGGTGAGTCAGGGAATACCTCTGTTTAGTCAGGGCCCAGCCGGGCAGGTATTTATTTTGTTTTGGTGTACTTGGGAACCTCACCCTTCCCAGTGGTGTGTAACTGGGCTGTCCTGCATGCGAAGAATTTCAAAATAAATGCAATGTTTGGCCCCTAATCCTGCGGTAGATGAAGATCATTGTGTGAATGACCCCCGGATAAGAGCTAATCCCTACACCCCTCAGATGATTCGTTCAACGCTGATATCTGCACCTGACAGTAACATTACGGCCTTTTATGGTTTCATCAGGAGTTAAAAACAAAAAAGTACACAATCACCTCATCCATTTGCTTGTGGAGAGGACGTTGCAGCCATCTTGGGTGAAGAAACACACCAAATCTCTCTCGCACTGATGTGATGGTGTCACCACATCATCCCACTGGCCAGGCACAGTGACATCATCACTGATGACGTCACTGCGTCCGATCAGCATGATGATGTGGTGATGTCACAAGTCAGAGTGCGTGAGATTTGATGTGTTTTCTGCAATCATGATGACTGAGACGGTCTCTCCATGAGCAAATGGATGAGGTGATCTTATTTATTTTTTTATACCAGGTTTGTGGAAAATCTAATTTTTCCTAAAATTCCGAACAAAGTAAAGTTGTTTCACTTCGATTCGCTTAACACTATTCCTGACCCTTATTCTTGATTATTACAATATTGTGCATATCATGCTGGTAGTAAAGCACATGTTGTATATTGAGGATGTCTGTTTGAAGAGCACTTAAACTTTTACAGAATTTTTATATTGATAGCCTATCCTCAGGATAGGCATTCAATATCTGATTGGTTAATATTTGACACCATACAAACCCCGTGAGAAGCTGTTCGGGAGTAGCTCTGGAGCTGGAAGAACTGTGCACTGGAACTACACAGCTCCATTCATTCATTCCATAGATGATTGACAGCTTCCTTCCCATACTGTCAGCAGATGTAAGATGTGCTAATTTTCATATATTTTTCCCAAAAATCCAAAGGAATGTTGACAGGCTTACGATACTCCAGTCATCATGCATATGTGGCGCCCTCCATAATAAGAAATAGTCACCTAATACAGCAGGCGTGATGTCATGGTTTGAAGTGTGTAGTTGGATGTCATCGGCATAGAGATGTTACTGAAAACCAAATCTGCTGATAGTCTGCAATTTATACAGTATCTCACAAAAGTGAGCACCAACCTCATATTTTTGTAAATATTTTATTATATCAATTCATGGGACAACAATGAAGATCTGACACTTTGATACAATGTAAAGTAGTCAGTGTACAGCTTGTATAACAGTGTAAATTTAGTGTGTCCTCAAAATCACTCAACACACAGCCATTAATGTCTAAACTACTGGCAACAAAAGTTGAGTACACCCCTAAGTGAAAATGTCCAAATTGTGCCCAATTACCCATTTTTTCTCCCCAGTGTCATGTTACCTCTTAGTGTTACAAGGTCTCAGGTGTGAATGGGGAGCAGGTGTGTTAAACTTTGTGTTATCGTTCTCACACTCTCTTATACTGGTCACTGGATGTTCAACATGGCCCCTCATGGCAAAGAACTCTCTGAGGATCTGAAAAAAAAGAATTGTTGTTCTACATAAAAATGTCCGAGTCTATAAGAAGATTGCCAACACACTGAAACTGAGCTGCAGCACGGTGGCCAAGACCATACAGCGGTTTAACAAGACAGGTTCCACTCAGAACAGGCCTCACCATAGTCGACAAAAGAAGTTGAGTGCACATCTTCAGCGTCATATCCAGAGGTTGTCTTTTCAAAATAGACATATGAGTGCTGTAAGCATTGCTGCAGAGGTTGAAGGGGTGGGTGGCAGGGGCGTAGCTATAGGGGGTGCAGAGGTACCAGTCGCTACCGGGCCCAGGAGCCTGAGGGGGCACAAAGACCCTTGTGCCTCATGTGAAGACAATGGTATTATAGAAAGTGCATGCTATTCAAGTTACACCTCTGGCTAGCACAAAGGCTATGTGCTTCCCTGCCCCTGGCCACAAAGCACTGAGAGAAGGGGGACCCAAGCTGAACTCTTGCACCAGGGCCCATGATCCGTTAGCTATGCTCCCGGTGGGGGGGTCAACCTGTCATTGGTCAGACCATACACCGCATACTGCATCAAATTGGTCTGCATGGCTGTCCCAGAAGGAAGCGTCTTCTAAAGATGATAAACAAGAAAGCCTGCAAATAGTTTGCTGAAACAAACAGACAAAAGACATGGATTACTGGAACCATGTCCTGTGGTCTAATGAGACCAAGACAAACTTATTTGGTTCAGATGGTGTCAAGTGTGTGGCGGCAACCAGGTAAGCAGTACAAAGACAAGTGTGTCTTGCCTACAGTCAAGCATGGTGGTGGGAGTGTCATGGTTTGGGGCTGCATGATGCTGCCGGCTGTGGGGAGCTATAGTTCATTGAACCATGAATTCCAACATGTACTGTGACATACTGAGGCAGAGCATAAACCCCTCCGGAAACTGGGCCGCAAGGCAGTATTCCAACAAGATAATGACCTCAAACACAGCTCCAAGATGACCAATGCCTTGTTAAATAAACTGAGAGTAAAGGTGCTGGACTGGACAACATGTATCCAGACCTAAACCCTATTGAGCATCTGTGAAGCAACCTCAAATGGAAGGTGGAGGAGCGCAAGGTCTCTAACATCCACATCAGTGATGTCCTTATGGAGGAGTGGAAGAGGATTCCAGTGGCATCCTGTGAAGCTCTAGTGAATTACATGCCAAAGATAGTTAAGGCAGTGCTGGAAAATAATGGTGGCCACACAAAATATTGACACTTTGTGAGGGGTGTGATCATTTTTGTGAGATACTGTATATGACTCTGTTTGTATATGACCCCCTGTTTGTAAAGCGCTATGAAATATGTTGGAACTATATTAATAAAGATTATTATCATCCTCATCATCATCCTCATCATCATCCTCATCATCATCCTCATCATCATCCTCATCATCATCATCATCCTCCTCCTCCTAACAAAGCATCTTAGGCAGCCAAGCAAAGCATCTTAGGTAGCCAAGCAAAGCATCTTAGGCATCCAAGCAAAGCATTTTTGCTCAGCTCTGTAAATGGGTAGTTACCTATGAAGAGCTGGATTCCTGATATTAGACAGCTTTGCTTTCTTTTTGGAAAAGAGACTAGTGTGCATGTCTCATTTCCAGAGAAGCACAACAATAGAAAAAAAAAAAGAAAATAACCACCAAAATTCATCTATGAAGCACAAGGAGGTGCGTATACTAGATTTGGAAAAATTGGTTCTATCAATTTGGAATTTATCCAGATTTTCCAAAACATTGGATTCCAATACAACTAAATTTTTATTCATTTCAGGCAAATCAGGTGTGATCCACATATGAAAAACATGTGTTTCTTAAGAAAGAAAGCATGGTCGTTAAGGGGTTAAAGCTAAAACTGACATACCGTAATATGATGCAGTAAAACAAAATATGACATGATGTGACATTATAATACTATATACTGAAATCATTTTTGCAACTGATATTTATTTCAGCTAATTTTCAACTATTTTTTCTAGTGTTAATTTTAATCTAACATACATTTATCATATAGAATTCATTGCATCACAATTCAAAGTATACTATTCTACAAGTAACACACATCCTGTACATTTTCTCTCATGTATGGCATTTCCAATAGGTTAAATTGCAGTCAAATGTCTAACTGTTGTACCCTTCCATAAAAATAGTTGAGTATGTAATTACATTGAGGCAATGTCAATGGCAGAGAGTAAATGGATTTTCCAGATGGATACTCAGGTGCCTTAGGAGATAAATGTGGAAATTGAATTATTTGTCTTAGTGTGATCCTACATTTCTATTCACTTTTTGTGTCTGTGGTCACCCGCTAGATTGTAGATTTTATTATTTGTTATTTAATTTGAAGATTCAATAGGATTATTTTATGTTTGCTGGTTCTGGGGGAACAATATATATACAGTCAGGTCCATAAATATTGGGACATTGACACAATTCTAAAATTTTTGGCTCTATACACCACCACAATGGATCTGAAATGAAACAAACAATATGTGCTTTAACTGCAAACTGTCAGCTTTAATTTGAGGGAATTTACATCCAAATCAGGTGAACGGTGTAGGAATTACAACAGTTTGCATATGTGCCTCCCACTTGTTAAGGGACCAAAAGTAATGGGACTGAATAATAATTATAAATTTAAACTTTCACTTTTTAATACTTGGCTACAAATCCTTTGCAGTCAATTACAGAACGCATAGACATCACCAGACGCTGGGTTTCATCTCTGGTGATGGTCTGCCAGGCCTCTACTGCAACTGTCTTCAGTTCTTGCTTGTTCTTGGGGCATTTTCACTTCAGTTTTGTCTTCAGCAAGTGAAATGCATGCTCAATCGGATTCAGGTCAGGTGATTGACTTGGCCATTGCATAACACTCCACTTCTTTCCCTTAAAAAACTCTTTGGTTGCTTTTGCAGTATGCTTTGGGTCATTGTCCATCTGCACTGTGAAGTGCCGTCCAATGAGTTCTGAAGCATTTGGCTGAATATTAGCAGATAATATTGCCCAAAACACTTCAGAATTCATCCTGCTGCTTTTGTCAGCAGTCACATCATCAATAAATACAAGAGAACCAGTTCCATTGGCAGCCATACATGCCCACCCCATGACACTACCACCTCCATGCTTCACTGATGAGGTGGTATGCTTAGGATAATGAGCAGTTCTTTTCCTTCTCCATACTCTTCTCTCCCCATCACTCTGGTACAAGTTGATCTTGGTCTCATCTGTCCATAGGATGTTGTTCGAGAACTGTGAAGGCTTTTTTATATGTCGTTTGACAAACTCTAATCTGGCCTTCCTGTTTTTGAGGCTCACCAATGGTTTACATCTTGTGGTGAACCCTCTGTATTCACTCTGGTGAATTCTTCTTTTGATTGTTGACTTTGACACACATACACCTACCTCCTGGAGAGTGTTATTGATCTGGCCAACTGTTGTGAAAGGTGTTTTCTTTACCAGGGAAATAATTCTTCGGTCATCCACCACAGTTGTTTTCCATTGTCTTCAGGGTCTTTTGGTGTTGCTGAGCTCACCGGTGCGTTCCTTCTTTTTAAGAATGTTCCAAATAGTTGTTTTGGCCACGCCTAATGTTTTTGCTATCTCTCTGATGGGTTTGTTTTGTTTTTTTCAGCCTAATGATGGCTTGCTTCACTGATAGTGACAGCTCTTTGGATCTCATCTTGAGAGTTGACAGCAACAGATTCCAAATACAAATAGCACACTTGAAATTAACTCTGGACCTTTTATCTGCTCATTGTAATTGGGATAATGAGGGAATAACACACACCTGGCCATGGAACAGCTGAGAAGCCAATTGTCCCATTACTTTTGGTTCCTTAACAAGTGGGAGGCACATATGCAAATTGTTGTAATTCCTACACTGTTCACCTTGGATGTAAATACCCTCAAATTAAAGCTGACAGTCTGCAGTTAAAGCACATCTTGTTCGTTTTATTTCAAATCCATTGGGGTGGTGTATAGAGCCAAAGATTTTAGAATTGTGTCAATGTCCCAATATTTATGGACCTAACTGTATATTTTTTTTTACAAATGTCATTGGTGTATTAATGATGTAAACTGTAAAAATTACTAAAATATAGAACTAAATAGAAACAACATATAAAACATTTATTCAATGTATTATCATAATTGTTATAAATCTATTTTCAATTTATATCTCTAATACAAAGAGAAGACTTTCAAAAGAAAAATTTCATGTATTTAAACAGAACCCGTCAAAATGATATTTTGATTCAGCAAAACTTATCTTGACTAGAGTTGAGCGGACACCTGGATGTTCGGGTTCGACGGGTTCAGCCGAACTTTACAAAACAGTTTGAGTTCGGGACCCGAACTTGACCCCGAACCCAAACCCCATTGAAGTCAATGGGGACCTGAACTTTGGAGCACTAAAATGGCTCTAAAAAAGTAATGGAAAGGGCTAGAGGGCTGCAAATGACAGTAAAATGTGGTTAAGAGCATGACAAGTGCTCTGCAAACAAATGTGGATAGGAAAATGACTTCAAGTAACATAAAATACATAAAAATAAAAAATAATAATCTTGATCTAGGAAGAGGAAGTCCATATGGAGTAGGAGGTTGAGGAGGCGGTGGATGTGGCGGTGTAGGTGGAAGCGGCGGTGGAGGAGGAGGAGGTACCAACACTGGTTTTTGTTTTTGTTTTTTATTTTATTTATTTATTTTATTTATTTTTTGTTTAAATTTGTGTAGACCCCAAAACATTGGAAAATATAACCTGTGATAACCCCCTCCAGCCGTGCTAAACAAACATTCAGACAATACACTGGCTGCAGGGCAGGCCAGCACCTCCAAGGCGTAAAGGGCAAGCTCAGGCCATGTGCCCAATTTGGAGACCCAGAAGTTGAAGGGGGCAGACCCCTCAGTTAGTACGTGTAGGCGTGTGCATACATACTGCTCAACCATGTCGCATGTCCCTGTGACGTCTACGATCCAATTGGATATCTTCTCTATCAACTTTCAATGTTCTTTTCGGTGCCTACAATGGTGATCACGGATAGCGGGGAATCAGGGTTCCAAGCCGTTGAGGGAGCCTGAGAAAGGGATACCACATCCAAGGGAGGTCAATGGATAAAATTAAATGTGATCGAGCGGAAATGTGTTATAAATTATTGAAGCAGAAGCTTCCAAGTAAAGGAGGGGGCGCGCAGCAATTACCCACTCCCGACTCGGGGAGGTAGTGACGATAAATAACAATACCGGACTCTTAAGATGTCCTGTTATTGGAATGATTAATACAAAATTACAGGGAATGTCACTGGGGTATTTTGGATTTGGAAACGTTAGACAGAAGAGGCCCTGTGTCACGGCTGTATGTGAGCAACAATAGTATACACAGTAAAAGAGCTACTGACCGGACCCAAACTAGGGAGGATAAAGGGTGACCCCTGTCAGACCCTCAAAGCTCTCCCTATTCTGCTAAAGCACATGCCCGGATCCAAATGGCGGAATGAGGCATGCCCACGTACCTAAGACTGATGACCACTGTAACCCCTACAATAGTGGAAGGGGCACGGCCACCGGTGCCCTACTCAGTATATGGAGGGAACCGTGGCCACCTCAGATCCAGTCAGAAAATAATCAGGTACACAACAATGTCTGTACACTTAGCTGAAGGTGTTGCAGCCGCAGAGAAGACGGATCCAAGGACAGCTGGCAATATCCGGAGTGCTTGCTGCAGCAAAACACAGGTCCAGTGAACAGATAGCTACAAGTGAAGATACTAAAGCAAGAGCTACAACTGAAATGAGAACTATAATCCACGCCCTACAATAGGAGGAGGGGTGATATAAAGAGAGGGAAATCAAACGCATGAGGAACAGCTGGGAGGAAGGAAACCAAAAGTAAACAGAGCAGTGAGAACTCCTCCCAGCTCTAGTAGTGACATCATCACAGGGGTGGAGAAACAGAGCTGTGAGAACGTCCCAAAGCTCTGGTAGTGACAGTACCCCCCCCTCTACGGGTGGACTCCGGACACCCAGGACCCACCTTCTTAGGATGAGCCCTATGAAATGCCCTGATGAGGCGAGTGGCCTTAATGTCCGACACCGGAACCCACATCCTTTCCTCAGGACCATAACTCTTCCAATGAACGAGGTACTGAAGAGAACCGCGGACAATGCGAGAGTCCACAATTCTGGAAACCTCAAACTCCAGATTGCCATCAACCAAAATCGGAGGAGGAGGCAAAGAGGAGGGTACCGTGGGCTGGACATATGGTTTTAAGAGAGATCTGTGAAATACATTATGTATCTTCCAAACCCGTGGAAGATCAAGACGGAAGGCAACAGGATTGATGACTGACAAGATTTTATAAGGCCCAATAAACTTGGGACCCAATTTCCAGGAGGGAACCTTCAGTTTAATATTTCTTGTAGACAACCACACCAGATCACCCACATTCAGGTCCGGACCAGGCACACGTCTCTTATCAGCCACACGCCTATACCTCTCACTCATCTTTTTAAGATTACTCTGAATCTTTTGCCAAATGGTAGACAAAGACGAGGAAAATCTCTCCTCCTCAGGTAAACCAGAAAGAGCCCCTCCCGAGAATGTCCCAAACTGCGGATGGAACCCATATGCACCAAAGAATGGTGACTTATCAGAAGATTCCTGACGACGGTTGTTCAGAGCAAACTCAGCAAGAGGGAGAAATGAACACCAATCCTCCTGGTTCTCTGCCACAAAACAGCGCAAATATGTCTCCAGATTCTGATTGAGGCGCTCAGTCTGACCATTCGACTGCGGGTGAAAAGCAGAAGAGAAGGACAGCCGAACCCCCAGGCGAGAACAGAAAGCCTTCCAGAACCTGGACACAAACTGCGTGCCTCTATCGGAAACAATATCAGAGGGAATGCCGTGCAATTTAACAATATGGTCGACAAAAGCTTGCGCCAAAGTTTTAGCATTGGGTAAACCAGAGAAAGGTACGAAATGAGCCATCTTGCTAAACGGTCCACCACCACCAGGATCACCGACTTCCCCGAGGAACGAGGAAGATCCGTGATAAAGTCCATGGACAGGTGTGTCCAAGGACGGGAAGGTATGGGTAACGGGAGAAGGGAACCTGAAGGCCGTGAACGAGGGACCTTAGCGCGAGCGCACGTCTCACAAGCAGCCACAAAACCCTCCACCGACTTACGAAGAGCCGGCCACCAAAATCTCCGAGCAATGAGATCTACCGTGGCTCTACTCCCGGGGTGACCAGCAAGAACCGTATCATGATGCTCCTTAAAGAGTTTGTGACGTAGCTCAGGAGGCACGAACAACTTCCCAGAAGGACAACGGGCAGGTGCCTCAGTCTGGGCAGCCTGGACCTTGGCCTCCAAATCGGAATATAGAGCAGAAACAACTACCCCCTCCGCCAAAATGGGACCCGGGTCCTCGGAGTTTCCTCCTCCCGGAAAACAGCGAGAGAGAGCATCAGCCTTCACATTTTTTATCCCAGGTCGGAATGTAACAACAAAATTGAATCTGGAGAAGAACAGAGACCATCTGGCCTGTCTCGGATTCATACGCCTGGCCGACTCCAAGTATGCCAGAATCTTATGGTCGGTAAAAACGGTGATAGGGTGCCTGGCCCCCTCCAACCAATGGCGCCATTCCTCGAAAGCCAACTTGATGGCCAACAACTCCCTATCTCCCACATCATAGTTTCTCTCTGTCGGGGAGAGTTTTTTTGAGAAAAAGGCACAGGGTCGCCATTTGGCAGGAGAAGGGCCCTGGGACAAAACCGCACCCATACCCACCTCGGAAGCATCCACCTCAACAATAAAAGGTAAGGAAACATCGGGATGCACCAAGACGGGAGCAGACGCAAAACTCTCTTTAATCTTAGAAAAGGCTGCAAGCGCCTCCTCCGACCAAGAGGAAAAATCCGCCCCCTTTTTTGTCATGTCAGTAAGGGGTTTGACAACAGAGGAATAATTCAAAATGAACTTTCTGTAATAGTTCGCAAAACCCAGAAAGCGCATCAATGCCTTCTGATTCTCAGGAAGCTCCCACTCAAGTACAGCACGGACCTTCTCCGGATCCATGCGAAAACCAGAAGCAGAGAGGAGAAAACCCAGAAATTGAATCTCCGATACCATAAAAAGAAATTTCTCCAGCTTGGCGTATAATTTATTTTCCCGCAGAATCTGCAGAACCTGAAAAAGATGATCCTGATGGGTCTGAACATCAGGGGAAAAAATCAAAATATCATCAAGATACACCAATACAAATTTCCCCATTAAATGGTAGAAAATACTATTAACAAAATGCTGAAAGACGGCCGGAGCATTCATCAGGCCGAAAGGCATAACGAGATTCTCGAAATGCCCGTTAGGGGTATTAAAGGCCGTTTTCCATTCATCCCCCTCTCTGACCCTGACCAGGTTGTACGCGCCTCTCAAATCCAATTTGGAAAACACCTTGGCCCCAACAATTTGTTTGAAGAGGTCCGGGATCAGAGGAAGGGGATAGGGATCGCGAATCGTGATACGGTTCAGCTCCCTAAAATCTAGGCAAGGTCTCAGAGAGCCATCTTTTTTTTTAACAAAAAAAAAACCCGCGGCCACAGGTGACTTTGAGGGACGAATATGCCCCTTCTCGAGACTCTCGGAGATATAAGTTCGCATTGCGATTCTTTCCGGTTGTGAGAGATTGTAGAGGCGTGCTTTTGGCAGCTTGGCGCCGGGAATGAGGTTTATGGGACAGTCAAACTCCCGGTGAGGAGGTAGCTCCTGAACACCGCTCTCGGAAAACACGTCCGAGAAATCAGAGAGAAATGATGGCACAGTTTTAGTAGACACCTCTGCAAAAGTCGCTGTGAGACAATTCTCTCTACAAAAGTCACTGCACTCATTTATTTGCCTTCCTTGCCAATCAATAGTGGGGTTATGTCTAGTGAGCCAGGGTTACCCCAAAACTAGAGGAGAAGGCAATCCGTTAAGGACAAAACCAGATATATCCTCCACATGAGTGTCACCTACAGCTAGCCGGATATTGCGAACAATGCCCTTCAGAGATCTCTGTGAGAGTGGAGCAGAGTCAATAGCAAAAACAGGCATATCCTTTTCTAATGTGCAAACCTGAAAACCATGCATGGCTACAAATTGAGTGTCAATAAGATTGACGGCCGCTCCACTATCGACAAAAATCTCACAAGAAATGACTTTGCTCTCTAGCGCCACCCTGGCAGACAGGAGAAAACGGGAACTGCAGGTCAGAGGAAAAGCATCAATTCCTACATCAACTTTGCCTAAAGTAGCAGATGAAGCAGAACTTGATGATTTACCTTTTGAGGTTTTTCTCTTATTATCGCTCTTAGTACAGTTCAAGAATCTCCTAGACGGACAAACATTTGCCAAATGACCTATGCCCCCACAACAAAAACACACCATACTCTGAGGACTAAATCCTCTTTTATCAGGGGCAAGTCGACCTAGCTGCATGGGCTCCTCCTCAGAGGGGAGCGAGACAGGATGAGGCCCCTGCACACTGAATGAGTCCGCACCACTGCCCCTAGACTGACAATGGCTGGACAGAGAGGTCTCGTTTCTTTCTCTTAGACGCCTGTCAAGGCGTACCGCCAATGACATGGCAGACTCTAAGGACGTTGGTCTCTCATGGAAAGCAAACGCATCTTTCAATCTCTCTGAGAGACCATGACAGAACTGACTCCGGAGTGCAGCATCATTCCAACCCGAATCAGCTGCCCATCTCCGAAATTCAGAACAATAAAGCTCCGCAGACAGTTTGTTCTGGCATAAAACACGTAAGTTAGATTCGGCCAGAGCAACACGATCCGGGTCATCATAAATCTGCCCCAGGGCCACAAAAAATCTTTCCACGGATTGAAGGGAGGGATCCCCTGATGGCAGCGAAAAAGCCCAAGTCTGAGCATTACCCCTGAGCAGGGAGATGACAATCCTCACCCTCTGCTCCTCCTTACCAGAGGAGTGGGGACACAAGCAAAAATGGAGTTTGCATGCCTCTCTGAAGCTAACAAAATTCTCACTGCCCCCGGAGAACGTTTCCGGAAGTGAGACCTTTGGCTCGCAACAGACTCCATGAGCCGGAGCAGAGCCCAATGATTGAAGCTGAGTCATAGATTGACGGAGATCCGCTACTTCCAAAGAAAGACCCTGCATGCGGTCAACCAGGCCAGAAAGCGGATCCATGTCAAAAAAGGACGGTTTTTGTGGATTATAATGTCACGGCTGTATGTGAGCAACAATAGTATACACAGTAAAAGAGCTACTGACCGGACCCAAACTAGGGAGGATAAAGGGTGACCCCTGTCAGACCCTCAAAGCTCTCCCTATTCTGCTAAAGCACATGCCCGGATCCAAATGGCGGAACGAGGCATGCCCACGTACCTAAGACTGATGACCACTGTAACCCCTACAATAGTGGAAGGGGCACGGCCACCGGTGCCCTACTCAGTATATGGAGGGAACCGTGGCCACCTCAGATCCAGTCAGAAAATAATCAGGTACACAACAATGTCTGTACACTTAGCTGAAGGTGTTGCAGCCGCAGAGAAGACGGATCCAAGGACAGCTGGCAATATCCGGAGTGCTTGCTGCAGCAGAACACAGGTCCAGTGAACAGATAGCTACAAGTGAAGATACTAAAGCAAGAGCTACAACTGAAATGAGAACTATAATCCACGCCCTACAATAGGAGGAGGGGTGATATAAAGAGAGGGAAATCAAACGCATGAGGAACAGCTGGGAGGAAGAAAAACAAAAGTAAACAGAGCAGTGAGAACTCCTCCCAGCTCTAGTAGTGACAACATCACAGGGGTGGAGAAACAGAGCTGTGAGAACGTCCCAAAGCTCTGGTAGTGACACCCTGCTGCCGCTTTGTTTACTCTAGATAACTTCTGCCTGATCGCACGTCCCCGTGACGTCCACGATCCAATTGGATATCTTCTCTATCAACCTTCGATGTTCTTTTCTGCGCCTACCATGTTGATCGCGGTTAGCGGTGAATCCGGGTTCCACGCAGGAGAGGGAGCATGAGAAAGGCATACCACATCCAAGGGAGGTCCATGGCTGAAATGTGATCGAGCGGAAATGTGGGACAAGTTGTTTAAGCGGAAAGATCGTGTTCATGTCACCCACCAATTGAACAGACGATTTTACAAAAATTAGGTCCCTGTCACCTATGCAGAGCAGGGGTTTGTATATGGCAAAATTGGTAAAATGTCACCTGACAATGTAACAGAGGATTTTTTGAAATGTATGTCCCTGTCCCTATGCAAAGCAAGGGTTTAGTCACAGCAAAAATGGTAAAATGTCACCCAAGAATGTAACAGACACTTTTGCATCCTGCTCCCTCTTTTGCTGTGCTGGTGCCTCTGTGCGACCACCGCCTCTTCCTCCGAACTAGACAGGTCACTCGCATGACCTTGATTAAATGTGGGGTCTAGTAGCTCATCATCCTTCACATCATCTACCACCCACTCTTTACCCCTGCCCTTCTTGTCGGTCTGCAGACTGCAGAAAGCTGCAGCAGTTGGCACCTGTGTTTTGTCATCATCAGAGACGTGCCGCGGTGGTCTTCCAATGTCATCATCCTGAAACATAAGTGGCTGGGCATCAGTGCACTCAATCTCTTCAACTTCTGGTGCAGGGCTATGTGGATGGCCCACGGAAACCCTGCCAGCAGAGTCATCAAAAAGCATAACAGACTGCTGCATGACTTGGGGCTCAGACTGCTTGCCTGATTTGCAAGGGGGTGAGTTGAAAGACAGATGGCCATGGGCTGTAGGTGCCAATTCTGATCTTTCAGCAGGTTACTGGGTGGGAGACAATGCGAATGAACTGTAGGCACTGTTAGCCCCCCAATCTACTATAGTCTGTACTTGTTCTGGGCTCACCATTCGTACTGTCCTAAATGCAGTGTAGGCCGCAAATGTACTTTCTAGCGCAAAAGATGAGCATTTGTCACCCAACAATGTAACAGATGAATTAGTGAAATGTATTTCTTTGTCCACTAGGTAGAGCAGGGGTATATCACAGCCAAAAATTGGTGAATTTCACCTGACAATGTAACAGACAAATTAGTGAAATGTATTTTCCTGTCCACTAGGTAGAGCAGGGGTATATCACAGTCAAAAATTGGTAAATGTCACCCAACAATGTAACAGACAAATTTGTGAAATGTATTTGTCTTTCCACTATGTAGAGCATGGGTATATCACAGCCAAAGATTTGGGAATTTCACCGGACAATGTAACAGACAAATTAGTGAAATGTATTTCCCTGTCTACTAGGTAGAGCAGGGGTATATCACAGCCAAAAATTTGTGAATTTCACCCGACAATGTAACAGACAAATTAATTAAATGTGTTTCCCTGTCTACTAGGTAGAGAAGGGGTATATCACAGACAAAAATTTGTGAATTTCACCCGACAATGTAACAGACAAATTAGTGAAATGTATTTCCCTGTCTACTAGGTAGAGCAGTGGTATATCACAGACAGAAATTGGTGAATTTCCTGTGGGATCCATGCCTGGTTTATTTTAATGAACGTGAGCTTGTCCACATTGACTGTGGACAGGCAGCTTCGCTTGTCTGTGATAATGCCGCTTGCCCTGCTAAACACACATTCAGAAAATGCACTGGCTGCACGGCAGACAAGCACTTCCAAGGCGTAAAGGGCAAGCTCAGGCCATGTGCCCAATTTGGAGACCCAGAAGTTGAAGGGGGCAGACACATAATTTAGTACGTGTAGACGTGTGTACACATACTGCTCCACCATGTTGGTGAAATGCTGCCTCCTGCTAAGACATTCCATATCAGCTGGTGGTGCTGGCTGTTGTGGCATGCTGACAAAGCTTTTCCACATTTCGGCCATGCTAACCCTGCCTACTGAGGTGCTGGTGGTGCCCCAGCTGCGTTGGCAACCTCTTCCTCCTCCTCTGCCTTTGCCTTGTGCTTCCACTGTGCCCCCGCTGTCAGGTGGGAATGCCACCAGCAGCGCGTCTACCAGCGTGCGCTTGTACTCGCTCATCTTACAATCATGCTCCAGTGACGGAATTAAGGACGGTACGTTGTCCTTGTAATGGGGATCCAGTAGCATGGCCACCCAGTAACAGAGTAACATAGTATATAAAGCCAAAAAAAGACATTTGTCTATCCAGCTTAGCCTGTTATCTTGCAAGTTGATCCAGAGGAAAGCAAAAAAAAAAAAAACTATGAGGTACAAGCCAATTCCTTCCCGACTCCAATAAGGCAATCAGAATAACTCCCTGGATCAACAACCCCTGTCTAGTAGCTATAGCCTGTAATATTATTACACTCCAAAATTCATCCAAGCCCCTTTTGAATTCTTTTATTGTACTCACCATCACCACCTCCTCAGGCAGAGAGTTCCATAGTCTCACTGCTCTTACCGTAAAGAATCCTTTTCTATGTTTGTGTACAAACCTTCCTTGCTCCAGACGCAGAGGGTGTCCCCTCGTCACAGTCCTGGGGATAAATAGATGATGGGAGAGATCTCTGTACTTCCCCCTGATATATTTATACATTGTAATTAGATCTCCCCTTAGTCGACTTTTTTCTAAAGTGAATAACCCTAATGTTGATAATCTTTCGGGGTACTGTAGTTGCCCCATTCCAGTTATTACTTTAGTTGCCCTCCTCTGAACCCTCTCCAGCTCTACTATGTCTGCCTTGTTCACAGGAGCCCAGAACTGTACACAGTACTCCATGTGTGGTCTGACTAGTGATTTGTAAAGTGGTAGGACTATGTTCTCATCACGGGCATCTATGCCCCTTTTGATGCAACCCATTATCTTATTGGCCTTGGCAGTAGCTGCCTGACACTGGTTTTTACTGCTTAGTTGGCTGTCTATTAAAATTCCTAGGTCCTTTTCCATGTCAGTGTTACCCAGTGTTTTACCATTTAGTATGTACAGGTGATTTGCATTATTCCTTCCCATGTGCATAACCTTACATTTGTCAGTGTTAAACCTCATCTGTCACTTCTCTGCCCAAGCCTCTAATCTATCTAGATCCATCTGTAGCTGTATAGTGTCCTCTTCAGTGTTAATTACTTTACACAGTTTAGTGTCATATGCAAAAATGTATATTTTACTGTGCAAGCCTTCTACATGATCATTAATAAATATATTGAAGAGATTAGGGCCCAATACTAACCCCTGAGGTACTCCACTAGTGACAGTGACCCAATCTGAGTGTGTACCATTAATAAATACCCTCTGTTTTCTATAATTGAGCCAGCTACTTACCCACTTACAGACGTTTTCTCCCAGACCGAGCATTCTCATTTTATATATTAACCTTTTATGTGGTACAGTGTCAAATGCTTTGGAGAAGTCCAGATACACGACATCCATTGATTCGCCGCTGTCAAGTCTAGAACTTACCTCCTCATAGAAACTGATTAAATTAGTTTGACATGACCGATCCCTCCTGAAGCAATTCTGATATGATGTTATTTGCTTGTTTTCATTGAGATCCTCCAAGATAGCATCTCTTAGAAAACCTTCAAACAGTTTACCCACAACAGATGTTAAACTTACCGGCATATAGTTTCCAGGGTCTGTCTTTGCACCTTTTTTGAATATTGGCACAACATTTGCTATGCGCCAATCCTGTAGAACATTCCCTGTTAGTATAGAGTCTGTAAATATCAGAAATAAGGGTCTGGCTATGACATTACTTAATTCTCTTAGGAACGGGGGTGTATGCCACCTGTCCCTGGCGATTTGTCTATTTTAATCTGTTTAAGTTGCTGTTGTACTTCTTCCTGGGTCAGACAGGGCACTTTTAATGGGGAATTTACTTTTTCATTCATTTCATTGCATTTCATCTGACAGTTTATTTTCCTCAGTAAATACAGTGGAGAAAAAATATTTAATAGCTTTGATTTCTACTCGTCGCTCTCTGCAACTCCCCCCTTATTGCTCTGCAGAGGGCCGTCACCTTCAGATTATTACTTTTTACCATTTATATAATTGAACAACAAGTTAGAATGTGGCCAACTCAACGGTCGATGCAGAGACATTTCAGCATGTAATCGCTCATGTGTGCCAGGCTGCCCAGAGGCAATGGCAAGCTGTCCTCTGTGGGAGGTGTATCGTCTGTGTCCTCTGTATCCCACCAGCCAAGCACCAGTGATGGCCATGAGCTGGTTTGGGTGCTACCCTGCTGTAAACACAGTTCCTCCTCCTCCATCTCCTCATCCTCCACCTTGTCATCCTCCAGAACTGTGCCCTGGCTGGACAATTGTGTACCTGGCATTTGTGGGTGCAGGAACTCACCCTCAGAGCCACTTGTGAAGGACTGGCCGGAAACCCTTGCAAATGATCCCTTCCTCCTCCTTCTCCTGTGCCACATCCTCTTTCATTATCGCCAGCAGCATTTTTTCAAGGAGGCATAGAAGTGGGATAGTAATGTTGAGAACGGCGTCATCGGCACTGGCCATGTTGATGGAGTATTCGAAACAGCGCAACAAGTCACACAGGTCTCGCATGGAGGGCCACTCATTGGTGGTGAAGTGGTGCTGTTCCGCAGAGTGACTCACCCATGCGTGCTGCAGCTGAAACACCACTATCGCTTGCTACTGCTTGCACAGTATGGCCAGCATGTGCAAGGTGGAGTTCCACCTAGTGGGCACGTCACATATGAGGCTGTGAACGGAAAGGATGAACTTACGCTGCAGGCGAGCAGCAGCAGGGTGAGAACGCCGAAAGCACGCACAGACGGCCCGCACTTTCTGCAGTAGCTCTGACATATCGGGGTAATTTTTAATGAACCTCTGCACCAAATTCAGCACATGCACCAGGCAAGGGATGTGCATCAAACCGGCTAGGCCCAGAGCTGCTATGAGATTTCGCCCATTATCGCTCACCACCAGGCCGGGCTTGAGGCTCACTGGCACCAACCACTCATCGGTCTGCTGTTCCATGCCCGTCCACAGCTCCTGCGCAGTGTGGGGTTTGTCCCCCAAACAGATAATTTTTAAAACTGCCTGCTGTCGTTTACCCCTGGCTGTGCTGAAGTTGGTGGTGAAGTTGTTACGCTGACTGGATGAGGAGGCGGTAGAGGATGAAGAAGTGAAGTAGGAGGAGGAAGAAACAGGAGTCAAACTGAAGAGCCCTGCAATCCTCGGTGGTGGAAGGATATGCGTCAAACTGCTATCTGCCTCAGGCCCAGCCGCCACTGCATTTACCCAGTGTGCTGTTAGGGAGCTAAAAGGTCCCTGGCCGTGCTTACTAGTCCACGTATCAGTAGTTAGGTGGACCTTGCCACAGATGACTTTGCGCAGTGCACACCTGATTTTGTCCCCCACTTGGTTGTGCAGGGAAGGGATGGCTCGCCTGGAAAAGTAGTGGTGGCTGGGCACGACGTACTGTGGGACAGCCACCACCATAAGGCTTTTAAAACTCTCTGTCTCCACCAGATGGAATGACAGCATTTCAAAGGCCAGTAATTTTGAAATGCTGGCATTCAGGGCTAGGGATCGTGGGTGGGTAGGGGGTACTTCCTCTTTTGTTCCAGTGTTTGGGAGATAGACAGCTGAACGCTTCCATGGGACATTGTGGAGATTCTTGGTGACCCAGGTGGTGGCGTTGCTGGCAGATCCTCTGTTTGCGGGGTGGCAGGTGCCACTGTCACTTCAGAGGGGGATGAAGAGGCCGAGACTGCAGCAGAAGAGGAAGCAGGAGGAGCCAGAGAACTCTCTTGGTTTTAGAGGTGTTTTTTTTTCCACTGCAAACCACTGGTGTCTTGTCGTCAGCACATTTTCTGAAGAACTGCCACGCCAGGGAACTTCTTGGAGCTGCCTTTAGTGTGCTCGGTCCCTCGGGGTGGTGGGCAGTTGCAGGCCTACTGTCTAGGGGATGGCCACTCCGCTTTCGCACTCTGCTCACTCTTCTGTTGTGCTGTTGGCTCTGTGCGACCACCGCCTCTTCCTCCGAACTACACAGGTCACTGGCATGACCTTGAATCCATGTGGGGTTGAGGATCTCATCGTCCTCCACATCATCTTCCACCCAGTCTTCACCCCTGCCCTCCTTGTCGGTCTGCACACTGCAGAAAGCCACAGTAGTTGGCACCTGTGTTTCGTCATTATCCGAGACGTGCTGCGGTGGTCCTCCCATGTACTCATCCTGAAACATAAGTGGTTCGGGATCCGTGGACTCAATCCTTTCCACAGGCAGGGCTATGTGGATGGCCCTGGGAAACCCTGCCAGCAGAGTCATCAAAAAGCAGAAGAGACTGCTGCATGACTTGGGGCTCAGACTGTTTGGCTGATTTGCAAAGGGGTGAGGTGAAAGACTGATGGCCATGGGGTGCAGGTGCCAACTCTGATCTTTCAGCAGGAAACTGGGTGGGAGACAATGTGAAGGAACTGGAGGCACTGTCAGCCACCAAATCTGCTATCGCCTGTACTTGTTCTGGCCTCACTATTCGTAGAGCCGCATTCAGCCCTACCAAATAACGCTGAAGGTTCTGTCGCTTACTCGCACCTGAAGAAGGTGTTTTACTTGTGCGTGTAGCTGGCACAGATCAACCACGTCCTCTCCCTGCAACAGGAGCTCCACCAGCAGCACCACGCCCGGGGTCACGTTCCTTATTTGACGCTCTCCTCATTCTTTGCGTTCACCCACCAAACTAACAGATTGATTATGTCAGGCGACAATGTAACCGCCAATAGTCAACAATTAAGTTCACTGAGTGTAAGGCAGTGCCGGTGTCATAAAGATGAAAAATTTCTTGAGGTCACACAACAGTGTGACAGGTGAATTTTATACAATTACTTCACGGTCACAAAAAATGTTAATTTCTCAACCAACAATATAACTGCAGTATTGACTGGTTGTATTTGACTGTGACAAATGTAGCAAAGGCCCCAAATGTAGTGTCTTCCACAAAATGGGTGTTTTTTTTAAAACCAGAATATAACAGCGGTATCTAACGCTTGTATTTGACTGTGACAAATGCAGCAAAGGCCCCACATGTAGGGTCTTGCCCAAAATGGGTGTTTTTTTAATACCAGAATCTAACAGCAGTATCTAGCATTTGTATTTGACTGTGACAAATGCAACAAAGGCCGCAAATGTCTTATCTTGCCCAAAATGGGTGTTTTTTTTAATACCAGAATATAACAGCAGTATCTAACGTTTGTATTGGACTGTCAGAAATGCAGCAAAGGCCGCAAATGTATTATCTTGCCCAAAATGTGTGTTTTTTTAATACCAGAATATAACAGCAGTATCTAATGCTTGTATTGGACTGGCAGAAATGCAGCAAAGGCCGCAAATGTATTATCTTGCCCAAAATGGGTGTTTTTTTTTAAAACCAGAATATAATTGCAGTATTTAAAGCTTGTATTTCACTGTGACAAATGCAGCAAAGACCCCAGATGTAGGGTCTTGCAAAAAATGGGTGTTTTTTTAAACCCAGAATATAACAGCAGTATTTAAAGCTTGTATTTTACTGTGACAAATGCAGCAAAGGCCCCAGATGTAGGGTCTTGCAAAAAATGGGTGTTTTTTTAAACCCTGAATATAACTGCAATATTTAAACCTTGTATTTGACTGTCACAAATGCACATATGAACTTGCACAAAATGGCCACCGACATCCACCTAACTATCAGACGGATAAAAGTTCTTTTTCTGTGTTACTGGGCTCAGGGCAGGTTAAAAAAATGGTGCACTGCACCCACAAAACAAAATCGCTGTAGATTGCTATTCTCTCCCTGACAGCAGCAGCATCCTATCTCTACACTAGTAAGAGCAGAGTAATGTGCAGCGCTACATGACTCCAGCTTATATAGAGGCTGGGTCACATGCTGCACTGGCCAGTCACAGCCATGCAATTAGTAGGCATGGCTGTGATGGCTTCTAAGTGCACACGAGTTAAACACTTGGTGATTGGCTGTTCTGCAGCCTTTCAAAAAGCGCCATTAACTCGCCGAACACCGAACTTGAACCCAAACTTTTACTGAAAACTTCGGGTTCGGATCCGGGGTCCAAAAATCCTAAAGTTCGGTACGAACCCGAACTTTACAGTTCGGGTTCACTCAACTCTAATCTTGACTAATAAATTCAGAAAGAACAGATATTTCAATGAGTACAAGAAAGGCAATGGGAGATTAGGGAGATTAACAAGTGGCTCAAGAACTGGTGTAGGAAGGAGGGGTTTGGGTTCCTGGAGAACTGGGCCGATTTTTCTATCGGCTACAGGCTCTATCGTAGGGACGGGCTGCACCTCAATGGGGAAGGGGCAGCTGTGCTGGGGAGAAAGATGGCTAGAAGGTTGGAGCAGTGTTTAAACTAGGGACTGGGGGGGAGGGTAATTACATTATAGGAGGGGAAGATAGTGCAAATAGAGACCGGGGGCAAGGTAATAAGAATGGGGGAGGAATGGAAGGAGGGACTAGAACAGTTCAGAAGGAAAGGTGTAGGGTAAAAAATATACATAAACCTCTCAGTTCGGGTTCACTCAACTCTAATCTTGACTAATAAATTCAGAAAGAACAGATATTTCAATGAGTACAAGAAAGGCAATGGGAGATTAGGGAGATTAACAAGTGGCTCAAGAACTGGTGTAGGAAGGAGGGGTTTGGGTTCCTGGAGAACTGGGCCGATTTTTCTATCGGCTACAGGCTCTATCGTAGGGACGGGCTGCACCTCAATGGGGAAGGGGCAGCTGTGCTGGGGAGAAAGATGGCTAGAAGGTTGGAGGAGTGTTTAAACTAGGGACTGGGGGGGAGGGTAGTTACGTTATAGGAGGGGAAGATAGTGCAAATAGAGACCGGGGGCAAGGTAATAAGAATGGGGGAGGAATGGAAGGAGGGACTAGAACAGTTCAGAAGGAAAGGTGTAGGGTAAAAAATATACATAAACCTCTCAAATGTATGTATACTAATGCCAGAAGCCTGACTAATAAAACTGGTGAACTGGAATTAGTGATGTGTGAGGAGGACTATGACATAGTGGGAATAACTGAGACATGGCTGGATGAAAGCTATGACTGGGCAGTTAATGTACAAGGTTACAGTCTGTTTAGAAAGGATCGTCAAAACCGGAGAGGGGGAGGGGTCTGCCTTTATATAAAGTCCTGTCTAAAGCCCACAGTCCAAGAAAATATAAGTGAGGGACATGAACATGTGGAGTCACTGTGGGTAGAGATACATGGAGCTAAAAACAACAATAAATTACTAATAGGAGTTTACTATAAACCACCGAATATACCAGAGTCCACAGAAAATCTACTACTAAACGAGATAGACGAGGCGGAAAATCATAATGAGGTGGTTATTATGGGGGACTTCAACTACCCGGATATAGACTGGGAAACTGAAACTTGTATATCTCATAAGGGAAACAGGTTCGTGGCAATAACCAAAGACAATTACCTCTCCCAACTGGTTCAGGACCCGACTAGAGGGACGGCCATACTGGACTTAGTATTAACCAATAGACCTGACAGAACAACAGACGTGCAGGTTGGGGGACACCTGGGAAATAATGACCATAAAGTAATAACCTTCCAATTATCATTAAAAAGAGCGTTTCTACAGGGAGGAACAAAAATACCAAACTTCAAAAAAGCTAAATTTAGCCAACTAAGAGAGGCCATAGGCCAAACTAACTGGGACAAAGTCCTCACAAATACAGACACAAAATGGGATATCTTTAAAAACATCCTAAAAACTCATTGTGAGAGGTACATACTGTATGGTAATAAAAGGTTAAGGAACAAAAAGAAACCAATGTGGATAAATAGAACTGTAAAGAAAGCAATAAATGACAAAAAGAAAGCATATAAAACACTAAAACAGGAGGGTAGCACGGAAGCACTGAAAAACTATAAGGAAAAAAATAGAACATGTAAAAAACAAATAAAAGCGGCCAAACTAGAGACCGAGAGATTAATTGCCAAAGAGAGTAAAACTAACCCTAAAATGTTCTTCAATTATATAAATGTTAAAAAGTATAAATCTGAAGGTGTTGGCCCTTTAAAGAGTAATGAGGGGGGAGTCGCAGAGAGCGACGAGGAGAAAGCAAAGCTGTTAAATATTTTTTTCTCCAATGTATTCACTGAGGGAAATAAACTGTCAGATGACATGCAGAATGTAAAAATAAATTCCCCATTAAAAGTGTCCTGTCTGACCCAGGAAGAAGTACATCAGCGACTTAAAAAGATTAAAATAGACAAATCGCCAGGACCGGATGACATACACCCCCGTATCCTAAAGGAATTAAGTAATGTCATAGCCAGACCCTTATTTCTGATATTTGCAGACTCTATACTGACAGGAAATGTCCCACAGGATTGGCACGTGGCATATGTGGTGCCAATATTCAAAAAGGGGCCAAAAACAGAGCCTGGAAACTATAGGCCGGTAAGTTTAACATCTGTTGTGGGTAAACTGTTTGAAGGTTTTCTGAGAGATGCTATATTAGAGCATCTCAACGGAAATAAGCAAATAACGCCATATCAGCATGGCTTCGTGAGGGATCGGTCATGTCAGACTATGAGGAGGTAAGTTTCTATGTTTCAGTTTCTATGAGGAGGTAAGTTCTAGACTTGACAGCGGCGAATCAATGGATGTCGTATATCTGGACTTCTCCAAAGCATTTGACATTGTACCACATAAAAGGTTAGTATATAAAATGAGAATGCTCGGACTGGGAGAAAACATCTGTATGTGGGTAAGTAACTGGCTGAGTGATAGAAAACAGAGGTTGGTTATTAATGGTACACACTCAGATTGGGTCACTGTCACTAGTGGAGTACCTCAGGGGTCAGTATTGGGCCCTATTCTCTTCAATATATTTATTAATGATCTTGTAGAAGGCTTGCATAGTAAAGTATCAATTTTCGCAGATGACACTAAACTGTGTAAAGTAATTTACACTGATGAGGACAGTATACTACTACAGAGGGATCTGGATAGATTGGAGGCTTGGGCAGATAAGTGGCAGATGAGGTTTAACACTGATAAATGTAAAGTTATGCACATGGGAAGGAAAAATGCAAGTCACCCGTACATACTAAATGGTAAAACACTCGGTAACACTGACATGGAAAAGGATCTAGGAATTTTAATAAACAGCAAACTAAGCAGCAAAAACCAGTGTCAGGCAGCTGCTGCCAAGGCCAACAAGATAATGGGTTGCATCAGAAGGGGCATAGATTCCCGTGATAGGAACATAGTCCTACCACTTTACAAATCGCTAGTCAGACCACACATGGAGTACTGTGTACAGTTCTGGGCTCCTGTAAACAAGGCAGACATAGCAGAGCTGGAAAGGGTTCAGAGGAGGGCAACTAAAGTAATAACTGGAATGGGGCAACTACAGTACCCCGAAAGATTATCAAAATTAGGGTTATTCACTTTAGAAAAAAGACGACTGAGGGGAGATCTAATTAATATGTATAAATATATCAGGGGTCAGTACAGAGATCTATCCCATCAGCTATTTATCCCCAGGACTGTGACTGTGACGAGGGGACATCCTCTGCGTCTGGAGGAAAGAAGGTTTGTACACAAACATAGAAGAGGATTCTTTACGGTAAGAGCAGTGAGACTATGGAACTCTCTGCCTGAGGAGGTGGTGATGGTGAGTACAATAAAGGAATTCAAGAGGGGCCTGGACGTATTTCTGGAGCTTAATAATATTACAGGCTATAGCTACTAGAGAGGGGTCGTTGATCCAGGGAGTTATTCTGATTGCCTTATTGGAGTCGGGAAGGAATTTTTTATTCCCCTAAAGTGGAGAAAATTGGCTTCTACCTCACAGGGTTTTTGGCCTTCCTCTGGATCAACTTGCAGGATAACAGGCCGAACTGGATGGACAAATGTCTTTTTTCGGCCTTATGTACTATGTTACTATGTTACTATGTAAGTTATATTGAATCTTTTCCACTAGAAACTATACATCAATCTGCTCGGCTCCTCCTGCTCTATAACATGCTACCTGTAGATTGCATTGCTTTTTCATGGTGATATTTCCTTTTTAATGCCAGTTTGATGATGGAAATCTGTAGAAGAAAACATGCCTTGAGCAAGAATTTTATATGTGCTTTAGACACTTTTTGTGCCGCAGTAGACAGTTTTGAAAAGTGTCTACAAAAGATGCAGAAAATGCTGAAATTTTGGTGCAAAACCATGAGGTGGCATAAGGAAGACAAAGCATCTAATATGTCCAAAAACATGTGCAAAATGCTAAATTCATCACAAAGCATGCGCCACTGTGATACATTTGTCACATCTTTGGCGTGTCTGATCTAAGCTGCCTAAGCTGCCTGGGGGCAGCCATATTGAAGACACACAGCTGAACCCGGACATATCCTCTTTTTCATCAAGGCAGCCTTTCTGATATGAGCATAGGAGCATTTCATGCTCTGATGCTCTCCATTGCCCTGAGCTAAATCGCACAGGGCAAGGGCTTTTTCGTTAGATCCGGTGATGTACAGGGTCTCTGCTAGGTGGAAATCACCATCATTGAAGAGCAAGCTTTAGCGTTGCCCTAGCATGTAAAACAGCTTAGGGCAGCGCAAAATCCTGCCCCTCAGTCACCAGCAACACTGCTAAGCAGAAGCCTCCGCCTAGCAGTGTAAAAAATATAAACAGCCCTTGCCCTTTGCATCACAGAGGGGCTGCCTTGGTATAAAAGGGGATATGTTCTGGTTCACTTCTAAACCCGGACAACCCCTTTAAGACTGCCTCACTACTGTATTTACGGCGGCACTGAACATGTTAAGGGTGCTTGTCTTTTAGTGACTAGCATGTTTCATATCAGTATTTTCAGATATAAGGGAAAAGAGGCCACCATTAACTGATATCTTCTGAAGAGTATGGTGTCAGTTGTAGCTACAGTAATTGTTACTTACAAGCACCTGCATAAGGGTGAGGAAGTACATCTCACTGCTTCGACTCAAGATTCCTTTCTTTGTATACTGCCCCTAACACTCACTGTCTACTTCAGCATCCTATTGTATTTGGCCGCTTTTTCCACCAAAAACACATTATTATACTATATTAACTGTCTTTTTTTCTCTAATATCCCCTCCTGGACCCTAGGAGAACTAGTCTTTGAGCAACCAGGTATGCCTCCTAATAGAACTGCTGGCTCCAGAGGATGGAGGCAGTGCAGAGAGTGCAGAAGAAGGACACCAAAAGGGTAGCACAAAGGAGAGCACAAATGGATGCTAGAGTTACAAATGAAAACCCTGAAGACAACAGCAGGAAGCAGTGAATGTACGGGACACATATAGCAACATAGACAAGAGTAGTGAACAATGCTGAATTCACTCAGACAAGAGGACAAGGGGTAAACCCTTTGTATTATTAGGATCATCCCTATGTCCTATCTTTTTCAATTATGTGGATCTGACTGTGTCATAATAAAGTCCTGATCAAAAGTTTAAGAACACTTGAAAAATGGCAAAAAATCATATTTAGCATGGCAGGATCTTAACAAGGTTCCAAGTAGAGCTTAAACATGCAACAAGAAGAAATGGGAGTGAGACAAAACATTTTTTGAGCATTCAATTTAATGAAAACAACAAATAAACTGAAACAGGCTGTTTTTCAGCCACACCTCCAAAAAAAAACTACCCCCCCCCCCCCCAAAACAGAAATCCAACTTCCAAACATGAACTCAGTAATGAGTACCTCTGCCGTTATTGTTTATCACTTCAAAAATTTGTTTAGGCATGCTTGATGCAAACGTTTCCATGAGGTGAGTGGGAACATTTCTCCAAGTGGTGAAGACGGCCACACGAAGGCCATCTACTGTCTGGAACTGTTGTCAATTTTTGTAAAATTCCCTTGCCATCCATCCCCAAAGGTTCTCAATTGGATTTAGATCAGGGGAACACGCAGGATGGGTCAAAAGAGTGATGTTATTCTCCTGGAAGAAGTCCCTTGTCCTGCGGACATTGTGTACTCTAGCGTTGTCCTGTTGAAAAACCCAGTCGTTATCACACAGACGAGGGCCCTCAGTCATGAGGAATGCTCTTTGCAACATCTGGACATAGCCAGCGGCCGTTTGACACCCCTGCACTTCCTGAAGCTCCATTGTTCCACTGAAGGAAAAAGCACCCCAGACCATTATGGCGCCCCCTCCACTGTGGCGCGTAGAAAACATCTCAGGTGGGATCTGCTTGTCATGCCAGTAACGTTGGAAACCATCAGGACCATCAAGGTAAAACAATTTCTCATCAGAGAATAAAACTTTCTTCCACCTTTGAATGTCCCATGTTTGGTGCTCTCTTGCAAAGTCCAAACGAGCAGTTCTGTGACGTTCAAGGAGATGAGGTCTTTGAAGACCTTTTTTGTTCTTGAAGCCCTTCAGTCTCAGATGGTTATGGGGCTGCAGTCAGCACCAGTAAGGGCCTTAATTTGGGTCGAGGATCGTCCAGTGTCTTGATGGACAGCCAATTGGATCCTCTGGCTCAGTGCTGAGGAAATTTTTCCACTTGACTATTTTGTTCCATAACCCTCAGGATCATTTAAGAAATTCCAAATGACTGTCCTACTGCGTCCCACCTCAGCAGCGATGGCGCGCTGTGAGAGACCCTGCTTATGCAGTTCAACAACCCGACCACGTTCAAAAAGGGAGAGTTTTTTTGCCTTTGCCACCACAACGTGTGACTACCTGACAGAAAATGACAATGAATCCACATCTTTGCACAGATTTGGCCTTTTAAAGGCATGTGGTCCTAAAATTTTGATCAGCTGAAAAACAGCCTGTTTCAGTTTGTTTGTTGTTTTCATTAAATTGAATGCTCAAAAAATGTTTTGTCTCACTCCCATTTCTTCTTCTTGCATGTTGAAGCTCTACTTGGAACCTTGTTAAGATCCAGCCATGCTAAATATGATTTTTTGCCATTTTTCAAGTGGTCTTATACTTTTGATCAGGACTGTATATTAAAGAAAACCGACTGTATATTAAAGAAAATCAGCTCATTTTTGTCATATAAACTACCTTTGCAATATGCTCATACTGCTTCCAAAATTCATTTTTTTCCACTTTGTAAATTTGTAAATGTGCCAAAACTTAACTTTAATCCATGCTGATGTCCAGGCTCGGACTAGACCACAGGGGGAAAAGGGGAATCCCCCGATGGGCCCGTGAGCAAGGTGGGCCGCTAGTCTCCCACCCCCTGCACAAGTGACACTTAACACAGTAGACTTACTGCACTACATACTTCTATTTAATGTACAGCATCTTCAGCAGCCTATGTTCATATAAAAAACGTTATAGATTATTAAAGAAACTCCCCAGTTTATTAATATAGACACGATCAGAGCTGAGATGACCTCTAGGTATAGAGGAAAGCTCACCAGTATCCTCTTTTACCCAGGACCTACCTTCTCAAAGATTCTGCAGGGACCCCCATATTCAATCATCTGGTAGCATCTTGCTGCTGTGTGAGCAGGTAATATTTGAATGTATCCGTACGGTGGGTCCCCAAAATAAATTTTACTGGTGTGCCGTAGGCACAACACTCTGACACTGCTGATGTCATATGCAACTTAGCAGTTTCAGTTCAAGGAGGCCAGTGCTTAACTCCTTTAAATCAAACTTTTCCCACCTTCTGCACCTTGATAGACATTCTCTATCTTTGGAGGCAAATGGATGACATTTCCATGATTGATAATGTCAATCAAGGTGCATGAAACCATGTTTGGGTGGGGGTAGCTTGACTTGAAACCACAATTTTGAATCTGGTGCAAGCCTGGATTAATGTTGATTTTAAACCCATTTACAAGTTAGGAAATGGGAACCAAAATCACTTTGGGGGCAACAAAAACAATTTTCAAAGGACCTGGGGGTATTTTACATGACAAAAATGAGCTGACAGATTCACATGATTCACCAGAAACTCAGGTGGCTTAACAAAAAACTGGCTCCTTAGGAATCTATAGACTCGTACCTTTTAGACCTGTTTCACATGGGAGAGTTTTCCGCGCGGGTGCAATGCGTGAGGTCAACGCATTGCACCCGCAACTGAATCCGGATCCATTCATTTCTATGGGGCTGTGCACATGAGTGGTGATTTTCATGCATCACTTGTGCATTGCGTGAAAATCGAAGCATGCTCTATAGGCCTCATGCACACGGCCGACCAGGTGAGGGAGGGGGGGCCGCACTGGCCACCAATGAATGTACAGTAATACAGGGGAGCGAGGAGGGGCCGCACTGGCCACCAATGAATGTACAGTAATACAGGGGAGGGAGGGGGGGCCGCACTGGCCACCAATGAATGTGATACAGGGGAGGGAGGGAGGGAGGGAGGGGGGGGGCACAATGGCCACCAATGAATTTAAAACTGGGGAGGGAGGGGGGTGTGCCCCCTCCTGCCTGGCAGCACATGACCTCTTACAGGGGGCTATGATACGCACAATTAACCCTGAGGGGTTAATTGTGCGGATTACAGCCCCCTGTAAGAGATCAGGTGCTGCCAGGCAGCAGGGGGCAATCATGTACACAGTTCTTAGTATATTCTAACTTGAAGCGTCCCCATCACTATGGGAACGCCTCTGTGTTAGAATATACTGTCGGATCTGAGTTTTCACAAAGTGAAAACTCAGCTCTGAAAAAGCTTTTATGCAGACGGATCTGCGATCCGTCTGTGTGAAAGTAGCCTACGGCCACGGATCGCGGATGCCAATCTTGTGTGCATCCGTGTTTTTTCATGGACCCATTGACTTGAATGGGTCCGTGAACCATTGTCCGTCAAAAAAATAGGACAGGTCTTATGTTTGACGGACAGGAAACACGGATCACGGCCGCGGATGAACAACGGTGCATTTTCCGAGTTTTCAATGGACACATTGAAAGTCAATGAGTCCACAGAAAATCACGGAAAACTGAACAACGGCCATGGATGCACACAACGATCGTGTGCATGAGGACATATTGTGTGTTTTTCACGCAAAACAGGCCCCATAGAAGTGAAAGGGGCTGCGTGAAAATCACAAGCATCCGTGCGATTTTCACGCATGGTTGCTAGGTGATGATCGGGTGGGGACTCGATCTTTATTATTTTTCCTTATAACATGGTTATAAGGGAAAATAATAGCATTCTTAATACAGAATGCTTAGTAAAATAGAGATGGAGGGGTTAAAAAATAATAAACAAATTTAACTCACCCCACCCACTTGGTCCCGTAGCGGATCTTCTCTTCTTTCTTCAGGACCTGGGTAAAGGACCTTTGATGACATCACTGCGTTCATGGTGATGGACCATGTGATGAGCACAGTGACATCATCAAAGGTTCTTTAGCCAGGTCCTGAAGAAAGAAGAGGAGATCCGCTACGCAACCAAGTGGATGGGGTGAGTTAAATTTGTTTATAATTTTTAACCCCTCAATGGACATTTTACTAAGCATTCTGTATTAAGAATGCTATTATTTTCCCTTATAACCATGTTATAAGGGAAAATAATAAAATCTACAGAACACCTAACCCAAACGCGAACTTCTGTGAAGAAGTCCGGGTTCGGGTCTGGGTACCAAACATGCCGATTTTTCTCACGAGCGTGCAAAATGCATTAAAACACTTTGCACTTGCTCAGAAAAATCATTTTCCCGCGACGCACCCGCTTCCTATACGGCCCTCACACGTGACGTCCGTGTGAAAGAGGCCTTAGTGTTTTTTTCTTATTTAATTATATGTTTAAATAAAATTGTTTGCACCTCCAAGACAAAGACTGCCAAAAGTGGAAACATTTAAATTTAATACCCCTAACATACACTCAGCTAAAGAATTATTAGGAACACCTGTTCTATTTCTCATTAATGCAATTATCTAGTCAACCAATCACATGGCAGTTGCTTCAATGCATTTAGGGGTGTGGTCCTGGTCAAGACAATCTCCTGAACTCCAAACTGAATGTCAGAATGGGAAAGAAAGGTGATTTAAGCAATTTTGAGCATGGCAGGGTTGTTGGTGCCAGACGGGCCGGTCTGAGTATTTCACAATCTGCTCAGTTACTGGGATTTTCACACACAACCATTTCTAGGGTTTACAAAGAATGGTGTGAAAAGGGAAAAACATCCAGTATGCGGCAGTCCTGTGGGCAAAAATGCCTTGTGGATGCTAGAGGTCAGAGGAGAATGGGCCGACTGATTCAAGCTGATAGGAGAGCAACGTTGACTGAAATAACCACTCGTTACAACCGAGGTATGCAGCAAAGCATTTGTGAAGCCACAACACGCACAACCTTGAGGTGGATGGGCTACAACAGCAGAAGACCCCACCGGGTACCACTCATCTCCACTACAAATAGGAAAAAGAGTCTACAATTTGCACAAGCTCACCAAAATTGGACTGTTGAAGACTGGAAAAATGTTGCCTGGTCTGATGAGTCTCAATTTCTGTTGAGACATTCAAATGGTAGAGTCCGAATTTGGCGTAAACAGAATGAGAACATGTATCCATCCTCTGATGGCTACTTCCAGCAGGATAATGCACCATGTCACAAAGCTCGAATCATTTCAAATTGGTTTCTTGAACATGACAATGAGTTCACTGTACTAAAATGGCCCCCACAGTCACCAGATCTCAACCCAATAGAGCATCTTTGGGATGTGGTGGAATGAGAGCTTTGTGCCCTGGATGTGCATCCCTCAAATCTCCATCAACTGCAAGATGCTATCCTATCAATATGGGCCAACATTTCTAAAGAATGCTATCAGCACCTTGTTGAATCAATGCCACGTAGAATTAAGGCAGTTCTGAAGGCAAAAGGGGGTCCAACACTGTATTAGTATGGTGTTCCTAATAATTCTTTAGGTGAGTGTATAACACATACAAGAATACTACTTTATGGCACAAGCTGCTTGAAAAACAAGGAAAACTATGTGTAGAAAAAAAAATCACAGACACCATCAGTTGAATGTCTGTTTTGAAATAATACTTTCCCAAACATCCTTCTTCTACTACTTCATTATAGAAGGGGCTTCACATATTGTTATAAAACCGACCTACCCAATATACTGTGCTCAGCAAAGATTCTTCCACAACTAGAAGAGCATTGAAATGCCACTTCAACAGATGAGCCATATGTTACAATCCATTCTATGTAGTCCAAGTGTTTTCATATTCTGCCAATTTTAATCAGATATTTTGAAGAGTAGCTACAAGAACATAAAAGCCCAGGAATGCTAAATGTCATCACTTTAGAGATGCCCTAAATATCACAAACTTGGACAGCTCTGGAAAAAATAAATGAATAGAAATTACAGTATATGGGATATATTGAAATTCCCTTTAAATATACTGTACTTTGTGGCTGATAGAGATCTATTCACCTTGTGGAAATAAAACAAGAACTGAAAAGAACAGGTTGGTTAACTAAAATTGTAAACTGCAAAATAAATGACATAAATAACATGTCGAATATACCAGTTAGTAATGAGCAAAGGTTAGAAAAATTTGATTTGGCTGCTTACCCGAACTTTGACAAGAAATTTGATGAATTCCGAATTACTTTGTAACAAATTGCTTTCCACTGTATGGAGTGGGCGCAATGATGTGGAACGGCAATTGAGCCGCCCCCGTCATTTAACCCCTCAGATGCCATGTGAGTCAGCCTTTCAGAGGTTAGTTAGGTTAAAAAAAAAAATTTGCATAGAGGCCGCCCGCTCCCATGATGACTAGTGATGAGCGAGCATGCTCGGCCGAGTATCGGTTCGGCTCGAGCATCGCTATGCTCGGCAGATCCAAGCGCTTGGCCGAGTAACACATGTGCTCGAGCGCCATGCTCGAGTCTCCTCCCTGCACATTTGGCGCCTTCTAAGCAGACAATAAACATGCTGGTAAGTAATGCCATCACTGTAATGCCATTAGCCATGTTTTCTAGTGGCATTACAGTGATTGGCTGGCCGGAAGACGTCATTGGTCATGGTCACGGCTGCTGTTAGGAAGGGACAGAGAGTGTATGGAGAAATTGATTGCAAATTAGTCATTTTAACCACCTCCGGACCGCTGTACGCACAGACGCGTCCTGGAGGTGGTTGATTTATTCCTCCTGGACGCGCCGGCGCGTCATCTCGCGAGACGCGAGATTTCCTGTGAACGCGCGCACACAGGCGCGCGCGCTCACAGGAACGGAAGGTAAGAGAGTTGATCTCCAGCCTGCCAGCGGCGATCGTTCGCTGGCAGGCTGGAGATGTGTTTTTTTTTAACCCTAACAGGTATATTAGACGCTGTTTTGATAACAGCGTCTAATATACCTGCTACCTGGTCCTCTGGTGGTCCCCTTTGTTTGGATCGACCACCAGAGGACACAGGTAGCTCAGTAAAGTCCCACCAAGCACCACTACACTACACTACACCCCCCCCCGTCACTTATTAACCCCTTATTAGCCCCTGATCACCCCATATAGACTCCCTGATCACCCCCCTGTCATTGATTACCCCCCTGTCATTGATCAACCCCCTGTAAAGCTCCATTCAGACGTCCGCATGATTTTTACGGATCCACTGATAGATGGATCGGATCCGCAAAACGCATCCGGACGTCTGAATGAAGCCTTACAGGGGCGTGATCAATGACTGTGGTTATCACCCCATATAGACTCCCTGATCACCCCCCTGTCATTGATTACACCCCTGTCATTGATTACCCCCCTGTAAAGCTCCATTCAGACGTCCGCATGATTTTTACGGATCCACTGATAGATGGATCCGATCCGCAAAACGCATCCGGACGTCTGAATGAAGCTTTACAGGGGCATGATCAATGACTGTGGTGATCACCCCATATAGACTCCCTGAGCACCCCCCTGTAAAGCTCCATTCAGATGTCCGCATGATTTTTACGGATGCACTGATAGATGGATCCGATCCGCAAAACGCATCCGGACGTCTGAATGAAGCTTTACAGGGGCATGATCAATGACTGTGGTGATCACCCCATATAGACTCCCTGATCACCCCCCTGTAAAGCTCCATTCAGATGTCCGCATGATTTTTACGGATGCACTGATAGATGGATCCGATCCGCAAAACGCATCCGGACGTCTGAATGAAGCTTTACAGGGGCATGATCAATGACTGTGGTGATCACCCCATATAGACTCCCTGATCACCCCCCTGTAAAGCTCCATTCAGATGTCCGCATGATTTTTACGGATGCACTGATAGATGGATCCGATCCGCAAAACGCATCCGGACGTCTGAATGAAGCCTTACAGGGGCATGATCAATGACTGTGGTGATCACCCCATATAGACTCCCTGATCACCCCCCTGTAAAGCTCCATTCAGATGTCCGCATGATTTTTACGGATGCACTGATAGATGGATCCGATCCGCAAAACGCATCCGGACGTCTGAATGAAGCCTTACAGGGGCGTGATCAATGACTGTGGTTATCACCCCATATAGACTCCCTGATCACCCCCCTGTCATTGATTACCCCCCTGTCATTGATTACCCCCCTGTAAAGCTCCATTCAGACGTCCGCATGATTTTTACGGATCCACTGATAGATGGATCGGATCCGCAAAACGCATCCGGACGTCTGAATGAAGCCTTACAGGGGCATGATCAATGACTGTGGTGATCACCCCATATAGACTCCCTGATCACCCCCCTGTCATTGATTACCCCCCTGTAAAGCTCCATTCAGATGTCCGCATGATTTTTACGGATGCACTGATAGATGGATCGGATCCGCAAAACGCATACGGACGTCTGAATGAAGCCTTACACGGGCGTGATCAATGACTGTGGTTATCACCCCATATAGACTCCCTGATCACCCCCCCTGTCATTGATCACCCCCCCTGTCATTGATCACCCCCCCTGTCATTGATCACCCCCCTGTCATTGATCACCCCCCTGTCATTGATCACCCTCTGTAAGGCTCCATTCAGACATTTTTTTGGCCCAAGTTAGCGGAATTTTTATTTATTTTTCTTACAAAGTCTCATATTCCACTAACTTGTGTCAAAAAATAAAATCTCACATGAACTCACCATACCCCTCACGGAATCCAAATGCGTAAAATTTTTTAGACATGTATATTCCAGACTTCTTCTCACGCTTTAGGGCCCCTAGAATGCCAGGGCAGTATAAATACCCCACATGTGACCCCATTTCGGAAAGAAGACACCCCCAGGTATTCCGTGAGGGGCATATTGAGTCCATGAAAGATTGAAATTTTTGTCCCAAGTTAGCGGAACGGGAGACTTTGTGAGAAAAAAATAAAAAATATCAATTTCCGCTAACTTGTGCCAAAAAAAAAAAATTTCTATGAACTCGCCATGCCCCTCATTGAATACCTTGGGGTGTCTTCTTTCCAAAATGGGGTCACATGTGGGGTATTTATACTGCCCTGGCATTCTAGGGGCCCCAAAGCGTGAGAAGAAGTCTGGTATCCAAATGTCTAAAAATGCCCTCCTAAAAGGAATTTGGGCACCTTTGCGCATCTAGGCTGCAAAAAAGTGTCACACATCTGGTATCGCCGTACTCAGGAGAAGTTGGGGAATGTGTTTTGGGGTGTCATTTTACATATACCCATGCTGGGTGAGAGAAATATCTTGGTCAAATGCCAACTTTGTATAAAAAAATGGGAAAAGTTGTCTTTTGCCAAGATATTTCTCTCACCCAGCAAGGGTATATGTAAAATGACACCCCAAAACACATTCCCCAACTTCTCCTGAATACGGCGATACCAGATGTGTGACACTTTTTTGCAGCCTAGGTGGGCAAAGGGGCCCATATTCCAAAGAGCACCTTTAGGATTTCACAGGTCATTTACCTACCTAACACACATTAGGGCCCCTGGAAAATGCCAGGGCAGTATAACTACCACACAAGTGACCCCATTTTAGAAAGAAGACACCCCAAGGTATTCCGTGAGGGGCATGGCGAGTTCCTAGAATTTTTTATTTTTTGTCACAAGTTAGTGGAAAATGCTGATTTTTTTTTTTTTTTTTTTTTTCATACAAAGTCTCATATTCCACTAACTTGTGACAAAAAATAAAAACTTCCATGAACTCACTATGCCCATCAGCGAATACCTTGGGGTGTCTTCTTTCCAAAATGGGGTCACTTGTGGGGTAGTTATACTGCCCTGGCATTCTAGGGGCCCAAATGTGTGGTAAGGAGTTTGAAATCAAATTCTGTAAAAATTGACCTGTGAAATCCGAAAGGTGCTCTTTGGAATATGGGCCCCTTTGCCCACCTAGGCTGCAAAAAAGTGTCACACATCTGGTATTGCCGTACTCAGGAGAAGGTGGGGAATGTGTTTTGGGGTGTCATTTTACATATACCCATGCTGGGTGAGAGAAATATCTTGGCAAACGACAACTTTTCCCATTTTTTTATACAAAGTTGGCATTTGACCAAGATATTTATCTCACCCAGCATGGGTATATGTAAAATGACACCCCAAAACACATTCCTCAACTTCTCCTGAATACAGAGATACCAGATGTGTGACACTTTTTTGCAGCCTAGGTGGGCAAAGGGGCCCATATTCCAAAGAGCACCTTTCGGATTTCACAGGTCAATTTTTACAGAATTTGATTTCAAACTCCTTACCACACATTTGGGCCCCTAGAATGCCAGGGCAGTATAACTACCCCACAAGTGACCCCATTTTGGAAAGAAGAGACCCCAAGGTATTCGCTGATGGGCATAGTGAGTTCATGGAAGTTTTTATTTTTTGTCACAAGTTAGTGGAATATGAGACTTTGTATGAAAAAAAAAAAAAAAAAAAAAAAATCATCATTTTCCACTAACTTGTGACAAAAAATAAAAAATTCTAGGAACTCGCCATGCCCCTCACGGAATACCTTGGGGTGTCTTCTTTCCAAAATGGGGTCACTTGTGGGGTAGATATACTGCCCTGGCATTCTAGGGGCCCAAATGTGTGGTAAGGAGTTTGAAATCAAATTCAGTAAAAAATGACGAGTGAAATCCGAAAGGTGCTCTTTGGAATATGGGCCCCTTTGCCCACCTAGGCTGCAAAAAAGTGTCACACATCTGGTATCTCCGTACTCAGGAGAAGGTGGGGAATGTGTTTTGGGGTGTCATTTTATATATACCCATGCTGGGTGAGAGAAATATCTTGGCAAAAGACAACTTTTCCCATTTTTTTATACAAAGTTGTCATTTGACCAAGATATTTATCTCACCCAGCATGGGTATATGTAAAAAGACACCCCAAAACACATTCCTCAACTTCTCCTGAGTACGGGGATACCAGATGTGTGACACTTTTTTGCAGCCTAGGTGGGCAAAGGGGCCCATATTCCAAAGAGCACCTTTCGGATTTCACAGGTCATTTTTTACTGAATTTGATTTCAAACTCCTTACCACACATTTGGGCCCCTAGAATGCCAGGGCAGTATAACTACCCCACAAGTGACCCCATTTTGGAAAGAAGAGACCCCAAGGTATTCGCTGATGGGCATAGTGAGTTCATGGAAGTTTTTATTTTTTGTCACAAGTTAGTGGAATATGAGACTTTGTAAGAAAAAAAAAAAAAAAAAAAAAAATCATCATTTTCCGCTAACTTGTGACAAAAAATAAAAAGTTCTATGAACTCACTGTGCCCATCAGCGAATACCTTAGGGTGTGTACTTTCAGAAATGGGGTCATTTGTGGGGTGTTTGTACTGTCTGGGCATTGTAGAACCTCAGGAAACATGACAGGTGCTCAGAAAGTCAGAGCTGCTTCAAAAAGCGGAAATTCACATTTTTGTACCATAGTTTGTAAACGCTATAACTTTTACCCAAACCATTTTTTTTCTACCCAAACATTTTTTTTTTATCAAAGACATGTAGAACTATAAATTTAGAGCAAAATTTCTATATGGATGTCGTTTTTTTTGCAAAATTTTACAACTGAAAGTGAAAAATGTCTTTTTTTTGCAAAAAAATCGTTAAATTTCGATTAATAACAAAAAAAGTAAAAATGTCAGCAGCAATGAAATACCACCAAATGAAAGCTCTATTAGTGAGAAGAAAAGGAGGTAAAATTCATTTGGGTGGTAAGTTGCATGACCGAGCAATAAACGGTGAAAGTAGTGTAGGTCAGAAGTGTAAAAAGTGGCCTGGTCTTTCAGGGTGTTTAAGCACTGGGGGCTGAGGTGGTTAAAGAAGTTTAAAATACCCAAAAGTCATTTTAAAGACTACTGTGTGTCTTGGCAGCAATTTAAAGTTTTTTTTTTTTATTTACAAAAAAAATCGCTTCATTGGCTAACTTAATAGAAGGTGTCCCATATATTGGGAAAAAGTGAAAATCAATATATATACAAATTTCACTGATTCTGCACACAGTTTTCTTGTCTGCGCTAGAAACCACTTATCACAGCGGTTTGCATTTCTATACCATCTGAGTGTTCAATCTCATATATTGGGAAAAAGGGAAAATCAATCTATATGCAAATTTCACTGATTCTGCACACAGTTTTCTTATCTGCGCTAGAAACCGTTTATCACAGCGGATTGCATTTCTATACCGTCTGAGTGTTCAATCCCATATATTGGGAAAAAGTGAAAATCAATATATATATATACAAATTTCACTGATTCTACACAGTCATCTTGTCTGCGCTAGAAACCGTTTATCGCAGCGCATTGCATTTCTATACCGTCTGAGTGTTCAATCCCATATATTGGGAAAAAGTGAAAATCAATATATATACAAATTTCACTGATTCTGCACACAGTCATCTTGTCTGCGCTAGAAACCGTTTATCGCAGCGCATTGCATTTCTATATCGTCTGAGTGCTTCAATCCCATATATTGGGAAAAAGTGAAAATCTATCTATATGCAAATTTCACTGATACTGCACACAGTTTTCTTGTCTGCGCTAGAAACCGTTTATCACAGCACATTGCATTTCTATACCATCTGAGTGTTCAATCCCATATATTGGAAAAAAGTGAAAATCAATATATATACAAATTTCACTGATTCTGCACACAGTTTTCTTATCTGCGCTAGAAACCGTTTATCACAGCAGATTGCATTTCTATACCGTCTGAGTGTTCAATCCCATATATTGGGAAAAAGTGAAAATCAATATATATACAAATTTCACTGATTCTGCACACAGTTTTCTTGTCTGCGCTAGAAACCATTTATCACAGCGCATTGCATTTCTATACCGTCTGAGTGTTCAATCCCATATATTGGGAAAAAGTGAAAATCAATATATATACAAATTTCACTTAATCTGCACACAGTTTTCTTGCCTGCGGCAGAAACCGTTCATCGCAGCGCATTGCATTTCTATACCGTCTGAGTGCTTCAATCCCATATATTGGGAAAAAGTGAAAATCAATATATATACAAAGTTCACTGAATCAGCACCGAGTTTTTTTGTCTGCGGCAGAAACAGTTTATCACAGCGCATTGCATTTCTATACCGTCTGAGTGCTTCAATCCCATATATTGGGAAAAAGTGAAAATCAATATATATACAAATTTCCCTGAATCAGCACCCAGTTTTTTTTGTCTGCGGCAGGAACCGTTTATCGCAGAGCATTCCATTTCTATACCGTCTGAGTGCTTCACACTTCTCGACCCCCGCTACAAAGAAAACTTCTCATCTCTCATTCCTGTGGTGGAGAGGACGAGTAAAATGGTGCAATACCAGAAGGTACTTGTTGAGAGATTGCTCCGGAGTCCGTACTTCCTTAGGCAACCGGGGAAGGGAGACAATGGGAACACACAGCAGTTCCAACAAAGGCAGGGCAACACTCTCCAAGGCATGGGACACTTTTATGACACCCCGCCAGCAACCTCACCCTGACGTGCGGCCAAGTGGTACAAGGAGGAAAAAGTTTTGGAAAATGGTGAAGGAATACATAGCAGACCATGTCAGCATCCTAAATGATCCCTCAGTGCCTTACAACTACTGGGTGTCCAAGCTGGACACGTGGCACAAACTTGCGCTCTATGCCTTGGAGGTGTTGGCCTGCCCTGCCGCCAGCATTTTGTCTGAGCGTGTATTTAGTGCTGCTGGTGGCATCATAACAGATAAGAGTATCCGCTTGTCCACTGGCAATGCTGACAAGTTGACTCAGATAAAAAAGAACAAGGCCTGGATTGCCCCTGACTTCTCCACTCCACCAGAGGAACGCTGAGCTAATGAGGAACAAACACACAATTTAAATGTATGCTTTATAATGTACTCAATCCACAAGGTTCAGATGCACCCTTTTCACCTCTAAAAAAGGGTATATGTTTGAATCTTGTTTACTCATCCTCCTCCTCTTCCTGTTCCATACAGACATAATAAAAAAATAAAAAAATAAAAAATGGCTGCACACCATTATATATACAAACAATAGAGCTAAGAAATGGTGGTCATTCTAGATAAAAGTGGTACAATACCGACTATAAATGAGTATAAATGAATAATGGAAGCTCTTAGCGCACATACGAGTCGGGCCCACCTACCAGGCGTCAAGGTGGCTTCCGCAGATGGGTCCCTATCACTAAAGATACTGCCTCACTTTGGACTTACTTAAGCCTACAATATTCAGGGCAGTGTAGGAACCAGCTACAAACATACTCTGCTCAGAAGTCCCAGGTAGATGGGAGTGTCCAGTCTAAAAGGAGTGCCACCCCCAATATATTGCAAGAAAGTTTAGACTAAAACCTTCAGAATCACAGGTGCATATCCATGAAGCAAACAAAATTTAAAAAAATAAAATAAAATGGCTGCACACCGTTATATATACAAACAATAGAGCTAAGAAATGGGGGTCATTCTACTGTAGAAAAAAGTGGTACAATACCGACTATAAATGAGTATAAATGAATAATGGAAGCTCTTAGCGCACATACGTGTCGGGCCCACCTACCAGGCGTCAAGGTGGCTTCCGCAGCTGGGTCCCTATCACTAAAGATACTGCCTCACTTTGGACTTACTTAAGCCTACAATATTCAGGGCAGTGTAAGAACCAGCTACAAACGTACTCTGTTCAGACGTCCCAGGTAGATGGGCGTGTCCAGTCTAAAAAGGGTGCCACCCTCAATATATTGCATGAAAGTTTAGACTAAAACCTTCAGAGTCACAGGTGCATATCCATGAAGCAAACATAATTACAAAAAAAAATAGTGGCTTCACAAAAAATGGCTGCACACCGTTATATATACTGTTCCATACAGTATATATGCCCTCAGTACAGTGTTTCATATAGTTTGCTCACCTGTAGGCCCTCACTCCAATGTTTCATACGGTCTGCTCACTTGTAGGCCCTCACTCCAATGTTTCATACGGTCTGCTCATGTAGGCCCTCACTCCAATGTTATATGGGGTTCGCTCACCTTCAGGCACTCACTCGAATGTTTCATACTGTCGGCTCACCTGTAGGCCCTCACTCCAATGTTTCATACGGTCTGCTCAGCTGTAGGCCCTCACCTCCAATGTTTCATACGTCTGCTCAGCTGTAGGCCCTTACTACAATGTTTTATGGGGTTTGCTCACCTTCAGGCCCTCACCTCCAATGTTTCATATGGTCTGCTCAGCTGTATGCCCTCACCTCCAATGTTTCATATGGTCTGCTCAGCTGTATGCCCTCACTCAAATGTTTCATACGGTCTGCTCACCTGTAGGCCCTCACTACAATGTTTTATGGGGTTCGCTCACCTTCAGACCCTGACCTCTAATGTTTCATACGGTCTGCTCAGCTGTAGGCCCTCACTCTAATGTTTCATACGGTCTGCTCAGCTGTAGGCCCTCACCACCAATGTTTCATACGTCTGCTCAGCTGTAGGCCCTCACTACAATGTTTTATGGGGTTTGCTCACCTTCAGGCCCTCACCTCCAATGTTTCATATGGTCTGCTCAGCTGTATGCCCTCACTCAAATGTTTCATACGGTCTGCTCAGCTGTAGTCTCTCACTCCATTGTTTCATACGGTCTGCTGAGCTGTAGGCCCTCACGTCCAATGTTTCATACGTCTGCTCAGCTGTAGGCCCTCACTATAATGTTTTATGAGGTTTGCTCACCTTCAGGCCCTCACCTCCAATGTTTCATACGGTCTGCTGAGCTGTAGGCCCTCACATAAAATGTTTCATACAGTCTGCTCAGCTGTAGGCCCTCACTACAATGTTTTATAGGGTTTGCTCACCATAAGGCCCTCACTACAATGTTTTATGGGGTTCGCTCACCTTCAGGCCCTCACTTTCAATGTTTCATACGGTCTGCTGAGCTGTAGGCCCTCACCTCCAATGTTTCATACAGTCTGCTCAGCTGTAGGCCCTCGCTACAATGTTTTATGGGGTTTGCTCACCATAAGGCCCTCACTACAATGTTTTATGGGGTTCGCTCACGTTCAGGCCCTCACCTCCAATGTTTCATACGGTCTGTTGAGCTGTAGGCCCTCACCTCCAATGTTTCATACAGTCTGCTCAGCTGTAGGCCCTCACATAAAATGTTTCATACAGTCTGCTCAGCTGTAGGCCCTCACTACAATGTTTTATAGGGTTTGCTCACCATTAGGCCCTCACTACAATGTTTTATGGGGTTCGCTCACCTTCAGGCCCTCACTTTCAATGTTTCATACGGTCTGCTGAGCTGTAGGCCCTCACCTCTAATGTTTCATACAGTCTGCTCAGCTGTAGGCCCTCGCTACAATGTTTTATGGGGTTTGCTCACCATAAGGCCCTCACTAAAATGTTTTATGGGGTTCGCTCACCTTCAGGCCCTCACCTTCAATGTTTCATACGGTCTGTTGAGCTGTAGGCCCTCACCTCCAATGTTTCATACAGTCTGCTCAGCTGTAGGCCCTCGCTACAATGTTTTATGGGGTTTGCTCACCATAAGACCCTCACTACAATGTTTTATGGGGTTCGCTCACCTGTAAGCCCTCACCTCCAATGTTTACACGGTCTGCTCAGCTGTAGGCCCTCCCTCCAATGTTTCATACGGTCTGCTCAGCTGTAGGCCCTCACCTCCAATGTTTAATACATCTGCTCAGCTGTAGGCCCTCACTACAATGTTTTATGGGGTTTGCTCACCTTCAGGCCCTCACCTCCAATGTTTCATACGGTCTCCTGAGCTGTAGGCCCTAACTCCAATGTTTCATACGGTCTGCTGAGCTGTAGGCCCTCACTCCAATGTTTAATACGGTCTGTTCACCTGTAGGCCCTCACTACAATGTTTTATGGGGTTTTCTCACCTTCAGGCCCTCACCTCCAATGTTTCATTTGGTCTGTTCAGCTGTAGGCCCTCACCTCCAATGTTTTATATGGTCTGTTCAGCTGTAGGCCCTCACTACAATGTTTTATGGGGTTTGCTCACCATAAGGCCCTCACCTCCAATGTTTTATATGTCTGCTCAGCTGTGGGCCCTCAGTACAATGTTTTATGGGGTTTGCTCACCATAAGGCCCTCACTATAATGTTTTATGGGGTTCGTTCACCTGTAGGCCCTCACCTCCAATGTTTCATACGGTCTGCTCAGCTGTAGGCCCTCACCTCCAATGTTTCATACGTCTGCTCAGCTGTAGGCCCTCACTACAAGGTTTTATGGGGTTTGCTCGCCATAAGGCCCTCACTACAATGTTTTATGGGGTTCGCTCACCATAAGGCCCTCACCTCCAATGTTTTATAAGGTCTGCTCAGCTGTAGGCCCTCACCTCCAATGTTTCATACGTCTGCTCAGCTGTAGGCCCTCACTACAATGTTTTATGTGGTTCGCTCACCTTCAGACCCTGACCTCCAATGTTTCATACGGTCTGCTCAGCTGTAGGCCCTCACTCCAATGTTTCATATGGTCTGCTCAGCTGCAGGCCCTCACCACCAATGTTTCATACGTCTGCTCAGCTGTAGGCCCTCACTACAATGTTTTATGGGGTTTGCTCACCTTCAGGCCCTCACCTCCAATGTTTCATATGGTCTGCTCAGCTGTATGCCCTCACTCAAATGTTTCATACGGTCTGCTCAGCTGTATTCTCTCACTCCATTGTTTCATACGCTCTGCTCACCTGTAGGCCCTCACTTCCAATGTTTCATACGTCTGCTCAGCTGTAGGCCCTCACTACAATGTTTTATGAGGTTTGCTCACCTTGAGGCCCTCACCTCCAATGTTTCATACGGTCTGCTGAGCTGTAGGCCCTCACATAAAATGTTTCATACAGTCTGCTCAGCTGTAGGCCCTCACTACAATGTTTTATAGGGTTTGCTCACCATAAGGCCCTCACTACAATGTTTTATGAGGTTTGCTCACCTTCAGGCCCTCACCTCCAATGTTTCATATGGTCTGCTCAGCTGTATGCCCTCACTCAAATGTTTCATACGGTCTGCTCAGCTGTAGTCTCTCACTCCATTGTTTCATACGCTCTGTTCACCTGTAGGCCCTCACTTACAATGTTTCATACGTCTGCTCAGCTGTAGGCCCTCACTACAATGTTTTATGAGGTTTGCTCACCTTGAGGCCCTCACCTCCAATGTTTCATACGGTCTGCTCAGCTGTAGGCCCTCAACTCCAATGTTTAATACATCTGCTCAGCTGTAGGCCCTCACTACAATGTTTTATGGGGTTTGCTCACCTTCAGGCCCTCACCTCCAATGTTTCATACGGTCTCCTGAGCTGTAGGCCCTAACTCCAATGTTTCATACGGTCTGCTGAGCTGTAGGCCCTCACTCCAATGTTTAATACGGTCTGCTCACCTGTAGGCCCTCACTACAATGTTTTATGGGGTTTTCTCACCTTCAGGCCCTCACCTCCAATGTTTCATTTGGTCTGTTCAGCTGTAGGCCCTCACCTCCAATGTTTTATACGGTCTGTTCAGCTGTAGGCCCTCACTACAATGTTTTATGGGGTTTGCTCACCATAAGGCCCTCACCTCCAATGTTTTATATGTCTGCTCAGCTGTAGACCCTCAGTACAATGTTTTATGGGGTTTGCTCACCATAAGGCCCTCACTATAATGTTTTATGGGGTTCGTTCACCTGTAGGCCCTCACCTCCAATGTTTCATACGGTCTGCTCAGCTGTAGGCCCTCACCTCCATTGTTTCATACGTCTGCTCAGCTGTAGGCCCTCTCTACAAGGTTTTATGGGGTTTGCTCACCATAAGGCCCTCACTACAATGTTTTATGGGGTTCGCTCACCATAAGGCCCTCACCTCCAATGTTTTATAGGTCTGCTCAGCTGTAGGCCCTCACCTCCAATGTTTCATACGTCTGCTCAGCTGTAGGCCCTCACTACAATGTTTTATGTGGTTCGCTCACCTTCAGACCCTGACCTCCAATGTTTCATACGGTCTGCTCAGCTGTAGGCCCTCACTCCAATGTTTCATATGGTCTGCTCAGCTGCAGGCCCTCACCACCAATGTTTCATACGTCTGCTCAGCTGTAGGCCCTCACTACAATGTTTTATGGGGTTTGCTCACCTTCAGGCCCTCACCTCCAATGTTTCATATGGTCTGCTCAGCTGTATGCCCTCACTCAAATGTTTCATACGGTCTGCTCAGCTGTAGTCTCTCACTCTATTGTTTCATACGCTCTGCTCACCTGTAGGCCCTCACTTCCAATGTTTCATACGTCTGCTCAGCTGTAGGCCCTCACTACAATGTTTTATGAGGTTTGCTCACCTTGAGGCCCTCACCTCCAATGTTTCATACGGTCTGCTGAGCTGTAGGCCCTCACATAAAATGTTTCAGTCTGCTCAGCTGTAGGCCCTCACTACAATGTTTTATAGGGTTTGCTCACCATAAGGCCCTCACTACAATGTTTTATGGGGTTCGCTCACCATAAGGCCATCACCTCCAATGTTTTATAAGGTCTGCTCAGCTGTAGGCCCCCACCTCCAATGTTTCTTATACGGTCTGCTTAGCTGTAGGCCCTCACCTCCAATGTTTCATACGGTCTGCTCAGATGTAGGCCCTCACCTCCAATGTTTTATACGGTCTGCTCAGCTGTAGGCCCTCACTACAATGTTTTATGGGGTTTGCTCACATTCAGGCCCTCATGTTTAAGAGGGTCAGCTGAGCAGCAGGCCCTCACCCGTAATGTTTTAGAGGGTAACCAGCAGGCCCTTGCTCATAATGTTTTTTGAGGGTCAGCAGCAGGCTATTATTAATAATTTTTAAAGGGTGTGTATGATGCCCTCTTTTGTGTGTAATAAAAGGTGCATTGAAGTGCCTGTTCCTTGTAATTTTTGGCAGCCTTTTACTTAGTGCATAGGCTCATCCGAGCAGGGGGTGCCTGGTTGCCTCCCATTGAATTCCATTATACTTGGGTGCTCGGAAGTGATGAGCGGCAGGGGTCATATTCAAATTCGCAATATTTCGAGAATATTTTGTAGAATATTCGGCGAATATTCACGAAATCGAATATTCATTATATTCTACGATTTTTTTACTTGAAAAATCGACAAGGTAATGATCGTGTAATATGCAAATTTTCGTATTGTGAATTTTCGTAATGTGAATTTTTATCGTCAATTTTTCAATTGCCGAGCAAAAACATGATTCCTCCCTGCTTCTTGCTTGTGGGCCAATGAGTCATAGCACTATATCGAATATATTTGTTTTTTCAAATATTCATAATATTCTAAAACAAGAATATATAGCAAGACAGCGAATATTCGAAAAAAAATAATGTAAAGCAATTTAGCTAATATAGTGCTATAATCTTTTTTTTTATAGTTGTAAAAGCTCACCTGTTGGGTGCCATAACAGCGACCATGAAATCCAGGAAGTGCAGGTCCCACATGCATGCTGGGCCCCTGTTTATCCATATCTGTGTGGAGCCAAAATGGCCTTCATGGAATCCAGCCACACTAGCGACGTGCACCTGCACATTGGGATGTGCTGACCCCCCTTTTTGTGTTTGTAGTATTATATATAGGAGTGGTGGCTGACTCCTATAGACAGGGTCGTGCACTCCCTTAGCCTCTTCTGCCTCACAGGCTGATTTTAAATAGCATGAGTATATAGTCTGCTCAGCATGCATGCTGGTATTTATAGTCCCTGGATTCCATGAAGGCCATTTTGGCTCCACACAGATATGGATCAACAGGGGTCCAGCATGCATGTGGGACCTGCACTTCCTGGATTTCATGGTCGCTGTTATGGCACCCAACAGGTGAGCTTTAGTGTTAGGACCCGTCTTATAGAGATCGCCTTGGCTTGCGGCAGACGGGCTCAAATGATTATGTACAAAATGTATTTGCTAAGCATCTCTAAGTTATTAGCATAGCATTTACAATGTAATATACTTTTGTACTCTACTTTTGGTTTGTAGAGTGCTGTTGCACTATGTGTTTGTCAGATGTATATTTGCAGCCACACAAGCGACGTGCACCTGCGCATTGGGATGTGCTGACCCCCCTTTTTGTGTTTGTAGTATTATATATAGCAGTGGTGGCTGACTCCTATAGACAGGGTCGTGCACTCCCTTAGCCTCTTCTGCCTCACAGGCTGATTTTAATATGCATGAGTATATAGTCTGCTCAGCATGCATGCTGGTATTTATAGTCCCTGGATTCCATGAAGGCCATTTTGGCTCCACACAGATATGGATCAACAAGGGCCCAGCATGCATGTGGGACCTGCACTTCCTGGATTTCATGGTCGCTGTTATGGCACCCAACAGGTGAGCTTTAGTGTTAGGACCCGTCTTATAGAGATCTCCTTGGTGTGCGGCAGACGGGCTCAAATGATTTTTATACAAAATGTATTTGCTAAGCCTCTCTAAGTTATTAGCATAGCATTTACAATGTAATATACTTTTGTACTCTACTTTTGTGTTTGTCAGATGTAATTTTTATCCAATCTGAGCTTCAGATGAGAAAAAAATTACAACTATTAGACAAAGAAGATTATTTTTTTAGAATATTCGCTATATTGCTATATATTCTTGTTTTAGAATATTCATAATTTTTCCCATTTAAAGTCATGATTCCTCCCTGCTTCTTGCTTGTGGGCCAATGAGTCATTGGCCCACAAGCAAGAAGCAGGGAGGAATCATGTTTTTACTCGGCAAAATCTCGAATATTCAAAATTACGAATATATATTACTATATTCTAAATATTCGCAAATTTTCGAAGTCTCTATATTCGCGATATAAATTTGCAATTTGAATATTCGTGATCAACACTAGTGCTCGGCCGAGCGCACGAATATCGCGATGTGTTTGGACCGAACACACGAACACTTTGGTGCTCGCTCATCACTAATGATGACGTCATTGCGTGCCTAGTGATCATGTGACATCATACAGTCAGGTCCAAAAATATTGGGACATCAACGCAATTCAAAATTTTTTGGCTCTATACACCACCACAATGGATTTGAAATGAAACAAACAAGATGTGCTTTAACTGCAGACTGTCAGCTTTAATTTGAGGGTATTTACATCCACATCAGGTGAACGGTGTAGGAATTACAACAGTTTGCATATGTGCCTCCCACTTGTTAAGGAACCAAAAGTAATGGGACAGAATAATAATCATAATACAAACTTTCACTTTTTAATACTTGGTTGCAAATCCTTTGCAGTCAATTACAGCCTGAAGTTTGGAACGCATAGACATCACCAGACGCTGAGTTTCATCCCTGGTGATGCTTTGCCAGGCCTCCACTGCAACTGTCTTCAGTTCCTGCTTGTTCTTGGGGCATTTTCCTTTCAGTTTCGTCTTCAGCAAGTGAAATGCATGCTCAATCGGATTCAGGTCAGGTGATTGACTTTGCAATTGCATAACATTCCACTCCTTTTGCTTAAAAAACTATTTGGTTGCTTTTGCAGTATGCTTTGGGTCATTGTCCATCTGCACTGTGAAGCGCCATCCAATGAGTTCTGAAGCATTTGGCTGAATATGAGCAGATAATATTGCCCAAAACACTTCAGAATTCATCCTGCTGCTTTTGTCAGCAGTCCCATCATCAATAAATACAAGAGAATCAGTTCCATTGGCAGCCATACATGCCCACGCCATGACACTACCACCCCCATGCTTCACTGATGAGGTGGCATGCGTAGGATCATGAGCAGTTCCTTTCCTTCTCCATACTCTTCTCTTCCCATCACTATGGTACAAGTTGATCTTGGTATTATCTGTCCATAGGATGTTGTTCCAGAACTGTGAAGGCTTTTTTAGATGTCGTTGGCAAACTCTAATCTGGCCTTCCTGTTTTTGAGGCTCACCAATGGTTTACATCTTGTGGTGAACCCTCTGTATTCACTCTGGTGAAGTCTTCTCTTGGTTGTTGACTTTGACACACATACACCTACCTCCTGGAGAGTGTTCTTGATCTGGCCAACTGTTGTGAAGGGTGTTTTCTTCACCAGGGAAATAATTCTTCGGTCATCCACCACAGTTGTTTTCCGTGGTCTTCCAGGTCTTTTGGTGTTGCTGATGGGTTTGTTGTGTTTTTTCAGCCTAATGCCATCAGCCTAATGATGGCTTGCTTCACTGATAGTGACAGCTCTTTGGATCTCATCTTGAGAGTTGACAGCAACAGATTCCAAATGCAAATAGCACACTTGAAATAAACTCTGGACCTTTTATCTGCTCATTGTAATTGGGATAATGAGGGAATAACACACACCTGGCCATGGAACAGCTGAGAAGCCAATTGTCCCATTACTTTTGGTCCCTCAACAAGTAGGAGGCACATATGCAAACTGTTGTAATTCCTACACCGTTCACCTGATTTGGATGTAAATACCCTCAAATTAAAGCTGACAGTCTGCAGTTAAAGCACATCTTGTTCGTTTCATTTCAAATCCATTGTGGTGGTGTATAGAGCCAAAAATGTTAGAATTGTGTCGATGTCCCAATATTTATGGACCTGACTGTATTTGCCGCAGGTCCTTTGGGGGGTTTACTTCAATCAAGATGGGAATGGACGGCCTATCTGCGAGCAAGTGGATGAGGTGAGTATTGTTTTTTAAGCCACCATTTTAGGAAAAAATATATTAATTACCACGAAACACAAGGAAATTCAGCTTCATGACAAATCAAATTTTTCCGGAAATTCCAATCGAAGTCCATTTCTCATACTTTTATTTGCTCAACACTAATACCAATACAATAAAGTAGTTGAAATGATTAAACCTACAAATGCAACAAATATATGATGTAAAAAAAAAAAAATGCAGCAAAGCCAATGCTTTTCACATGAACACTTTTACAAAAAATAAAAATAAAATGAATTCAACAATCTGAATGAAGCCATTAAAGGGGTTGTCCGAGTTTTTTTTTTTTTTGTTCTTTCTATGTTCCTAACTAGGCAAATATAACAACTTTACAATTAACTCACTTTATCTGCAGTGCCTGGTTTATCAGATTTGAGTGAGGGTCACATGACCTGTGATGTCAGCTTCTCTCCCTGCTCTGATAAAGTTTGTTTACAAGCCTGTAAACCAGACATCACTGTGCTGCCCTCCTTCACTGCCTGCTCTCTCCTAGGATTCTTAACCCCTTCAGCTGCACAGATTGGGTAGCTGCAGCAGTGACAATTCTGGGCACAGGAGCTGACAGACTAGAGAGAGCATTGCACAAAAAGGTAGGGGGAAGATCCTGTGTGTATTAGCAGTGTCATTATACAGCTGGGACTTGTAGTTCTACACTTACAAGTTGCTGTTGATTCTCCCAGCACTCAGGGCAGCTCTTGTATCCTGTCCCTTAGGAGTGTCATTATACAGCTGGGACTTGTAGTTCTACACATACAAGTTGATGCTGATTCTCCCAGCACTCAGGACAGCTCTTGTATCCACTCCCTTAGCAGTGCAGGGGGAGGGGCAGAGGTTGTTGTTATTGCATGTAAACAAAGGGCCAGAAGAGAACCAGGGAAATAAGGGAAAAATATATATATATATATATATTTTGCATAAAACTTGCTTAGCTTAGTTATATATTGCTGCCCATCAGATTTACAGTGCTATATATATATATATATATATTTTTTCATAACTACGACAACCCCTTTAACCACTCCAGCAGGGACAAATGAGGAATGCAGCAGACTTGTGAAATGAGGAGTCTTGTCAGACTTTTGTGCATGATTTAAGTTATTTACTTATTAGTGTGTTGTCAGCTGTTGGCCACATGGTCAGGTTTGTTAAAAAAATTTGGAAGTCAAAATCAGGTGTAGATCATAGATGGAGAGAAAGTGTAAAGGACAGTTGCCCCTTTCAGATGGAAGGGATAGTCGCAGAATGTCTGCCATGTGTGAATATGCATAACGTGGGCATTAATTTAATTCTTGATTAGGTAACACAATTGTGCTCTAACAAACTGCATCTTTTTTGGAATGTAAAATTCTATAACAACTGCCCCAAATATACACTGAAGCAGCAGATTGTTGGAAAGGAAGCATTCCTTCCCGACAAGTCGGCTGCTCATTAAGTGGAGGTGGAGGGCTACATTTACATACAGCGATCACCTCCACAGTATGGGGACGAAGGATCTTTATTGCGATCGCTCATCCTCATACAGCTTTATTAATTCTGGGCAGCTTATCACTGTTTAGACAGAAAGAATAATCTTGGTGCCTGAACGACAGCTTTACCTTATGAACGAGTGTTTTACTCATTCATTGGGTGATCTGCTGCACCTTTAGATAGGCAGATTGCCGGGAATAAGTGTTCACAGGAACATTCCTGATAATCTGCCCAATTATCTGCCTGTCTAAATCCAGCTTAAGATGTTCATATCTAACATCAGAATCAAGTGACTTCTAAATTGACATAGGGTTGAGGTTAAGTGGCTTCAGTAATGTACATGGACTAGTCCATCTGTGCTAATTTTTAACTAAGGGTGGTTTCATGCATAGGTTTTGAACAGTATGTATTGCACCAGCGGTTTTTGGCGCATCTGTTTGTGTGGTAATAACACCTCCAAATGTAGATTGTAGATTTTTGGTGTTTTATCCAGTTATTAAACATCAGTATGTTTAGATAGAGATATCAACAGTATCTAACCATGGAGGCAAATCCGGAAGCAGAATGTGTAAGTGTGTCCAATGCTAAACTTATTGACTTCTCAACATAAATCCATAGCAATTTTCTACAGCTGCCATTAAAGGAGCTAAATTCATAGACATTTTACAGCTTCCTTTGCATTCAAGGGTCGGAATACCAGGAACATCCGTAGAAGCCATTTCACCAGATGAGAGGTTAATACCGATATCCCAAGATTATACACCAAGACATGAATTTAATTGGCTCAGCTTCCAGCCTCACTAATAGGTCGACCAGCCAGGGCTTCACTGGCAGCACAGCCATGCAAAGAACTTTGGCTGGGTAAACTCCTGACATACTGTATAAGTTCCTATGCCCTGATCTCCCCCTAGTATTGGCTGCCACCTTTGTTATATAGTATGTGAGAGGAAGCAGAGTGTTTAGAAATGTTTAGGAGGGGGATATTAATGTATTTATGTCAGTTGGCTATGTAAATGCATTAATAAATATGGTGTCTAGAATGATCTCCATATTTATGAAGCAGCTGTTCCATGACAAAAGTTGGGTAAAGTGGGTGAGGCATAATGTGACATAAATTCATCAGAACTCTAAATGGGGAAGGGGACAATACTAATATTTATGTTCACCCTGTATCCATAGCAAATCCACAGAATTTATATTTAAACAGTCATTAAATCCAAAATATCTGGACTAAAGCCAAATGTGTTAAATATTGAGTCCTTTAATATTTAAATTAGACAAGTAAAAAGGGAAATAATGGAAATGAAAATGCATTTATAATATCTAGTCAATGTATAGCAAAATGGAACTAAGTTGAAAGACATCCCCCTCCTTCCAGACTGCATGAATATAGTAAGATGATGAGCCAAAGCAAAACATAAGAAGGACAAGACCAGTAAATTGAAGAAAGGGAGACACTAGTGTTGATCGAGCACTGGTGCTCTGGCCAAACACATTGGGATGCTCGGGTGCTCTACAGAGCACAATGGAAGTCAATGGGAGAACCCGAGCATTAAACCAGGCACCCCCTGTTGTGAAGAGGAGAGGGTGCCTGGTTCACAGACAAAGGTTAGAAATTAATGAAAACACCACCAAAATGGTTTGAAAACAGCATGGGGAGACATCTGGATGCATCTTAGACTCCTATTATCTATGACATACATTAGACAACCACACAAAGGCTATATGCCAAAACCCAGGTATGTACAAGCCAACAATCTATCCATGAGACAGATACAGTCAGTATACCTTACAATGGCAGTCTTGTGCACTATGAGACATTCAAAACCAGTTTGCATCTGACTGAGATCCAAAAAGCCTCAAAGTTGCTTCATATCTGTTGGATGGCTTGGGTGGACCTGCACACCTAGATCATTATCATTAGGGTGACAAAAAGTTTTCTGATTGTCCTAACATAATATTCAATAACCTTTCTATACAGTTTTGTCATGTAAACTCATTTGCATAAACATGGGCATATGAGAAATACATGCAAATGAGCAGATTCTGCCTTGTTTTTCAGCTGAAAATCCATTTGCATAGAAAATTTGCAATAAAAATTTGCGATTACAATATTCCCGATCTACACTACTCATAAACAGTGCCATCTATTAGATTCATAGTCTTGTCATAAGACTATGAAACCAATAGATGGCGCTGTTCACGAGTCATGAACAGCGCCATCTATTGGATTCATAGTCTTGTCATAAGTCTATGAAACCAATAACATATAAAGCATCATTAATCCTTACATAAAGACGCACTACCATTAGACTAAACAGCAATAAATCTACATGTACTCCGAAATGAGACACTGTACACCTCCAGGAATACCTATAAAAAAAAGATAACTTTAAACCACATCACCTGTATAGAAGGGGGGAGGGTTAGGGGGGGAAGGAAAATGTTTAGGGAAAGGATTATTGCACTGTTTATATATGTTTTGTCTTTGTTTTCACTGCACATATCTGTAAAAAAGGAATATGACCTGTAATTTGATCCAATATGTATAAAAATAAATGTCTCTCAATGTGTTATAGGGTACTTATCGGCGCTGCAAGTCTTTTCATAAGACTATGAATCCAATAAATGGCGCTGTTCATGAGTAGTCTTGATCGCGAATATTCTAATTGCAAATTTTTTGCGCAAATTTCCATGCAAATGGTGTTTCAGCTGAAAAACAAGCAGATTCATCTAATTTGCATATGTACACAATTATGAAAATGAGTTTACATGACAAAACTGTATAGAAAGGTAATTGAATATTATGTTAGGACAATCAGAAAACCTTTTGTCACCCTAATGAAAATGATCTAGGTGCGCAGGTCCACCCAAGCCATCCAACATTTATGAAGCAACTTTGAGGCTTACTGGCTCTCAGTCAGATGAGAGCTGGTTTTGAATGTCTCATAGTGCACAAGGATGCCATTGTAAGGTATGCTGATTGTATATGTCTCATGGATAGATTGTTGGCTTGCACATACCTGGCTTTTGGCATATAGCCTTTGTGTGGTTGTCTATTGTAATTCATAGGTAATGGGAGTCCAAGATGCATCCAGACATCCTTCCCATGCTGTTTCCAAACCATTTCGGTGGTGTTTCCATCAATTTCTAACCTTTGTCTGTGAACCAGGGGATGCCTGGTTTAATGCTCGGTTCTCCCATTGATGTTCAATTGTGCTAGAGCATACACAGTATTCGGCCGAACATTGTGATGTGCTGAGCATAGCGATGCTTGAGCCGAACTGCTGTTTGGCTGAGCATTCTCGCTCAACACTAGAAGACACATATATTGAGTTAGTGTGCGAGTCTGAGTGCATCCATAGTTATCCTATTCAATCATTGAGTGGTAATGTGATTAGACAGCAGATCTATCCTGGTAATTCCTTTCCTTAGCCTGGGTCATTCTGCCAAGAAAACAGGCTAAGGTACTGTATGTCATCCTCATCAGGGAAAGTGAATCAGTTAGTTAAGAGAGATTGTGACTGCTCTTCTGGTGTGTCACAGGTCTATTTTATATTCAGCATGTCTGAGAAGGATGAATACTAAACTTCACTGTAATCTATGAAGGAGAGGAAACTCAGCGCCAGTGTTAATAGGAGTAGATGTAAAGCTGAGTGATCTATCATATCTGTACATAAGCAATTTCCTCTGCTAATAAGAACAATCCTCTGGCAAGCAAACGCTACAAATTGAACCAGGTAGAGTTCACCAACGTGACTGATAAATATTATTGTAAGAGGGACTGAAGAGATTCGTCACTATCACAATAAGGGCTCTTTCACACCTGCGTTGTTGTCTTCCGGCATAGAGTTCCGTCGTCGGGGCTCTATGCCGGAAGAATCCTGATCAGGATTATCCTAATGCATTCTGAATGGAGAGAAATCCGTTCAGGATGCATCAGGATGTCTTCAGTTCCGGAACGGAACGTTTTTTGGCCGGAGAAAATACCGCAGCATGCTGCGCTTTTTGCTCCGGCCAAAAATCCGGAACACTTGCCGCAAGGCCGGATCCGGAATTAATGCCCATTGAAAGGCATTGATCCGGATCCGGCCTTAAGCTAAACGTCGTTTCGGCGCATTGCCGCATCCGACATTTAGCTTTTTCAGAGTGGTTACCATGGCTGCCGGGACGCTAAAGTCCTGGCAGCCATGGTAAAGTGTAGTGGGGAGCGGGGAGCAGTGTAATTACCGTCCGTGCGGCTCCCCGGGCGCTCCAGAGTGACGTCAGGGCGCCCCAAGCGCATGGATCATGTGATCACATGGATCACGTCATCCATGCGCATGGGGCGCTCTGACGTCATTCTGGAGCGCCCGGGGAGCCGCACGGACTGTAAGTATACCGCTCCCCCGCTCCCCACTACTACTATGGCAACCAGGACTTTAATAGCGTCCTGGGTGCCATAGTAACACTGAACGCATTTGGAAGACGGTTCCGTCTTCAAATGCTTTCAGTACACTTGCGTTTTTCCGGATCCGGAGTGTAATTCCGGCAAGTGGAGTACACGCCGGATCCGGACAACGCAAGTGTGAAAGAGGCCTATGTGCTAAGATTAGCCATAGCTATTATGCTTCAACAATAAAAATGTGTATATTGAAGTATGTTGTCAAGGATAAACAAGCTTTATCTGCAACCTCATGCATTAATATGCTATTTCTTAAAGTCTACCATTAGTGAAAAATAAAAACTTCACCATGCTTATACAGATCTTCATGTGAAAATTCTTTCTCCAAAACTCAGTCGTCTGTAATGCATATTTTTTTATTCTAATTTACTAACTAAAGGTTTCCTGTCATGGTGTTTGTATGTTCTCCCTGTGTCTGTGTGGGTTTTCTCCGGGTACTCAGGTGTCTTCCCACACTCCAAAGACATACTGATAGGATCTTAGATTGTGAGCTACATTTGGGACAGTGTGATACTAATGTCTGTAAAGCGCTGTGGAATATAGCAGCACTATATAATTGCATAAAATAAATAAATGTTCCAGATATGCATTTTTTATATATAGTAGAAGAATGATAGCTGACATTACACTCACTATCCCCCTCTCTCCAGGTCATTCATTCAGGCTGTTTTAAAGGGAGTTTGTCGCCTCCAAAATCAGTTTCAAAGTTAGATAGTTGCCCTAAAAAATAAACATCCTTTTCTTTAAAAAATCCAGTTTTCTAATCCTGAAGGTTTTTAGTTGGACAGCTCTGTTTGGTGGACTATCACTCAACCAGAAACACAACCCAGCTCTTGTTTCATTGACAGTTCCTGAGATTTCAGAGCTAAGAGTTGTGCAGGGAAAGCCAGGTGCATCGATTGGAGTAACCCTGCCTATGGTGCACCCAAAACTATAATTGTATAAAAATAAAAGGAAGCATTTCTAAATATTAGATAACCATGTTTTCACAAGAAAAGCATGAATAAGTATTTTTCAGGAGTGTACCCTGCATGACAATATTCTTATTTTAAAAATGATTTTGGAGGTGACAGGTCTAGTGTTGGGCGAACATGTCCGATCACCGCATGTGCTCGAGTGCGATGCTCAAGTATCCTCCCCGCACGTTTGTTGGCTGCTACTCAGCCAATAAACGTGTGGGGCAGTACTGGCGCTTACTGTAATCCCGTAGCCATGTTGGTTACTGGCATTAGAGTGATTGGCTGGCCGAAACGCGTCATCGGGTGCTATATAGCACCCGATGACACGAGGCTCGGATCAGTCTTAGTCAGGGCGAGCTGCAGCAGAAGGGACAGATAGTGTAGGGACAGGAATATATATATTTTTTAAGCAAGGTTTAGTGTTGAAAGGTGTTAGAGACCCAAAAGTCCTTTTAAAGGGATTCTGTCACCTGCTTTTACCATTTTAAGCTGGCACCATCGCTATGTTGACTAAAGTACCTTATTTCCAGCAGTCTTCTTTTTACTTATTTTCGTTTTGTAGTTTTCATATAAAAGCGATTTTTATGTTATGCTAATTAGGGTCCAAGGTGCCCAGAGGGGCGTTTTTTTCACTCTCCGGAGCCCAGTGACGCCCCCCTGCAGTGCCCAAGAACGCCTCCTGATCATCAAATAACCTCCCACAGCCCCGGCAAACGGTTATGCCCCCTCCCCACATCATAGTCTACCTTCTAGAAATGCCCCGTCCTTCTTCCTGTCTGCGGCCAGAAAACTTGCGCAGGCGCAGTACTGCCAGCGGCCTGCGCGATCATCAACCTCCTGAGGGCAACAGCCTCAAAAGTCTCACTGGGCATGCGCCGAGCCCAGTGATGTGACCTGAGCGCTGTTGCCCTCAGGACGTTGATGATCACGCAGGCCGCAGGCGGTACTGCGCCTGCGCGAGTTTTCTGGCCGCAGACAGGAAGAAGGACGGGGAATTTTTATAAGGTAGACTATGACGTGGGGAGGGGGCGGAACCGTTTGCTGTGGGAGGTTATTTGATGATCAGGAGGCGTTCTTGGGCACTGCAGGGGGGCGTCACTGGGCACCGGAGAGTGAAAAAAACGCCCTCTGGGCACCTTGGACCCTAATTAGCATAACATAAAAAATCGCTTTTATATCAAAACTACAAAACGAAAATAAGTAAAAAGAAGACTGCTGGAAATAAGGTACTTTAGTCAACATAGCGATGGTGCCAGCTTAAAATGGTAAAAGCAGGTGACAGAATCCCTTTAAGGACTATTGTTTTATCTTGCTACAATATATATTCTTAGCGCAAACTGCGATAAATTGCGCACAAATGTTTGGCCGCTGATGACAGTGACACAACCCTGTGCTACATCTGTTGTGTTACATTTGCGCACCCTAAATATCTGTGACATTCAGCGCAATAGTTTGGCTGCTGCTGACAGCGACATTACCTGCGCTACATCTCCTTTATAACGTTTGGGCATCCAAAAAATCTGTGGCATTCAGTGTAATTTTATTGCCGCTGGTGACAGCGACATTACCTGCGCTATATCTCCTGTATAATGTTTGCGTATCCTAAATATCTGTGACATTCAGTGTAATTTTTTCTTAGCCGCTAGTGACAGCAACATTAAATGCGCTACATTTCCTGTATAACGTTTGCGCATCCTAAACACCTGTGGCATTCATTGTAATTTATTTGCACATATGTACACTTACAAAACCTGCGCTACAGTACGTGTAATATACTTGCAAGCATATATACTATTTAATATGCTCAAGGCGAGCAGTAAGGGATGGGGAAGTGGCCGTGCTGCTGATGATGCACGCAGAGGTCGTGGCCCTAGCTTCATGTTCCAGTTTGCAGGGCGTTGCAGGACATCAGTCTCGAAGTCAGACCAGTGCGACCAGGTGGCCGGTTGGATTGCAGCAGATAATGCTTCCAGCCGGTTAAGCACCACCCTGTCTTCGACAAAGTCCAGTCTCAGTAGCCAAGAGTTTGGTCAACAGAATCCTTACACTGATCCTCCTTCTTCCCACCATGGAGAGTCTTGGCAAACAAGTGATCCGACACTCGAATATTCTAAGGAGTAGAGTTGAGCGAACCCGAACTGAAAAGTTCGGGTTCGTACCGAACTTTAGGGTTTACGGCACCCGAACCCGAACATTTATGGCGATTTTTATGGCGCTTTTTGAAAGGCTGCAAAGCAGCCAATCAACAAGCGTCATGCTACTTGCCCCAAAAGGCCATCACAGCCATGCCTACTATTGGCATGGCTGTGATTGGCCAACTGCAGCATGTGACCCAGCCTCTATTTAAAGAGGACCTTTCACTAGTTTAAAAACTAAAAACTAGCTATATCAGTGGGCAGAGCGGCGCCCAGGGGTCCCCCTGCACTTACTAGTATGTCTGGGCGCCGCTCCGTTCGCCCGGTATAGGCTCCGGTGTCTGCAGATTCCTATGTTGTACTGGGCGGAGTTTTTGTATTAGGGTTCTCCCTTTCTGCAGCGCTATGAGCTATGAGCTGTGCGCTACAATTGGCCAGCGCTGCAGCAAGGGACAACCCTAATACAAAAACTCTGCCCAGTACAACAGAGGGAGCTGCAGACACCGAAGCCTATACCGGGCGAACGGAGCGGCGTCCAGACATACTAGTAAGTGCAGGGGGACCCCTGGGCGCCGCTCTGCCCACTGATATAGTTAGTTTTTAAACTAGTGAAAGGTCCTCTTTAAGCTGGAGTCACGTAGCGCCGCCCGTCACTCTGCTCGGATTAGTGTAGGGAGAGGCTGCAGCTGCTGTGAGGGAGAGATCAGGGAGAAATCTTATCAAGAACTGGTTTATGTACTCAGCGATCTACAGAAAAAGTGTTTTGTGGCTGCAGTGCATAATTTTTTTCAGTCTGCCCTGAGCCAACTACTGCTGAAAACAATTTTATTTTTCTTCAGTTAGTCAATATCAATACATGATCGGCAGACATTTTATTCAACGATAGTGCACCAGTACAGGCTATCTGCAAGTCCAGAAATACAGCTTTGGCATACTGGGGTGAAAAAACCCTCTAATATACTGCACATCTGGGATTAGACAAGCATAAGTGACTGTCACATTTAGGACAGAAATACAGCTTTTTGGTTAGGGTAAAAAAAAACTCTAATATACTGCACATCTGGGATTACACATGCATAAGTCACTGTCACATTTAGGACAGAAATATAGCTTTTTGGTTAGGGTGAAAAAACTCTCTAATATACTGCACATCTGGGATTACACGTGCATAAGCCACTGTCACATTTAGGACAGAAATACAGTTTTGGCATACTGTGGTAAAAAAAGCCTCTAATATACTGCACATCTGTTATTACACGTGCAAAAATCACTGTCACATTTAGGACAGAAATACAGCTTTTTGGTTAGGGTGAAAAAACCCTCTAATATACTGCACATGTGGGATTACACGTGCATAAATCACTGTCACATTTAGGCCATAAATACGGCTTTGGCATACTGGGGTAAAAAAAAGCCTCTCATATACTACACATCTGGGATTACACGTGCATAAGTCACTGTCACATTTAGGACAGAAATACAGCTTTTTTGTTAGGGTGAAAAAAAACTCTAATATACTGCACATCTGGGATTACACGTGCATAAGTGACTGTCACATTTAGGCCATAAATACGGCTTTGGCATACTGGGTTGAAAAAACCCTCTAATATACTGCACATCTGGGATTACACGTGCATAAGCCACTGGACCTGAACTGGACAGCTTTTTGGTTAGGGTGAAAAAAACCTCTAATATACTGCACATCTGGGATTAGACGTGCATAAGTGACTGTCACATTTAGGCCATAAATACGGCTTTGGCATACTCTCAGAAGATCTACGATTGGGCGTAAATTGCGATGGTATAAGTACTTTTGTAATATTGAGAAGAAACAAAGTGCAGAGATGGGTGTCCCCAGAGACATGGTATCAGATGTGAAATTGTTACAAAGCCTGACAGCGGCTAATGAACCGGTCCTAGGTGAGGGGCCTTTTACATCTTTTAAAAAAAAAAGAGTAAGAGGGCACCCCCCATAGGCGAGACGAACTGTGTGGACGTGTTCTTGAAATTGGTCAGCACTGACCTTGAGACCACCCACCTGTATTCAGCACCACAAAATTGTACTCAGGATGAACTGTGTGCACTGGATGACTTGTCTAAAAACAAAAATATTGTGATTAAACCATCAGACAAAGGTGGGAACACGGTCATCCTGAGTACAAATAATTATGAAGCAATGTGTGAGAATCTATTAGCTCCCTGTGATTGTTATGAAATTCTTCATAGCGACCCGACCCCTGCTTATAAAAATGAATTAAAATGTATTCTAGATAGGGAAAAACATGCCAAACTGATTAGTCAAGAAGAACTGGATTTTCTGTATCCCGAGTGTCCTCGAATTGCAACATTCTATAGCCTTCCAAAGGTACATAAAGGCTATGAGCCCTTGAAAGGGCGCCCAATTGTATCGGGTATCGATAGCCTGAGTCAAAATCTAGGAGTCTATATAGACAAAATTTTGGCACCCTTTGTTCTCTCCCTGTCATCCCATGTAAAACAGATTGAGGGGATCCATCTTGATAAGGGCTGCATACTAGGGAGTGTAGATGTGGATTGTAATTCTGCTTTATTTGGGTGTGACTATATACCACTACACACCTATCACAGTGTGGCTGTATAACTAATATTATTTTAATATGAAGAAATCCCACGTGTTAGCAATTGGCTTGCCTCCACACATCAGAAACAAACTTGCCTCTACCTCTCCATTTAATTGCGACTCACCCACCATTACCTACTTAGGTGTCAAAATTGGTCCAGACCTTTCCAAATTGTTCAACCTTAATTACACCCCCTTACTTCAAGCTATGAAATCACAAATTGACAACCTATATTTCCCAACTCTTTCATGGTTCGGTCGGAAAAACCTTTACCCATCCATGGTTCTACCAAAATTGAATTATCTACAACAAGTATTACCTCTCCCTATCCCTAACTCATATTTCCAAACCATCAATAAGAAAGTCCGAGACTTTATCTGGAATTAAAAAAAAGCCTGTATTAGTCTTCATACCCTCCAGAGACCCAAATCAGCAGGCGGTATTAACCTCCCTGATTTGAAGGCTTACAATATGGCCATTTTAATGTCCAGAGTAGTAGATTGGTTTAGGGAAACCTCTTCCAAATCATGGGTAAATATGGAATCCTCTCTTTTCCTTTCTACGTTTAGAACCCTCTTAATTCACCCTACCCGCTCCCTCCCAGCTCATGTCAAACAAAATCTTAATATTAAAGCCACTCTAGATGCATGGAATAAGTTCCAAGAATCTCCTTTAGCTGTTCCCTTGCCCTCCCCCCTTACCCAAATAAGAGACCTTCTTTGTATGGCCCCATTGGAATTGTTGCAAAGCCTCCCACTCCCAATGTGGATAAACAGAACTGTAAGGAAAGCAATAAATGACAAAAAGAAAGCATATAAAACACTAAAACAGGAGGGTAGCACGGAAGCACTGAAAAACTATAAGGAAAAAAACAGAACATGTAAAAAACAAATAAAAGCGGCCAAACTAGAGACCGAGAGATTAATTGCCAAAGAGAGTAAAACTAGCCCTAAAATGTTCTTCAATTATATAAATGTTAAAAAGAATAAATCTGAAGGTGTCGGCCCTTTAAAGAGTAATGAGGGGGGAGTCGCAGAGAGCGACGAGGAGAAAGCAAAGTTGTTTAATAATTTTTTCTCCAGTGTATTCACTGAGGAATATAAACTGTCAGATGAAATGCTGAATGTTGAAATAAATTTGCCATTAAAAGTGTCCTGTCTGACCCAGGAAGAAGTACAACAGCGACTTAAAAAGATCAAAATAGACAAATCGCCAGGACCGGATGGCATACACCCCCGTATCCTAAGGGAATTATGTAATGTCATAGCCAGACCCTTATTTCTGATATTTGCGGACTCTATACTGACAGGGAATGTCCCACAGGATTGGCGCATGGCAAATGTGGTGCCAATATTCAAAAAGGGTCCAAAAACAGAGCCTGGAAACTATAGGCCAGTAAGTTTAACATCTGTTGTGGGTAAACTGTTTGAAGGTTTTCTGAGAGATGCTATCTTAGAGCATCTTAACGGAAATAAGCAAATAACGCCATATCAGCATGGCTTTGTGAGGGATCGGTCATGTCAAACTAATTTAATCAGTTTCTATGAGGAGGTAAGTTCTAGACTTGACAGCGGCGAATCAATGGATGTCGAATATCTGGACTTCTCCAAAGCATTTGACACTGTACCACATCAAAGGTTAGTATATAAAATGAAAATGCTCGGACAGGGAGAAAACGTCTCTAAGTAGGTAAGTAACTGGCTCAATGATAGAAAACAGAGAGTGGTTATTAACGGTACATACTCAGATTGGGTCACTGTCACTAGTGGAGTACCTCAGGGGTCAGTATTGGCCCTATTCTCTTCAATATATTTATTAATGATGTTGTAGAAGGCTTGCATAGTAAAATATCAATTTTCGCAGATGACAGTAAACTGTGTAAAGTAATTAACACTGAAGAGGACAGTATACTACTACAGAGGGATCTGGATAGATTGGAGGCTTGGGCAGATAAGTGGCAGATGAGGTTTAACACTGACAAATATAAAGTTATGCACATGGGAAGGAATAATGCAAGTCACCCGTACATACTAAATGGTAAAACACTCGGTAACACTGACATGGAAAAGGATCTAGGAATTTTAATAAACAGCAAACTAAGCTGCAAAAAACAGTGTCAGGCAGCTGCTGCCAAGGCCAATAAGATAATGGGTTGCATCAAAAGGGGCATAGATGCCCGTGATGAGAACATATTCCTACTACTTTACAAATCATTAGTCAGACCACACATGGAGTACTGTGTACAGTTCTGGGCTCCAGTGAACAAGGCAGACATAGCAGAGCTGGAGAGGGTCCAGAGGAGGGCAACTAAAGTAATAACTGGAATGGGGCAACTCCAGTACCCTGAAAGATTATCAAAATTAGGGTTATTCACGTTAGAAAAAAGACGACTGAGGGGAGATCTAATTACTATGTATAAATATATCAGGGGTCAGTACAGAGATCTATCCCATCATCTATTTATCCCCAGGACTGTGACTGTGACGAGGGGACATCCTCTGAATTTGGAGGAAAGAAGGTTTGTACACAAACATAGAAAAGGATTCTTTACGGTAAGAGCAGTGAGACTATGGAACTCTCTGCCTGAGGAGGTGGTGATGGTGAGTACAATAAAGGAATTCAAGAGGGGCCTGGATGTGTTTCTGGAGCGTAATAATATTACAGGCTATAGCTACTAGAGAGGGGTCGTTGATCCAGGGAGTTATTCTGATTGCATGATTGGAGTCGGGAAGGAATTTTTTATTCCCCTAAAGTGAGGAAAATTGGCTTCTACCTCACAGGGTTTTTTTTTTTGCCTTCCTCTGGATCAACTTGCAGGATAACAGGCCGAACTGGATGGACAAATGTCTTTTTTCGGCCTTATGTACTATGTTACTATGTTACTATGTTACTATGTACTCTCGATTAGAAATTCCACAACTCTAGCAATTGCCCTTTTTGATGAGGACGGCAAACTGAAAGATCGACAAGGTATTCAAAATCTCTTTCCCACATCTACTCCTTCCACATTTTTCACAGCCTTCCTCCAATCTTCTATATCGGAAAACTTACATTATAGTGATCTGCTTAGACCTCTAACCTGGTTTGAAACTCTTATTTGCACAAACCCTCCCCCCAGGAAACTTATTTCCCTTATTTATAGGAAACTTATTTCACCTGTTAATATGCTTAAACCAGCTTGTATCGGCTCTTGGGAGAAGGATCTGGGTACACCGATTACTTTAGATGAGCAACAACGCCTTTATATTGAACCTCATTCTTCCTCCAGGTGTGTGAGAAATCAAGAAAATGGGTACAAAGTACTCACTAAGTGGTACAAAACACCGGAAGTTACTTGCCGTTTCTCATCCTCAGGGTCTGACCTGTGCTGGAGATGCGATTCCGGAAAAGGGACATTCTACCACATTTGGTGGACCTGTCAATTGATTCACTCATGGTGGTCGAAAATTTATACATTCTGCAATTCTATCTGTAGTACACTTCTCTCTCCCTGCCCGAAATTTGCTCTCCTGGGCCTACTCCCACACATCAGTTGCCCCATCTTACTTAAATTATTTAATAAACTACTGTCTGCAGCCCGGTTACTGATACCTAGATACTGGTTGACCCACGACCTTCCTCCAATAGAGCATTGGCTTAACAAAATTGACTCCATCTACAGGTTTGAAGAAATGTCCGCCTGGGAAAATCACTCTTACAGATCATTCAGCATCTTATGGAAACCTTGCAGGACTATAGGAAGCTATCTCTGTGATTCTATACACTTGTATGCTATAACCCGAATATTATTGATTGATATATGTTGTATTGTGCAGAAATCTACATGTTTCTGTTATCTTTTTCTTTTTATTATTATTTTAACAAATGTGATTGTAAGGTGATGTCTGGTGACACAATGCGTGTCCATCACCAATTGCTTGATTATTCGCTGTCTTTTGTTATAAAAACAATAAAAAATATTTATAAAAAAAAAGCCTCTCATATACTGCACATCTGGGATTACACGTGCATAGGTCACTGTCACATTTAGGACAGAAATATAGCTTTTTGGTTAGGGTGAAAAAAACCTCTAATATACTGCACATCTGGGATTAGACATGCATAAGTGACTTTCACATTTAGGCCATAAATACGGCTTTGGCATACTGGGTGAAAAAAATCCTCTCATATACTGCACATCTGGGATTACACGTGCATAAGTGACTGTCGTATTTAGGACAGAAATACAGCATTTTGGTTAGGGTGAAAAAACCCCTAATATACTGCACATCTGGGATTACACGTGCATAAGCCACTGTCACATTTAGGACAGAAATACAGCTTTGGCATACTAGGGTAAAAAAAAAGTCTCTAATATACTGCACATCTGTGATTACACGTGCAAAAATCACTGTCACATTTAAGACAGAAATACAGCTTTTTGATTAGGGCGAAAAACCCTCTAATATACTGCACATCTGGGATTACTCGTGCATAAGTCACTGTCACATTTAGGACAGAAAAACAGCTTTTTGGTTAGGGTGAAAAAACCCTCTAATATACTGCACATCTGAGATTACACGTGCATAAGTGACTGTCACATTTAGGACAGAAATACAGCTTTTTGGTTAGGGTGAAAAAACCCTCTAATATACTGCACATCTGTGATTACACGTGCAAAAGTCACTGTCACATTTAGGCTATACGGCCTTGGAATACTTTGGTGAAAAAACCCTCTAATATACTGCACATCTGGGATTACACGTGCATAAGTCACTGTCACATTTAGGACAGAAATACAGCTTTTTGGTTAGGGTGAGAAAACCCTTTAATATACTGCACATCTGTGATTACACGTGCATAAGTCACTGTCACATTTTGGACAGAAATACAGCTTTTTGGTTAGGGTGAAAAAACCTTCTAATATACTGCACATCTGGGATTAGACAAGCATCAGTGACTGTCACATTGAGGCCAGAAATACGGCTTTTTGGTTACTGGGGTGAAAAAATCCTCTGATATACTGCACATCTGGGATAAGACGTGCATAAGTGAGGCGTGCATTTAGGCCACAAATACCGCTGTCATATAAAGTAAAAAATAAATAAATTGTGCAATACCCTACATCAGGGTTTATATTGGCGGTTAATTATTTTTAACATACTTAACCACTTTTTACTTTGCTTTGTGAACGCTAACTATGTGGCAAACATCTAATAAGGGACGCGGTCATGGTCATGGTGGTGGTGGTGTTGGTGGAGCCTCTGGTGCAAGGAGAGGACGTGGCCGTTCTGCCACACCTACACGTCCTACTGAACCTACTACCTCAGGTCCCAGTAGCCGCCAGAATCTACAGCGATTTTTGGTCGGGCCTAATGTCGTTCTAAGGATGGTAAGGCCTGAGCAAGTACAGGCGCTAGTCAATTGGGTGGCCGATAGTGGATCCAGCACGTTCACATTATCTCCCACGCAGTCTTCTGCAGAAAGCGCACAGGTGGCGCTTTAAACCCATGCCCATAAGTCTGTCACATCACCCCCGTGCATATTGGGGAACCTGTCTGAGCCTCAAGTCATGCAGCAGTCTCTTATGCTGTTTGAAGACTCTGCTGGCAGGGTTTCCCAAGGGCATCCACCTAGCCCTTCCCCAGGGGTGGAAGACATAGAATGCACTGACGCACAACCATTTATGTTTCCTGATAAGGACATGGGAATACCACCTCAGCACGTCTCTGATGATGACGAAACACAGGTGCCAACTGCTGCGTCTTTCTGCAGTGTGCAGACCGAAAAGGAGGTCAGGGAGGAAGACGATGCAGGGGACGATGAGGTCCTAGACCCCACATGGAATGAGGGTTGTGCCACTGACTTTCAGATTTCGGAGGAAGAGGCAGTGGTGAGACCGAGCCAACAGCGTAGCAAAAGCAGGAGCAGGGTGCAAAAGCAGAGCAGCCGTCGCCAAAACAGTTCGCCTGCTACTGGCCACCTTCAACAGGGACCGAGCACACCAAAGGCCGCTTCAAGGAGTTTCCTGACATGGCACTTCTTCACACAATATGCTGACGACAAGACCCGAGGGGTTTGCACGCTGTGCCATCAGAGCCTGAAGCGAGGCATTAACGTTCTGAACCTTAGCACAACCTGCATGACCAGGCATCTACATGCGAGACACGGGCTGCAGTGGAGTAAGCACCTTCAAAACCAAGGAAGGGGTCAGGCACCTCCTGCTCCCTCTTCTGCTGCTGCCTCGGCCTCTTCCTCCGCCTCAGGAGGAATGTTGGCACCTGCCTCCCAGCAAACAGAGGGATGTGCCACCAACAACACCACCTCCGTCACCAAGCATCTCAACCATGTCACACGGAAGCTTTCAGCTCTCCATCTCACAAACCTTTGAGAGAAAGCGTAAATTCCCACCTAGCCACCCTCGATCCCTGGCCCTGAATGCCAGCATTTCTAAACTACTGGCCTTTAAAATGCTGTCATTCAGGCTGGTGGAGACGGACAGCTTCAAACAGCTCATGTCGCTTGCTGTCCCACAGTATGTCGTTCCCAGCCACCACTACTTCTCCAGGTGAGCCGTTCCCTCCCTGCACAACCAAGTATCGGATAAAATCAAGTGTGCACTGCGCAACGCCATCTGTGGCAAGGTCCACCTAACCACAGATATGTGGACCACTAAGCACGGCCAGGGACGCTATATCTCCCTAACTGCACACTGGGTAGATGTAGTGGCGGCTGGGCCCCAGGCGGAGAGCTGTTTGGCGAACGTCCTTCCGCCGCCAAGGATCGCAGGGCATCATTCTTTGCCTCCTGTTGCCTCCTCCTTCTACTCGGCTTCCTCCTCCTCTTCTACCACGTCCTCATCCGGTCAGCGACAGACCTTTACCACCAACTTCAGCACAGCTAGGGGTAAACGTCAGCAGGCCGTTCTGAAACTGATGTGTTTGGGAGACAGGCCTCACACCGCGCAGGAGTTGTGGCGGGGTATAGAACAACAGACCGACGAGTGGTTGCTGCCAGTGAGCCTCAAGCCCGGCCTGGTGGTGTGCGATAATGGGCGAAATCTCGGGGACTATCCGGTTTGACGCATATCCCTTGCCTGGCGCATGTGCTGAATTTGGTGGTGCAGAAATTCATTCACAACTACCCCGACATGTCAGAGCTGCTGCATAAAGTGCGGGCCGTCTGTGCGCGCTTCCGGCGTTCTCATCCTGCCGCCGCTTGGCTGTCTGCTCTACAGCGTAACTTTGGCCTTCTCGCTCACCGCCTCATATGCGACGTGCCCACCAGGTGGAACTCCACCTTGCACATGCTGGACAGACTGTGCGAGCAGCAGCAGGCCATAGTGGAGTTTCAGCTGCAGCACGCACGGGTGAGTCGCACTGCGGGACAGCACCACTTCACCACCAATGGATGGGCCTCCATGCGAGACCTGTGTGCCCTATTGCGCTGTTTTGAGAACTCCACCAACATGGCCAGTGGCGATGACGCCGTTATCAGCGTTACAATACCACTTCTATGTCTCCTTGAGAAAACACTTGATGATGGAAGAGGATGTGGCCCAGGATGAGGAGGAGGGAGAGGGGTCATCTCTAACACTTTCAGGCCAGTCTTTTAGAAGTGGCTCAGAAAGAGGATTTTTTTTTTTTTAACAAATCTCTTTTTATTGAATAAAGAATAACACTTTGACAAGTAATACATGACAAAATATTGAAAATGTTTTGATATCAAACAAATAAAACATTTCAGAAATGAGATCCGATGAGGGACCAAAAGAAGGGGGGGTGTTGTGGGAGGGGGAAGAAGAGAATAGAGGGGGAAGGGAACTGGGGGGGGGAAGGGAAGAGAATACACATCATATCATCAACCTGCAATAAACAAGTTCACATACTCAATTAAAACAATCAGTTAGAGGTATTATTAAGTGATGTAAGGAGGATGAGGGTATTCCTGGCACTAATCAAGTCGTTCTCAAAATGAAGGCACAAGAGGCTTATTCACATCTGATAACATCATACTTGAGCTATATTACAAATTATTTCCTTGCATGTTACACCGCTTGGGAGGAGAGACCTGTTGTATGTGGTATTTATATATTTAATAATTAATCCTTAACTAAAGTATTGAAATAGGTGGATCAAATATCAGAGACCCTTCACTTGTTCATGGCGTCTCGGAATAGTTTCCATGGGTTCCACAATTTTTGAAACTTAGAGTGTGATCTGGTTGCCCAACTAGCCAGTTCCTCCATCAGGAAAATTTGGTCTATCCTTTCGTACCAATTTTCTAAAGTAGGAGGAGAGGTGCTAAGCCAATTCAATGGTATTAGTAACCGTGCTGCTTGGATTAGTGGTGGTCGTGTCCCCCCATCAGGTCACACATTGAAGGTCGCCACTTCTTAGAAGGTAACCACAGAAGAACCGACTGAGGTGTTAATTCTAGTGCAGTTCCACAGATTTCATTTATTTTTTGTTCAATCTGTACCCAAAACGTACGGATCAAAGGGCATAACCACATGATATGACCTAGCGTACCTTTCTGGGACCTACACCTCCAACACGTATCAGTCTCAGAACAGCCCATTCTAAAGAGTTTATGAGGGTCATTGTACCATCTGGTTAGGGTTTTAAAGGAGTGTTCCTGGACCGTTATACATCTGGAGAATCCATGGGATCTCAAGAGAATCAAATCGATCTCTTGGGGAGAGAAAGAACATTCGAGATCTCCTTCCCAAGCTCTAATGAAGGCTGGAATACTACTTCTTTTATCAGGAATTAACCACTTGTATAGGAGTGAAATACAGTGTCTAGGGAGGTCATTGTGAGAAGAAAGCTGTTCAAACCATGTTGGAGTAGGTATGGTAGTATATTTGGTGCAGAAAGTTTGACACACACCTTTAAATTCTATCTGCGCTAAAAAATCTCCTTTTTTAACGTATGTGGAACACAGGGAGAAAGAGGATTTTTGCAACAGCAGAAGCCAGGTACAAATTTGGCCAGCCAGGGCCCACTACTTAAGGACGAGGAGGATGAGGAGGATGGGAATGAAGAATGTTAACAGCGGGGTGGCATCCAACGCAGCTCGGGCCTATCACTGGTGAGTGGCTGGGGGGATATGGAGGACGCAGACGATACCCCTCGCACAGAGGACAGCTTGTCCTTACCTCTGGGCAGCCTGGCACACATGAGCGACTACATGCTGCCGTGCCTGCGCAACAACTGCAGAGTTGCTGGATCCCCGTTACAAAGACAATGTGCCGTCCTTAATTCCCTCACTGGAGCGTGATCGGAAGATGCGCGACTACAGGCGCACGCTGGTAGACGCGCTCCTGAGAGCATTCCCGACTGACGCCGGGGGACAAGTGGAAGCACAAGGCGAAGGCAGGGGAGGAGGAAGAGGTCGCCAACGCAGCTGTGTCAGCGCCAGCACCTCAGAAGGCAGGGTTAGCATGGCCGACATGTGGAAAAGCTTTGTCACCTCGCTGCAACAACCGGCCCCAACTGCTGATATGGAGCGTGTTAGCAGAAGGCAGCATTTGAACAACATGGTGGAACAGTACCTGTGCACACGCCTACACGTATTGACTGATGGTTCTGCCCCATTCAACTTCTGGGTCTCCAAATTGTCCACATGGCCAGAGCTTGCCCTGTATGCCTTGGAGGTGCTGGCCTGCCCTGCAGCCAGTGTACTCTCTGAACGTGTATTTAGCACAGCAGGAGGCGTCATTACAGACAGACGCAGACGCCGGTCCACAGCCAACGTGGACAAGCTCACGTTCATTAAAATGAACCAGGCTTGGATCCCACAAGACTTGTCTGTACCTTGTGCAGAATAGACATTTATACCACCATTAAACATACATTCTTGTACTCAAGTCAAGTGCAATGATTCTTTGTTTTCTTTTTTTTTATTTGTCCCAATATTTTGGGGGCTACCTAACCCAAAAAAATAAATAAAAAAACATTGTTGGCTACCTGTTTCTCCTCCGTTGCTGCCTCCACCTACAACACCACATTCACCACCTCCTCAACCTCCGACTCCTAATCCACCTCCTTCTCTGAGTTGCAGGTTAATAATTTGTAATTTTTAGTTATTTTATTTTATTTTAAAGGGAACCTGTCACCGGGATTTGGGGTATAGAGCTGAGGACATGGGTTGCTAGATGGCCACTAGCACATCCGCAATACCCAGTCCCCATAGCTCTGTGTGCTTTTATTGTGTAAAAAAAACGATTTGATACATATGCAAATTAACCTGAGATGAGTCCTGTATGTGAGATGAGTCAGGGACAGGACTCATCTCAGGTTGATTTGCATATGTATCAATCCGGTTTTTTGACACAATAAAAGCACACAGAGCTATGGGGACTGGGTATTGCGGATGTGCTAGTGGCCATCTAGCAACCCATGTCCTCAGCTCTATACCCCAAATCCCGGTGACAGGTTCCCTTTAAGTTATTTCCCTATCCACATTTGTTTGCAGAGCAGTTGCCATGCTCTTAAGCACATTTTACTGCCTTTTACATCCCTCTAACCTTTTTAAGGACTATTTTAGAGCCATTTTAATTTTAAAAAGTGCAAATTTTAGTGCCCTAAATTGAAAAAAATGCTTATTTTCAATTGTCGGGTGACATTTTACCATTTTTGGCGTATACAAACCCCTGCTGTGCCTGGGTGACAGGGGCCTAAATCTCTCAAAATCCTCTGTTGTATTGCTTGGTGACATGAACCCCCTTTTGCCGTGAATGAACCCCTGCTGTGCCTGGGTGACAGGGGCCTAAATTTCTCAAAATCCTCTGTTGTATTGCTGGGTGACATGAACCCCCTTTTGCCGTGAATGAACCCCTGCTCTGCATTGTGACAGGGGCCTAAATCTCTCAAAATACTCTGTTCTATTGCTGGGTGACATGATCCCCCTTTTGCGGTGAATGAACCCCTGCTGTGCCTGGGTGACAGGGGCCTAAATCTCTCAAAATCCTCTGTTGTATTGCTGGGTGACATGTACCCCCTTTTGCCGTGAATGAACCCCTGCTGTGCCTGGGTGACAGGGGCCTAAATTTCTCAAAATCCTCTGTTGTATTGCTGGGTGACATGAACCACCTTTTGCCGTGAATGAACCCCTGCTTGGCCTGGGTGACTGGGGCCTAAATCTCTCAAAATCCTCTGCTGCATTGCTGGGTGACATGATCCCCCTTTTGCCGTGAATGAACCCCTGCTGGGCCTGGGTGACAGGGGCCTAAATCTCTCAAAATCCTCTGTTGTATTGCTGAGTGACATGAACCCCCTTTTGCCATGAATGAACCCCTGCTGGGCCTGGTTGACTGGGGCCTAAATCTCAATCCTCTGTTGTATTGCTGGATGATATGATCCCCCTTTTGCCGTGAATGAACCCCTGCTGTGCCTGGGTGACAGGGGCCTAAATCTCTCAAAATACTTTGTTGTATTGCTGGGTGACATGAACCCCCTTTTGCCGTGAATGAACCCCTGCTCTGCATTGCTCACAGGGGCCTAAATCTCTCAAAATCCTCTGTTGAATTGCTGGGTGACATGTACCCCCTTTTGTCGTGAATGAACCCCTGCTCTGCATTGCTGACAGGGAACTATATTTAGTGAAAACATCTGTTACTGATCAGAAGATGCACGACTACAAGCGCACGTTGATGATTGCATTCCTACCTGACAGCGGGGCACAGTGGAAGCACAAGACGAAGGCAGAGGAGGAGGAAGAGGTCGCCAATGCAGCTGGGGCACCACTAGCACCTGAGAAGGCAGGGTTAGCATGGCCAAAATGTGGAAAAGCTTTGTCAGCCTTGTAGGTGCTGACCTGCCCTGCAGCCAGTGTATAGTGTGAACGTGTGTTTAGTACGGCAGAGAGCATTATCACAGGCCGCAGCCAATGTGGACAAGCTTACGTTTATTAAAATGAACCAGGCATGGATCCCACAGGACTTGTCCGTACAGGGCCGGCCTTTGGGGTGTGCGGGCTGTGCGGCCGCACAGGGTGCCATAGTAACAGGGGCGCTGGGCGGCCGACAGCTCGCAATGTAATCTGCGGCAGGCGAGGCTGTACTTGTGTTCTCCCTCGGGGCGCCCCCTCCATTTCCCCCTCCCCTGTCTGACCTGCCTGCTGCCCCCGCCGCTACCAATAAGAAGAGAGACAGGAGGAGGAGGGGAGGGGCTGTGGCCACTGCGCCACCAATGAAGAAAACTGACCTGAAATACAAATACAGGAGGCGGGTGCCGGAATCAAATAGCCGGCACCCGACCTCTGTGACAGGGAGCTGCGATCAGCTGCAGTTGAGTTAACCCTTCAGGTGCGGTACCTGAGGGGTTAACTGCCGCTGATCGCAGCTCCCTGTCACAAAGGTCGGGTGCTGGCTATTTGATTCCGGCACCCGCCACCAATGTTTATTATATTGAGGGGGGGCGCACTGTGCCACCAATGTTTATTATATTGAGGGGGGGCGCACTGCGCCACCAATGTATATTATATTGAGGGGGGGCCCACTGCGCCACCAATGTTTATTATATTGAGGGGGGGCGCACTGCGCCACCAATGTTTATTATATTAAGGGGGGGCGCACTGCGCCACCAATGTTTATTATATTGAGGGGGGGCGCACTGCGCCACCAATGTATATTATATTGAGGGGGGGCCCACTGCGCCACCAATGTTTATTATATTGAGGGGGGGCGCACTGCGCCACCAATGTTTATTATATTGAGGGAGGCGCACTGCGCCACCAATGTTTATTATATTGAGGGGGGCGCACTGCGCCAATGTTTATTATACTGGGGTGTTGGGGGGGCGCACTGCGCCACCAATGTTTATTATACTGTTATACTGGGGTGTTGGGGGGGCGCACTGTGCCACCAATGTTTATTATATTGTGGGGGCGCACTGCGCACAACGATGGGTAAGGGAAATTTCACAGCAGAGTGTGCATGCGCTGGGAGCCTCGCCGGCGGTTAGAGTAGGGAAAAATTATGGGCCAGTGCACAGGTGCGGTGATCGGATGGATGTTCTCAGCAGGACACCGGCCGACACTGCGCATGCGCTGGGAGCCTCACCAGCGGTTAGGGTAGGGAAAAAGCACTGGCCCGTATGTCATTTTTCCCTTCCCTAACCGCTGGTGAGGCTCCCGGTGCGGCTAGTGTTCAGCTGAGAACATCCATCCGATCACTGCGCCTGCGCACTGGCCCATAGTTTTTCCCTACCCTAACCGCCGGCGAGACTCCTGGCGCATGCGCACTCTGCTGTGAAACTTCCCTAACCTGACGTTGTGGACCTGCGCGGCGCTGCACACCTCCTCACGTCATGTCCGGTGCGACCGGAAGTGACGAGGGTAGGGAAATCTCACGAAGTAGGGAAGTATGACATTACACCGGCCTTTGGGGTGTGTGGGCTGGTAACTACTTGGTTGGATAGTCAGCCAGCCTATGCCATGATGCCAGCAACAAGCAGTGTTTTTTTTTTTTTTTTGGGGGGGGGGGGGCGCCACAAGGTTAGCTCGCACAGGGCGCCTGGACACCTAAGGCCAGCCCTGTGTCCGTACCTTGTGCAGAATAGACATTTATACCAGCCTCAACCATCCTTTCTTGTACTCAAGTCCTCTTATTCTTTGTTTTACACCAATGCCTCATCCAGCATGGAGGCAAATTGCTGGATGTAGAGTGCTATCACATTTGTATTTTTCGTTTGTATATGTATTTCGCCATAGTGATGTGCACCACATACAGGTTGTGCTGACCCAATTCCCCACATTTTTTTTCTTTGCAGTATATATTGGAGGCGTGGCGATCTCCTTGGAGTCATTGCACACCTGACCAGTCAATCTGTCCTGGAGGCTGGTTTTAAAGTCAGTATAAAACTGAGTCTGCTTATATAGAACCTACCAGTAGCCATTTGGCTCCAGGAGAAGTATATGGTGGGCTCAGCGTGCATGTTGGTACTTGCATCCCTGGATCCGATGAAAGCTGTAATGGCACCGGACGGGGTTAAAAGGAGAGTGTACTTGGCGTGCATGCTGACCTGCATTCCCTGGATTTTGTGTGGCTGTCATGGCCCATGAACAGGTAGGAACTAGAGTTAGGGACCACTCAAATAGAGGCGACCTTGACGTGGTGAGTGGCTTACTACGCTTTGGCCAAAATGTACACCAATGCCTCATCCAGCATGGAGGCAAATTGCTGGATGTAGAGTGCTATCACATTTGTATTTTTCGTTTGTATATGTATTTCGCCATAGTGATGTGCACCACATACAGGTTGTGCTGACCCAATTCCCCACATTTTTTTTCTTTGCAGTATATATTGGAGGCGTGGCGATCTCCTTGGAGTCATTGCACACCTGACCAGTCAATCTGTCCTGGAGGCTGGTTTTAAAGTCAGTATAAAACTGAGTCTGCTTATATAGAACCTACCAGTAGCCATTTGGCTCCAGGAGAAGTATATGGTGGGCTCAGCGTGCATGTTGGTACTTGCATCCCTGGATCCGATGAAAGCTGTAATGGCACCGGACGGGGTTAAAAGCAGAGTGTGCTTGGCGTGCACGCTGACCTGCATTCCCTGGATTTTGTGTGGCTGTCATGGCCCATGAACAGGTAGGAACTAGAGTTAGGGACCACTCAAATAGAGGCGACCTTGACGTGGTGAGTGGCTTACTACGCTTTGGCCAAAATGTACACCAATGCCTCATCCAGCATGGAGGCAAATTGCTGGATGTAGAGTGCTATCACATTTGTATTTTTCGTTTGTATATGTATTTCGCCATAGTGATGTGCACCACATACAGGTTGTGCTGACCCAATTCCCCACATTTTTTTCTTTGCAGTATATATTGGAGGCATGGCGATCTCCTTGGAGTCATTGCACACCTGACCAGTCAATCTGTCCTGGAGGCTGGTTTTAAAGTCAGTATAAAACTGAGTCTGCTTATATAGAACCTACCAGTAGCCATTTGGCTCCGGGAGAAGTATATGGTGGGCTCAGCGTGCATGTTGGTACTTGCATCCCTGGATCCGATGAAAGCTGTAATGGCACCGGACGGGGTTAAAAGCAGAGTGTGCTTGGCGTGCACGCTGACCTGCATTCCCTGGATTTTGTGTGGCCGTCATGGCCCATGAACAGGTAGGAACTAGAGTTAGGGACCACTCAAATAGAGGCGACCTTGACGTGGTGAGTGGCTTACTACGCTTTGGCCAAAATGTACACCAATGCCTCATCCAGCATGGAGGCAAATTGCTGGATGTAGAGTGCTATCACATTTGTATTTTTCGTTTGTATATGTATTTCGCCATAGTGATGTGCACCACATACAGGTTGTGCTGACCCAATTCCCCACATTTTTTTCTTTGCAGTATATATTGGAGGCATGGCGATCTAATTCCAATTCCCCACATTTTTTTATTTTGTTATATGTCCCAATATTTTGGTGGATACCCCAATTTAAAAATATAAAATAACACAAATCATTGTTGGCTACCTATTCCTCCTGCACCGCCGCTTCCCCCTACACCGCCACGTCAACCTACACCACCACATACACCCATCCACCGCCTCCTCAACCTCCTTCTCATTGATCCAGATTGTTATTTTAAATTTTTCTGTATTTTATGTTATTTTAAGTCATTTCCCTATCCACATTTGTTTGCAGAACAGTTGTCATGCTCTTAAGCACATTTTGATGCCTTTTGCAGCCCTCTAGCCCTTTCCAGGACTATTTTAGAGCCATTTTAGTGGCCAAAAGTTCAGGTCCCCATTGACTTCAATGGGGTTCGGGTTCGGGGTCAAGTTCGGGTCCCAAACCCGAACTTTTTTTTAAAGTTTGGCTGAACCTGCCGAACCCAAACATCCAGGTTTCCGCTCAACTCTAACGAGGAGCTCTTTTCATTGCCATTCCTTGATTTGGGACTTTCGTCGAACCTGCTGGAAGAGGGACATGAGGAGATCTTGTCCACTGATTTCCAAACTCTTGAGCAGCCACAGTCAGAAGAAGATGATAGTGGGGAATGGCAATTAGTGTTTCACGAAGTAGATGATGATGATGAGACACAGTTGCCAATAAGTCAACGGCAATTAATGTCTCAAGAGGTTAATGATAAGGATGATACACAGTTGTCAATAAGTTCAATAGTGTCAATAGGTTCTTGTTAGGTCAACAAGTCAGGAGGATAACCAGAGTGAGGAAGTGGAAGAGGAGGTGCTGGACAATGAAATCACTGACCCAAACTGGGAAGGTGGCAATCCGAGCAAGGACAGCAGTACAGAGGGGGAGGGATCCGCAGCACCGCAAAAGGCTTGATGAGGCAGTGGGGTGGCAAAAAGGAGAAGGCGGGCCACACCAAACAGGCTTGCAACTGTTCCCCGAAGCACTCCCTTGCGGCAATCTCCCTTACAAAGAGGTAGGTGTTCCGCAGTCTGGCGCTTTTTTGAGGAAAGTGCGGACGATAAAAGAATTGTCATTTGCAACCTGTGCCATACCAAAATGAGCAGGGGCGTGAACACTAGCAATCTTACCACCACCAGCATGATCCACCACATGGTATCAAAGCACCCTAATAGGTGGGCCAAACGCCTGGGTCCACAATTAGCGTCTGCTGGTCACACCACTGCCTCTTCTTCCTCTGTGTTAAGTGCTGGCCAATCCCCTGTCCAAGACATAGGCCCGGATGACTCCCACCATGCACCTGGACCTTCGCAAGCACCATCAGCTAGCATATCCACTTCTGTGTCCAAACGCAGTGTACAGATGTCCATACCCCAGGCCTTTGAATGAAAGCGCAAATACCCATTTACCCACCCACAGGCTGTAGCACTAAATGCGCACCTTTCCAAAATGCGGGCCCTGGAAATGTTGCCATTTAGGCTTGTGGACACTGAGGCTTTCTGCAGCCTGATGGCGGCGGCTGTCCCTCGTTACTCAGTCCACATCAGCCACTATTTATCACAGTGTGCCAACCCCGCCTTAAACCAGCATGTGTCCCTTAACATCACCGTGCGCTGACCAGCGCAGTTATTGGAAAGGTCCACTGAACGACTGTGTCACGATACTGGTGCAACAGAACTGGAATCCGATGGCCAGGACTTGGGAGCAGAGTATATATAGTACGGATGTAGCAGAACCCACGTTGTTGTGCTCTGCACAGATGAGGCAGAGTCTGTAGACGAGAACCGAGGTCAGGATTAGCAGAAGTCAGGGCAGGCGGCAAGATGGCAGGAAAGGTAGTCGAGCAGAAGCTCAGGTCAGGCGGCAAGCAGGTACGAAGGTCAAAGGACAGTCCGGGTCGGCAACAGGAGGTAGCAGGGAGAACCGCTAGGGCACAGAACACACGGAGGAGTGAGTTCCAGCAAGAGGATTGCGGACTAAAATCCAAACACAATACTCTAGCAAAGACAGGAAGGTCTGGCCAGTTTAAAAAGGAACAGGAACAGGAAGTGAGGTGGCAACCAGGAAACACATAATCCACCATCTTGACTGAGGGCAAGCTTGAGGGCAAAGTGAACTATATCAGGGTGGTTTCTGACATTACTCCCACCTCAACAGCGGCCTCTGGACGGGACCTGACTTGATCTTCCAGGATGTGTTTGATGGAATTGTCTAATCATTCGAGGAGCATTGATGTTGTTTATTGGTTCCCAGGAATTTTCTTCAGATCCGTACCCCTGCCATTTGATAAGGTACTGTAGCTGATTCCTGAAAATCCTGGAGTCCAGAATCTCTTCTACCACGAACTGCTCCTGTCCATCTATCTTCAATGCTTCGGGAGGAGGAAGGGTACGTTCAGGAAACGGATTGGGCACTGCAGCCTTAAGTAAGGACACGTGGAAGACAGGATGTATCCTCATGGATCGTGGGAGTTTAAGTCAAACGGCCACTGGGCTGATTATGCCCATGATTTTGTAGGGCCCAATAAACTTCTGTAACAGCTTTGGTGAGGGGACCTTAATTTTTTAATTCCTCGTAGAAGGCCATACCTTGTCGCCCACTCTAAACATTGGTGCTGGTCTACGGAATTTGTCAGCGGCCCTCTTATAATTCTCCTGAGCACTCTCTAAGGCAGGGGTGCACAACCTGCGGCCCGCGGGCCACATGTGGCCCCCAGAGCCATGGTTTGCGGCCCCCGTTCTGCTGGGAAGAAACACAGCTGATCGTGCCATCAGCTGTGTTTCTGCCGGGAGCGCCGCACAATTGCAGGACTACAGATCCTGCTCCCGCACTGTAGCAAGAGCAGGATGGGTCCCCGGCTGTCAGAGACAGCACGAGACCCGAGGAGAAGACAGAAGCAGTGTATCAGCGCTTCTGCCTTCTCCTCACATAGGTGAGAGGCGTGATGTGCAGTTTAGACCCGTGTCAGGGGAAGAGGACTGCAGAGCCTCACCAGCTCTGCCCTGTACAAAGCCTCGCTCCTCCGAAGTCCTAAGCTGAGTTGCGGTTACAATGCTACACTGCTCTGTCGCTGGAAGATAATGATGGTCTGGATGCAATGCCACAGTTTGGCCACTAGATGTAGCACCGTTGATGGGACTTATGATCATCTTCATGGATGGAGCTCAGTGGAAAAATTGCCAGCCCCCTTGTAGTGATAAGCAGTGGCATATCCAGTATGTCACCCCATTTGAAGTACAGTAGGCATCCCCTCCTAAGCACCTGATAATGGCATATTGGGCAGAGTGCAGTGCATACCGCATGTTAAGGCACTCATCTCTCAGCTGAGGATGAGTGAGCACTATGCTTTTCTGCAGCAAGTGAAGAGCACTTGTTCCTTCATCCAGGTAACAGAACCAGAAGAATGTTTCCTGCAGAATGTGGAGCAGCTATGCTGGGATGTCATGTGTATCCTCTGTTAGGGGTGCGCCAGAAGAGGGATGCAGCAGCATAAAGACTAGCAAAAGTACACGAGACTCATAGATGACAAAGTGGTGCACGAGTGTTGGAAGTGGAGCACTGCCCTATGCCAGGGACGTGCTGAAGCCTGAGCCACAGACCAGGCCCAGGATCACAGGCTGCAGACCAGTCGTGGAGCAAGGTCCCTGACTACGATAAAGCGAGGCAGTCACCATGGTAATGATGATCAGGAGACAAATCACCAGAGCAGAGTCTGTAGGAGCATGGACATCTGAAGTGTTGCAGCAGAGCAAGTGAGAAGTGGAATTGGTAAGTCCAATTGGATTGGATGTCCAATTTGCCTGCACAATACCAGGCAAGAAAAAGGGTGCCACAGAGCAGCGCTGAGGGAGTGTGGCTGTCCATGGACAGCCATCTAGCTGTATAGCTGTCTATTGGAAGAAAATATATTGTACAAAAAAATACAAATAAAAGAAAAAAAAAAGTGCAAAAAAAAAAAAGCAAGTCAGTGTCCCACAGAGGTCTTTTAAAGACCTCTTGGGAGACATACAGTGGTGCAAAAATATATGAAAGAAAAAAAAAGAAGAAAAGAAAATTTTAGCAAAAAGATGTAAAAAAAAATAACATACAAGTAAAAGAAAACTATAAAAAGGAAAAGTGCAAAATAAAATTGTTCACTGTTAGATTATGTGGCAGAAATATATTTAGAAAATAAATAAAAAGTGATCTTAAAAAAATTAAGATACAAAATAAATAAAGTACAAATAAAAGGAAAAAAAGGAAAACATGCAAAAAAAATAAAAAATTCCTGGTCCCCCAGTGGTCTTTTTGTAGCAGAAAAATATTAAAAAAATAAGTTAAAAAAAAATTATAAATAGTAAAATACATTTAAGAAAAAACCTCCCATACTAACCAAAACCATTACAAGTATCACCCCATTCATGTGAAACTTTACATATTGTATAATAAAATAATCCAACATATATATTTGCATATTTAAATAATGAGCTATAGTTTGAATTAAAATGACTTTTAAAAAAAGAAAATTGTACAGTTTCCCCCCTAATAAAACTAAAATAATATATTAAAAAGCCCTGTGTTATGTAGTAAAAAGCTGTAAAAGCTATAAAAAAAGTTATTTTGGTAGTGAAATTTTTTTTTTAAGTTACAAGTTAACTGGTCATTAAGGCCTTTTCAGGCCTGGTCATTAAAGGGTTAACCAATAAGTGCTTTCCCGGCTAGTAGGGCCTCATACACACGACCGTACCTTATCTTTTGGTCCGCAGGACACCAGCCACGTGTGTTCTGCATTTTGCAGAACGGAGTAACGGGTGCGGACAGCACACGGAGTGCTGTCCGCAACTTTTGCGGCGCCGTTGAAGTGAATGGTTCCACATTTAAGCCACAAAAAGAAAATGTGTCTCAGATGCGGACTAAAACAATGGCCGTGTGCGTGAGCCCTCAGGGGAAGTGCTTACTGGTTATTGCAGGGCACCTATAGTATATCTGGGGGTGCAGAAGGTGCTAATAACCAGTGAGCGCCGTCCTCTGCAGTGAAGTAAAGCGCTCATTAGTGAATAGGAGGCAGGAAGGAAATGTCGCCACTTTAAGGAGTTTCCTAGTTAAAATGATTTTTAACAAGTTCCTGCAGCATGGTCCCTGAAACAGAAGATTCCTACTTTCCTGCTCCATGCTGACCTCGCTGTCTCCACCTTCCGGTCCCGGAGCACCTCTCCAGCAAATGACTGACTTTAGCGGTGAAACGCTGCTTGTGGCCACATCACCACTGAAGCCAGTCTATGGCTGGAGAGGTACAAGTGACTATGCCCATATCCAACCGGATGTAAACAGCACTGAGACTGGAAGATGGAGACAGTGGGAGCGGCAGAGAACGAATCTTCTGTTTCAGGTCCATGCTGCAGGAACGTGTTAAAAAAAAATTTTTGCCAGAAAATCTTTAAGCCCCTGTTACACGGCAAGATATTCAGGACAATTACTGGGAACAAGTCTTCATAGGAGCGATCATTCCTGATATCTGGCCGGTATAATCGTGCCGCTGATCAGCCGATAAACAAGGAATCACTCGTTTGTCGTCTGATTTGCATTTTTCATCAGGATGAAAGATGTACAATTAGGGTCCATTCACACGTCCGTAATTTGGGTCTGCATTCGTTCCGCAATTTGCGGACCCATTCACTTTCAATGGGGCTGGAACGGATGCAAATCCACATTTCCTGGATCCGCATCCGCATTTTCGGGATCCGCATCCGTTTTTTAGGGATCCGTTTTTTCAGGATCCGCAATTTAGTTCCTGAAAAAAATAGAACATGTCCTATTCTTGTCCGCAATTGCGGACCAGAAAAGGCATTTTCTATTATAGTGTCTGTGATGTGCGGATCCGCAAATTGCGGATCGCACATTGCAGGTGTCCGTGTTTTGCGGATCCGCAATTTGCGGATCCGCAAAACACTTATGGACGTGTGAATGGACCCTTATTGTCAGCTCATCTCACCTTGTAATCAGGAATGTGCTACTGATAATCGATAGAGGTGAATGAGGAAGGAATGACTGTGGTAGTGATCATTCCTCCCCAGTCATTTTGCATTAGCTTGTGTAATAGGCTGACACAAATAAGCGCTGATTAACTTTTTTTGCGGCCCCTCGAAATAGTGCGATGTGACAATGCGGCCCCCAGACCAAAAAAGGTTGTGCACCCCTGCTCTAAGGTCTCTCTTAGTAGTAGCAAATTTTGTTGAAGTATGGAAATTCTTTCCGCCACTTCTGGTATAGGCGAAGTAACAGGAAATTTGGGGAGAATGTTTGGATGGTAACCCAGATTTGCAAAGAAGGGGGTCTGTCTGGTTGATGCATTTTGGGAATTATTGTAAGAAAATTCAGCCACTGGAAGAAGGTCAACCCAGTCATCCTGTAAGTGACAGATATAACATCGAAGGTATTGTTCTAAAGTCTGGTTTGTGCGTTCGGTCTGTCCATTAGACTGAGGATGAAAGGCGGTTAATAGATTGATATCGATTTCCAAAGATGTGCAAAAACTGCGCCAAAACTTTGAAGTAAACTGTACTCCACAATCCGAGACAACTTCATCTGGCACCCCATGTAGACGAAACACATTTTGTAGTATAAGGTCTGCAGTTTCTTTAGCAGATGGTAGGCCATTACATGCAATGAAGTGTGCAGCCTTAGGTAGACGGTCTACCACTACTAAGATTGTATTCTGTCCCTTGGATGTAGGTAGATCCACAATAAAGTCCATGGAAATGGAGCCCCAAGGACGGGAGGGGACCTGCAAGGGTTGTAATAAACCTACTGGGAGAGAGCGTGGCGTCTTGCATCTAGCACAGGTATCACATGACAGGACATATTTTTTCACATCCTGTCGAGAATTATGCCACCAAAAGAAACGAGATAAAAATTCCTGAGTCTTCTGCACACCCCTGTGACCTGCGACCTTAGAGTCATGGACTAGTCTTAGAACCTTAAGTCTTATAACCTCGGGTATATATAACTGTGGTCCATGAGTCCATACCCTGTTTTTGTATATTAATTGCCGATCATCGGGTGGTTCCGCCAGGAGGGAGTCAGTGACATAGGCTTCTTTGATTTATTCAAGTAAGTCCTTATTAAGGATTACCCCCACAAATCTAGACTCTGGAATGATGGTTTTAGGTGGAGTCGTAGACACAGCATCATTGGAAAAAATTCTGGATAAGGCAACTGCCTTGCCATTCCGAGAACCCGGCCTGTATGAAATCACGAAGTTGAATTGGTTTAAAAAAAGAGTCCAACGGGCCTGGCGAGGAGATAGACATTTGGCTGATCTAACGAACTCCAAGTTGCGATGGTCGGTGAGAACTACAGTCGTCGCCAAAAGTTTTGAGAATTACATAAATATTGGAAATTGGAAAAGTTGCTGCTTAAGTTTTTATAATAGCAATTTGCATATACTCCAGAATGTTATGAAGAGTGATCAGATGCCATGAAAATAAACTTAATCCCAAAAAAACCTTTCCACTGCATTTCATTGCTGTCATTAAAGGACCTGCAGAGATCATGTCAGTAATCGTCTTGTTAACTCAGGTGAGAATATTTACGAGTAGAGTTGAGCGAACACCTGGATGTTCGGGTTCGAGAAGTTCGGCCTTAACTTCCCGTAAATGTTCGGGTTCGGGATCCGAACCCGAACCGAACTTCGTCCCGAACCCGAACCCCATTGAAGTCAATAGGGACCCGAACTTTTGGGCACTAAAAAGGCTGTAAAACAGCCCAGGAAAGAGCTAGAGGGCTGCAAAAGGCAGCAACATGTAGGTAAATCCCCTGCAAACAAATGTGGATAGAGAAATGAATTCAAATTAAAATAAAAAAAATAAAAATGAACCAATATCAATTGGACAGAGGTCCCATAGCAGAGAATCTGGCTTCACGTCAGCAGAGAATCAGTCTCTTCATGCCATAGCAAAGAATCTGGCTTCATGTCAGCAGAGAATCAGTCTCTTCATGCCATAGCAGAGAATCTGGCTTCATGTCAGCGCAGAATCAGTCTTCATGTCATAGCAGAGAATCAGGCTTCACGTCACCCACCACTGGAACAGGCCACTGTCACACATTTAGGCCCCGGCACCCAGACAGAGGAGAGCGGTCCCGTAACAGAGAATCTGGCCTTATGTCAGCGCAGAATCTGTCTTCATGTCATAGCAGAGAATCAGGCTTCACGTCACCCACCACTGGAACAGGCCACTGTCACACATTTAGGCCCAGGCACCCAGGCAGAGGAGAGAGGTCCCGTAACAGAGAATCTGGCCTTATGTCAGCGCAGAATCTGTCTTCATGTCATAGCAGAGAATCAGGCTTCACGTCAGCCACCACTGGAACAGGCCACTGTCACACATTTAGGCCCAGGCACCCAGGCAGAGGAGAGCGGTCCCGTAACAGAGAATCTGGCCTTATGTCAGCGCAGAATCTGACTTCATGTCATAGCAGAGAATCAGGCTTCACGTCACCCACCACTGGAACAGGCCACTGTCACACATTTAGGCCCAGGCACCACGGCAGAGGAGAGAGGTCCCGTAACAGAGAATCTGGCCTTATGTCAGCGCAGAATCTGTCTTCATGTCATAGCAGAGAATCAGGCTTCACGTCACCCACCACTGGAACAGGCCACTGTCACACATTTAGGCCCAGGCACCCAGGCAGAGGAGAGAGGTCCCGTAACAGAGAATCTGGCCTGATGTCAGCGCAGAATCTGTATTCATGTCATAGCAGAGAATCAGGCTTCTCGTCACCCACCACTGGAACAGGCCACTGTCACACATTTAGGCCCCGGCACCCAGACAGAGGAGAGCGGTCCCGTAACAGAGAATCTGGCCTTATGTCAGCGCAGAATCTGTATTCATGTCATAGCAGAGAATCAGGCATCACGTCACCCACCACTGGAACAGGCCACTGTCACACATTTAGGCCCAGGCACCAAAGGCAGAGGAGAGAGGTCCCGTAACAGAGAATCTGGCCTTATGTCAGCGCAGAATCTGTATTCATGTCATAGCAGAGAATCAGGCTTCACGTCACCCACCACTGGAACAGGCCACTGTCACACATTTAGGCCCCGGCACCCAGACAGAGGAGAGCGGTCCCGTAACAGAGAATCTGGCCTTATGTCAGCGCAGAATCTGTATTCATGTCATAGCAGAGAATCAGGCTTCACGTCACCCACCACTGGAACAGGCCACTGTCACACATTTAGGCCCAGACACCCAGGCAGAGGAGAGAGGTCCCGTAACAGAGAATTTGGCCTTATGTCAGCGCAGAATCTGTATTCATGTCATAGCAGAGAATCAGGCTTCACGTCACCCACCACTGGAACAGGCCACTGTCACACATTTAGGCCCAGACACCCAGGCAGAGGAGAGAGGTCCCGTAACAGAGAATCTGGCCTTATGTCAGCGCAGAATCTGTATTCATGTCATAGCAGAGAATCAGGCTTCACGTCACCCACCACTGGAACAGGCCACTGTCACACATTTAGGCCCAGGCACCCAGGCAGAGGAAAGAGGTCCCGTAACAGAGAATCTGGCCTTATGTCAGCGCAGAATCTGTATTCATGTCATAGCAGAGAATCAGGCTTCACGTCCCCCACCACTGGAACAGGCCACTGTCACACATTTAGGCCCCGGCACCCAGACAGAGGAGAGGGGTCCCGTAACAGAGAATCTGGCCTTATGTCAGCGCAGAATCTGTCTTCATGTCATAGCAGAGAATCAGGCTTCACGTCAGCCACCACTGGAACAGGCCACTGTCACACATTTAGGCCCAGGCACCCAGGCAGAGGAGAGCGGTCCCGTAACAGAGAATCTGGCCTTATGTCAGTGCAGAATCTGTATTCATGTCATAGCAGAGAATCAGGCTTCACGTCACCCACCACTGGAACAGGCCACTGTCACACATTTAGGCCCCGGCACCCAGACAGAGGAGAGCGGTCCCGTAACAGAGAATCTGGCCTTATGTCAGCGCAGAATCTGTATTCATGTCATAGCAGAGAATCAGGCTTCACGTCACCCACCACTGGAACAGGCCACTGTCACACATTTAGGCCCAGACACCCAGGCAGAGGAGAGAGGTCCCGTAACAGAGAATTTGGCCTTATGTCAGCGCAGAATCTGTATTCATGTCATAGCAGAGAATCAGGCTTCACGTCACCCACCACTGGAACAGGCCACTGTCACACATTTAGGCCCAGACACCCAGGCAGAGGAGAGAGGTCCCGTAACAGAGAATCTGGCCTTATGTCAGCGCAGAATCTGTATTCATGTCATAGCAGAGAATCAGGCTTCACGTCACCCACCACTGGAACAGGCCACTGTCACACATTTAGGCCCAGGCACCCAGGCAGAGGAGAGAGGTCCCGTAACAGAGAATCTGGCCTTATGTCAGCGCAGAATCTGTATTCATGTCATAGCAGAGAATCAGGCTTCACGTCCCCCACCACTGGAACAGGCCACTGTCACACATTTAGGCCCCGGCACCCAGACAGAGGAGAGGGGTCCCGTAACAGAGAATCTGGCCTTATGTCAGCGCAGAATCTGTCTTCATGTCATAGCAGAGAATCAGGCTTCACGTCAGCCACCACTGGAACAGGCCACTGTCACACATTTAGGCCCAGGCACCCAGGCAGAGGAGAGCGGTCCCGTAACAGAGAATCTGGCCTTATGTCAGTGCAGAATCTGTATTCATGTCATAGCAGAGAATCAGGCTTCACGTCACCCACCACTGGAACAGGCCACTGTCACACATTTAGGCCCCGGCACCCAGACAGAGGAGAGGTTCATTCAACTTTGGGTTGCCCCGCAATATAATGGTAAAATGAAATTAAAAATAGTATTGAATGAGGAAGTGCCCTGGAGTAGAATAATATATTGTTAAGGGGAGGAAGTTAAGATCTAATCTGCACAAGGGATGGACAGGTCCTGTGGGATCCATGCCTGGTTCATTTTTATGAACGTCAGCTTGTCCACATTGGCTGTAGACAGGCGGCTGCGTTTGTCTGTAATGACGCCCCCTGCCGTGCTGAATACACGTTCAGACAAAACGCTGGCCGCCGGGCAGGCCAGCACCTCCAAGGCATAAAAGGCTAGCTCTGGCCACGTGGACAATTTGGAGACCCAGAAGTTGAATGGGGCCGAACCATCAGTCAGTACGTGGAGGGGTGTGCACAGGTACTGTTCCACCATGTTATTGAAATGTTGCCTCCTGCTAACACGTTCCGTATCAGGTGGTGGTGCACTTAGCTGTGGCGTGTTGACAAAACTTTTCCACATCTCTCCCATGCTAACCCTGCCCTCAGAGGAGCTGGGCGTGACACAGCTGCGTTGGCGACCTCTTGCTCCTCCTCTGCCTTCGCCTTGGGCTTCCACTGGTTCCCCTGTGACATTTGGGAATGCTCTCAGTAGCGCGTCTACCAACGTGCGCTTGTAATCGCTCATCTTCCTATCACGCTCCAGTGTAGGAAGTAAGGTGGGCACATTGTCTTTGTACCGGGGATCCAGCAGGGTGGCAACCCAGTAGTCAGCACACGTTAAAATGTGGGCAACTCTGCTGTCGTTGCGCAGGCACTGCAGCATGTAGTCGCTCATGTGTGCCAGGCTGCCCAGAGGTAGGGACAAGCTGTCCTCTGTGGGAGGCGTATCGTCATCGTCCTGTGTTTTCCCCCAGCCACGCACCAGTGATGGGCCCGAGCTGCTTTGGGTGCCACCGCTGTGAACATGCTTCATCCTCATCCTCCTCCACCTCCTCCTCATCCTCGTCCTCCTCGTCCTCCAGTAGTGGGCCCTGTCTGGCCACATTTGTACCTGGCCTCTGGTGTTGCAAAAAACCTCCCTCTGAGTCACTTCGAAGAGACTGGCCTGAAAGTGCTAAAAATGACCCCTCTTCCTCCTCTTCCTCCTGGGCCACCTCCTCTTCCATCATCGCCCTAAGTGTTTTCTCAAGGAGACATAGAAGTGGTATTGTAACGCTGGTAACGGCGTCATCGCCACTGGCCATGTTGGTGGAGTACTCGAAACAGCGCAACAGGGCACAAAGGTCTCGCATGGAGGCCCAGTCATTGGTGGTGAAGTGGGTCTGATCCGCAGTGCGACTGACCCGTGCGTGCTGCAGCTGAAACTCCACTATGGCCTGCTGCTGCTCGCACAGTCTGTCCAGCATATGCAAGGTGGAGTTCCACCTGGTGGGTACGTCGCATATGAGGCGGTGAGCGGGAAGGCCGAAGTTACGCGGTAGCGCAGACAGGCGAGCAGCGGCAGGGTGTGAACGCCGTAAGCGGCAGCAACCACTTGTCAGTCTGTTGTTCTATACCCCGCCACAACTCCTGTGCGGTGTGGGGCCTGTCCCCCAAACATATGAGTTTCAGAATGGCCTGCTGACGTTTACCCCGTGCTGTGCTGAAGTTGGTGGTGAAGGTGTGTGGCTGACTGGATGAGCAGGTGGAAGAAGAGGAGGAGGAAGCTGAGTAGGAGGAGGAGGAGACAGGAGGCAAAGAATGTTGCCCTGCGATCCTTGGCGGCGGAAGGACGTGCGCCAAATAGCTCTCCGCCTGGGGCCCAGCCGCCACTACATTTACCCAGTGTGCAGTTAGGGAGATATAGCGTCCCTGGCCGTGCTTACTGGTCCACGTATCTGTGGTTAGGTGGACCTTGCCACAGATGGCGTGGCGCAGTGCACACTTGATTTTATCGGACACTTGTTTGTGCAGGGAAGGCACGGCTCTCTTGGAGAAGTAGTGGCGGCTGGGAACAACATACTGTGGGACAGCAAGTGACATGAGCTGTTTGAAGCTGTGTGTGTCCACCAGCCTAAATGACAGCATTTCATAGGCCAGTAGTTTAGAAATGCTGGCATTCAGGGCCAGGGATCGAGGGTGGCTAGGTGAGAATTTACGCTTTCTCTCAAATGTTTGTGAGATGGAGAGCTGAACGCTGCCGTGTGACATGGTTGAGATGCTTGGTGACGCAGGTGGTGGTGTTGGTGGTACATCCCATGTTTGCTGGGCGGCAGGTGCCAACGTTCCTCCAGAGGCGGAGGAAGAGGCCGAGGCGGCGGCAGCAGCAGCAGAAGAGGCCGAGGCGGCAGCAGCAGAAGAGGAAGCAGGGGGAGCCTGAGTGACTTCCTTGTTTTTAAGGTGTTTACTCCACTGCAGTTCATGCTTTGCATGCAGGTGCTGGTCATGCAGGTTGTGTTAAGGTTCAGAACGTTAATGCCTCGCTTCAGGCTCTGATGGCACAGCGTGCAAACCACTCGGGTCTTGTCGTCAGCACATTGTTTGAAGAAGTGCCATGCCAGGGAACTCCTTGAAGCTGCCTTTGGGGTGCTCGGTCCCAGATGGCGGCGGTCAGTAGCAGGCGGAGTCTCTTGGCGGCGGGTGTTCCGATTTTGCCCACTGCTCCCTCTTTTGCTACGCTGTTGGCTCGGTCTCACCACTGCCTCTTCCTCCGAACTGTGAAAGTCAGTGGCACGACCTTCATTCCATGTGGGGTAAAGGACCTCATCGTCCCCTGCATCGTCTTCCACCCAGTCTTGATCCCTGACCTCCTGTTCAGTCTGCACACTGCAGAAAGACGCAGCAGTTGGCACCTGTGTTTCGTCATCATCAGAGACGTGCTGAGGTGGTATTCCCATGTCCTCATCATCAGGAAAAATAAGTGGTTGTGCGTTAGTGCATTCTATCTCTTCCACCCCTGGGGAAGGGCTAGGTGGATGCCCTTGGGAAACCCTGGCAGCAGAGTCTTCAAACAGCATAAGAGACTGCTGCATAACTTGAGGCTCAGACAGTTTCCCTGATATGCATGGGGGTGATGTGACAGACCGATGGGCTTGGTTTTCATGCGCCATCTGTGCGCTTTCTGCAGAAGACTGGGTGGGAGATAATGTGAACGTGCTGGATCCACTGTCGGCCACCCAATTGACTAATGCCTGTACCTGCTCAGGCCTTACCATCCTTAGAACGGCATTGGGCCCCACCAAATATCGCTGTAAATTCTGCTGGCTACTGGGACCTGAGGTAGTTGGTTCACTAGGACGTGCGGCTGTGGCAGAACGGCCACGTCCTCTCCCAGCACCAGAGGGTCCACTAACACCACCACGACCATGTCCACGTCCGCGTCCGCGTCCCTTATTAGATGTTTTCCTCATTGTTCCCGTTCACCACAATTTTGAGAATGGCAAGTTTGGGAATGCTTTTTCAACCCAGAACAAAAAGTCTGCTTTTACGGTCACTACAAATAACTTGACCAGCTAAAACTGTGCAGATTTGGTTGAATAGAGATGTGAGACCTGTTTTTTTTTGCGCTGTGTGACAGTTATAGGTTTAATCACAGAATGACACTTCTATCAGCACGCTAGCGTGTGTCTTAGGTTTTTCTGAATGACACTATTAATACCTTCAATGTAAGATTTTCTTTTTGGGATAGATTTCAAGTAGGCCTCAAATACCACAAACTAGTTATTTTCAGAATGGCAAATTTGGGAATGCTTTTTCGACCCAGAACAAAAAGTCTGCTTTTACGGTCACTACAAATAACTTGACCAGCTAAAACTGTGCAGATTTGGTTGAATAGAGATGTGAGACCTGTTTTTTTTTGCGTTGTGTGACAGTTATAGGTTTAATCACAGAATGACACTTCTATCAGCACGCTAGCGTGTGTCTTAGGTTTTTCTGAATGACACTATCAATACCTTCAATGTAAGATTTTCTTTTTGGGATAGATTTCAAGTAGGCCTCAAATACCACAAACTAGTTATTTTCAGAATGGCAAATTTGGGAATGCTTTTTCAACCTAGAACAAAAAGTCTGCTTTTACGGTCACTACAAATAACTTGACCAGCTAAAACTGTGCAGATTTGGTTGAATAGAGATGTGAGACCTGTTTTTTTTTGCGCTGTGTGACAGTTATAGGTTTAATCACAGAATGACACTTCTATCAGCACGCTAGCGTGTGTCTTAGGTTTTTCTGAATGACACTATCAATACCTTCAATGTAAGATTTTCTTTTTGAGATAGATTTCAAGTAGGCCTCAAATACCACAAACTAGTTATTTTCAGAATGGCAAATTTGGGAATGCTTTTTCAACCCAGAACAAAAATTCTGCTTTTACGGTCACTACAAATAACTTGACCAGCTAAAACTGTGCAGATTTGGTTGAATAGAGATGTGAGACCTGTTTTTTTTTGCGCTGTGTGACAGTTATAGGTTTAATCACAGAATGACACTTCTATCAGCACGCTAGCGTGTGTCTTAGGTTTTTCTGAATGACACTATCAATACCTTCAATGTAAGATTTTCTTTTTGGGATAGATTTCAAGTAGGCCTGAAATACCACAAACTAGTTATTTTCAGAATGGCAAATTTGGGAATGCTTTTTCAACCTAGAACAAAAAGTCTGCTTTTACGGTCACTACAAATAACTTGACCAGCTAAAACTGTGCAGATTTGGTTGAATAGAAATGTCAGGTCTATTTTTTAGGCGCTGGGTGACAGGCTCAACTTGCCCCTGATGTAATATATGGCCAAAAAATAACCACACTGTTGATGGTTAAATGCACTTGGGTGACACAGGCTCAGCCTGCAGCTGATGTAGTATATGGCCAAAAAATAATCAGACTGTTGATGGTTAAATGCACTTGGGTGACACAGGCTCAGCTTGCAGCTGATGTAGTATATGGCCAAAAAATAACCAAACTGTTCATGGTTAAATGCACTTCGGTGACACAGGCTCAGCCTGCAGCTGATGTAGGATATAGCACAAAATAACCACACTATCGATGGTTAAATACACTTGGTGATAGCTCGTGCTGGCGCACCACAAGTCACAAAATGGCCACCGATCACGCCAGAAAAAAAGTGATCTAAAAACGCTCTGGGCAGCCTCAAAAAAGTGAGCAAGTCAATAATAGCACTTCAATGATCCACAGCTGCAGATCGATCACAGAATGAAGTCTTTTGGAGGAGTTAATCTGCCTAATCTTGCCCTAACGTCGCAGCTGCAACCTCTCCCTATACTGATCATAGCAGAGTGACGTGCGGCGCTACGTGACTCCAGCTTAAATAGAGGCTGGGTCACATGGTGCACTGGCCAATCACAGCCATGCCAATAGTAGGCATGGCTGTGATGGCCTCTTGGGCCAAGTAGTATGACGCTTGTTGATTGGCTGCTTTGCAGCCTTTCAAAAAGCGCCAAGAAAGCGCCGAACACCGAACCCGAACCCGGACTTTTACGAAAATGTTCGGGTTCGGGTCCGTTTCACGGACACCCCAAAATTCGGTACGAACCCGAACTATACAGTTCGGGTTCGCTCATCCCTATTTACGAGCACAAGGCTGGAGATCATTATGTCAGGCTGATTGGGTTTAAATGGCAGACTTGGCATGTTAAAAGGAGGGTGATGCTTGAAATCATTGTTCTTCCATTGTTAACCATGGTGACCTGCAAAGAAACGCGTGCAGCCATCATTGCGTTGCATAATGGCTTCACAGGCAAGGATATTGTGGCTACTAAGATTGCACCTCAATCAACAATTTATAGGATCATCAAGAACTTCAAGGAAAGAGTTTCAATTCTTGTTAAGAAGGCTTCAGGGCGTCCAAGAAAGTCCAGCAAGCGCCAGGATCGTCTCCTAAAGAGGATTCAGCTGCGGGATTGGAGTGCCACCAGTGCAGAGCGTGCTCAGGAATGGCAGCAGGCAGGTGTGAGCGCATCTGCACGCACAGTGAGGCGAAGACTTTTGGAAGATGGCCTGGTGTCAAGAAGGGCAGAAAAGAAGCCACCTTTCTCCAAAAAAAACAACAGGGGCAGATTGATCTTCTGCAGAAAGTATGGTGAATGGACTGCTGAGGACTGGGGCAAAGTCATATTCTCCGATGAAGCCTCTTTCCGATTGTTTGGGGCATCTGGAAAAAGGCTTGTCCGGAGAAGAAAAGGTGAGCGCTACCACCAGTCCTGCGTCATGACAACAGTAAAGCATCCTGAGACCATTCATGTGTGGGGTTGCTTCTCATCCAAGGGAGTGGGCTCACTCACAATTTTGCCCAAAAACACAGCCATGAATAAAGAATGGTACCAAAACACCCTCCAACAGCAACTTCTTCCAACAATCCAACAACAGTTTGGTGAAGAACAATGCATTTTCCAGCACGATGGAGCACTGTGCCTTAAGGCAAAAGTGATAACTAAGTGGCCCGGGGACCAAAACGTTGACATTTTGGGTCCATGGCCTGGAAACTCCCCAGATCTTAATCCCATTGAGAACTTGTGGTCAATCCTCAAGAGGCGGGTGGACAAACAAAAACCCACTAATTCTGACAAACTCCAAGAAGTGATTATGAAAGAATGGGTTGCTATCAGTCAGGAATTGGCCCAGAAGTTGATTGAAAGCATGCCCAGTCGAATTGCAGAGGTCCTGAAAAAGAAGGGCCAACACTGCAAATACTGACTCTTTGCATAAATGTCATGTAATTGTCGATAAAAGCCTTTGAAACGTATGAAGTGCGTGTAATTATATTTCACTACATCACAGAAACAACTGAAACAAAGATCTAAAAGCAGTTTAGCAGCAAACTTTGCGAAAACTAATATTTGTGTCATTCTCAAAACTTTTGGCCACGACTGTATGTGATGTCTCCATTCTTTAAAGGCTGCTATAATAGCCAGTAGTTCTTTGTTTCCTATGTCGTAGTTTTTCTCAGCCGGAGATAGACGTTGGGAGAAGAAAGCGCAATGGTGTAACAACCCCTTGTCTCCTGTTCTCTGTGATAAAATGGCTCCTATAGCAGAATCTGAAGCATCTACTTCCACGATGAACGCCAGTTCTGGGTTGGGATGAACCAATACAGGGGCTGTGGTGAACCTGGTCTTTAATAAACAAAGGATTCTTGTGCTTCAGGTGACCAAACAAATACCTTTTTTGTTTTCCTGGTTAGTTGTGTAATTGGGGTGACTATTGTTGAAAATTTTTTGATAGAGCATCTGTAAAAATTGGCAAAGCCTATGAAGCGTTGGACCTCTTTTATGTTACTGGGGACAGGCCAGTCCACTATAGCTCTAATCTTGTTGGGGTCCATGTGTAACCCTTGGGGTGAAATTATGTAGCCGAGAAATTGGATTTCAGTTCGATGAAACTCACACTTTTCAAGTTTGATATATAATTTATTTTTCCTAAGACGTTCCAGAACGAGTCTTACATGTTGCTGATGTTCTTCTGTTGAGTTAGAGAAGATCAGAATGTCATCCAGATAGACGACTACAAATTGGTCCAGAAGATCCCTGAAAATGTCGTTGGCCAGGTGTTGAAAGGTGGCTGGAGCGTTGCAAAGACAAAAAGGCATGACGAGGTATTCGAAGTGTCCGTACCGTGATCTAAATGCTGTCTTCCATTCATCTCCCGATCTGTTACGGACCAAGTTATAGGCGCCTCGTAGGTCTAACTTTGAGAAAATTTTGGCGTGACGTACTCTCTCCAATAATTCTGGGATTAGTGGTAGGGGGTAGCGATTCTTAATTGTGATTTTATTGAGTTTGCGGTAGTCAATACATGGTCTTAGAGACCCATCCTTCTTTTTGACAAAGAATATGGGAGCCCCTGCTGGTGAGGAGGAGGGACGGATAAACCCTTTAGCCAGAATCTCTCCTATATATTCCTTGAGGGCCTTCAGTTCCGGACCTGCCAATGGGTAGATATTCCCGAAGGGGACGGAAGCACCAGGGAGCAATTCTATGGGACAGTCATAGGGTCGATGTGGGGGAAGTTGTCTGCCTTTTGTTTATCATCAACGTCCATAAAATCCTGATATGTGAGGGGTAGTTCCATCACCTTATCGTTCTGGGATGTGGCTTCCCCCCCTTGTTCTGACTGTTTTGTTGGCACAGCATCCTTCCCTGGAAACGTTATCTCTTTGGTCTCCCAGTTGATCTCGGGGTTCTGTGCCTGTAACCAGGGCAAGCCTAGGATAACAGGAAAATTAGGAGAGGAGATCAAAAGAAACGATAGAACTTTGTGATGTTGTGGTGTTATACAGATGTCGAGGGATTCTGTTTCTTGATCTACAGGGCCCGAATTTAAAGGGGTACCATCCACTGTTTCCATAATCATAGGTGAGAGTTTACCCCATGTCTCCTTGCAAAGGAATAGTCCATAAAATTGCCATCAGCCCCGGAATCCACCATAGCAGAGGTGGATATCCACTGGGAATTAATTGAAAATTTGATGGGGAGGAAACAATGAGAGTTTCTGTTTTCCTTCTTAATACGAGGGGCCACTGAAGAGATGGAGCGGATGGTTGTTTCTTCCAATGATTCCGCTTCAGATGTCACAGAGTCTTTATCTGAGAGATCAGGGTCTGTGATGGCTGCCACCAGTTTTCGAGGACTTCTGGGACAATTAATCAGAAAGTGGTCGGCTCTTCCACAATACAGACATAAGTTCTCTCGGAGTCTATGTTCCTTGCGATCAATATTTTCGCTTTTTAAGATGGAGTCTATTTGCATTGGCTCGCTTTCTGATTCCTTGTAGATTCTTTTTGGAAATTCTTTTGAAGTGGGGGTAGACAAAGAAAGTGCCTGCTTCGTAGTATAGTTCAGTGTGGCCCATTTTTCTTGCCATCGTTCAGCTAGTCGTGTATCAAATCGGATGCAGTGGTTGATAAAAGCATCAAGCTCTAAGGGGGCCTCTGCACGGGCCAGCTCGTCCTTTAGGGAACTACACAGTCCTTTCTTGAAAAAATATAATTTTGCTGCATCATTCCAGTTAGTGTCGACGGACCATCTTTTAAAGTCCATAGCATATTCCGTGACGGGACGTCTGCACTGACGCAAGGCTAGTAAGGCTGCCTCTGCTGTAGCACATCAGTTAGGGTCATCGAACATCTGGCTCATGGCCCCAAGGAAATCCTCCAGATTGTTTAGTCGGGCATCCCCGGTTTCGATCAACAGACTCGCCCAGGCGATAGCTTTGTGTGTTAGTAGCATAATGATGCATAGCACTTTAGATCGATCAGTAGAAAACTGGGAGGAGTTTGTGTCAAAGTAGAGACGACACTGATTGATAAACCCCCGGAATTTTTCGCGGTCCCCGCCAAATCGAAATGGAGTTAATTTAGGAGTTGATGTGGGAGATGGTGCAGGAGCTGCATTCTCCACCTGTGTTATGCGATCAACCAGTGCTTGCACTGTATCATGGAGTTCGTGGATCGTTTGTCCATAAAACTGAATGCTGTGGCCGGTCTCTCTCTCAAAGGCATTGTATTTCTTCTTTAAGAATTGCAACTCTGCGTGCATACTAGATACCGCAGTCTGCAACTGCTTAATACGGGTCTCTACAGTACAGGCGGAATCCATAGTGGCTAGAGTATTCTGTCACAATACTGGTGCAACAGAACTGGAATCCGATGGCCAGGACTTGGGAGCAGAGTATATATAGTACGGATGTAGCAGAACCCACGTTGTTGTGCCCTGCACAGATGAGGCAGAGTCTGTAGACGAGAACCGAGGTCAGGATTAGCAGAAGTCAGGGCAGGCGGCAAGATGGCAGGAAAGGTAGTCGAGCAGAAGGTCAGGTCAGGCGGCAAGCAGGTACGAAGGTCCAAGGACAGTCCGGGTCGGCAACAGGAGGTAGCAGGGAGAACCGCTAGTGCACAGAACACACGGAGGAGTGAGTTCCAGCAAGAGGATTGCGGACTAAAAGCCAAACACAATACTCTAGCAAAGACAGGATGGTCTGGCAAGTTTAATAAGGAACAGGAAGTGAGGTGGCAACCAGGAAACACATAATCCACCATCTTGACTGAGGGCAAGCTTGAGGGCAAAGTGAACTATATCAGGGTGGTTTCTGACAGACTGTCACATAGACAAGTGCTTTTGGCAAGGGACGCTACATTTCCCTGATGCCACACTGGGTGAACGTTGTGGAGGCCGGGAGCGAGTCATACTCCTGAATGCTATCGACGCCAAGGATTGCAGGCCCTACTTCCATCAGGATTTCTGCCAACACCACCAGCGACTTAAAAAGATTAAAATAGACACATTGCCAGGATCGGATGGCATACACCCCCGTATCCTAAGGGAATTAGGTAATTTTGTAGCCAGACCCTTATTTCTGATATTTGTGGACTCTATACTGACAGGGAATGTTCCACAGGATTGGCGCATGGCAAATGTGGTGCCAATATTCAAAAATGGTCCAAAAACATAGTCTGAAAACTATAGGCCGGTAAGTTTAACATCTGTTGTGGGAAAACTGTTTGAAGGTTTTCTAAGAGCATCTCAACGGAAATAAGCAAATAACGTCACCAGCAGGCCCTCGCCCCTAATATTTTAGATGGTCAGATCAGCAGCAGGCACTCGTCCCTGTTTTAGAGGGTCAGCTCAGCAGCAGACCCTCACCCCTAATATTTTAGATGGTCAGATCAGCAGTAGGCCCTCGCCGCTAATGTTTTAGAGGGTCAACAGCAGGCCCTTGCTGCTAAAGTTTTTGAGGGTCATCAGCAGGCCATCAATCATAATTTTTCAAGGGTGTAATTGATACCCTCCTTTATGTGTAATAAAGGGTGTATTGGAGTGCCAGTTCCTTGTAATTTTTGGCAGCCCTTTCACTTAGTGCATAGGCTTTATGAGTGTAGGAGTCACACTACCTGAACAATTGTACCACAATGTGAATGAGGCCCTCCTTTATGTGATATACAGGTTATATATGAGTGCCTCTTCCTTGTATTTTTTGGCAGCACTTGCACTTTATATACAAGTAAATATATAGGAAAGAATGTTTCCTAAAACAAATTCCTCTAAAATCGATTTTATCTTTGGTTTTGTGCGTATTATTGTCAGTCTGTAAAAGTGGCGTACTACTCGGACAACATCGTTCCCAGAAGTGACCTGGGAGTCCAAGATGCATCCAGACATCCTCCCGAACCATTTCAGTGGTGTTTACATCAATTTATGACCTTTTACTTTGAACCAGACACCCTCCCCTCTTCACAGCGGGGGTGCCTGGTTTAATGCTCTGCTTCTCCCATTGACTTCAATTGTGCTCTGGTGCTCTGTAGAGCACCCGAGCATCCCAAAGAGCATTTTGGTGCTCAATCAACACTAGACAGGTCCCCTTTAAAGGGAAACTGTCACCTGGAAAAGACAATTTACACTAATCACAGTACCTTAAAGTATCTCTCATAGTGTGCCCAAAGATGTATTCATATCTTCTTTTTGCGTTGTGCTGTCTCATAAAATCGACTTATAAAACTGTGTTTGCCACCTTTTTGAAGTCGTGCTGAAGTCACAGGGGCAGCGGCCTCCTTGACTCAACCGTCGGATAAGCCTGCCCCTATGCCGCTCCTCCGCATATTGATGGACAGTTTTCCCTGTAGCCGTGACCGCGCTCTTCTCGCGCATGCGCAGTGCGCGTCCTGCCGCAGCGCGATCCCGGCTACGGCTCCCTCCCTCCCTGGCATCTGCATGTTCACTGCGCCTGCGCTGCAGTGCAAGCAGACAGTGATCGTGCTCACGGGGAGAAGCGATGGGCGCGAGCGCGCTGTATAGGAACGGCGCAGGCGCAGTGAACAAGAAGATTCCAGGAAGGGAGGGAGCCGTAGCCGGGATCGCGCTGCGGCAGGACGCGCACTGCGCATGCGCGAGAAGAGCGCGGTCACGGCTACAGGGAAAACTGTCCATCAATATGCGGAGGAGCGGCATAGGGGCGGGCTTATCCGACGGTTGAGTGAAGGAGGTCGCTGCCCCCGTGACTTCAGCACGACTTCAAAAAGGTGCCAAACACAGTTTTATAAGTCGATTTTATGAGACAGCACAACGCAGAAAGAAGATATGAATACATCTTTGGGCACACTATGAGAGATACTTTAAGGTACTGTGATTAGTGTAAATTGTCTTTTCCAGGTGACAGGTTCCCTTTAAACAGTGCAGAGGCTGCCATAATCACAGGACTTCAATTCCCTCAACAGACCTAAATTAGCTAACATTTTCCCAGCACAGGTATCCATCTAAATGTAGAAAAATGAGGCAGCACTCTGGTAAATGGTGAAAAAGGGTACTGAACCCAAGTTATTCCCCCACAACGTTTTAGCCCAGGACAATGAGGTCTTTGTTAAGCAAATTGTACTAGGGATGAATGACCGCAGCACTCAGCATCCTCAAAAGTATAGACATTTTATTCACCAACTGTGTGACGTTTCAACTCCAAAGAGTCTTTCTCAAACAACTGTATTACTATATATATATATATATATATATATATATATCCATGGAAAAGGTCTGGCAGCACTCCCTTTAAGACTGTATGCAATGGAGGGTGCCCGCGGTAATCCCTCGATTCAGGACAGAAGACAGCAATGAAAGTCCGCAGCACTCCTTGAAAGATAAAATGTGCTCTTTATTCACACATATCAAGTGACAACGTTTCGGCTCTCTCACAGAACCTTTCTCAAGTCAGGTGAAACATAAAGTGCAATAGTGCCAGTATATATACATGATAAGGTTGTTACCAATTAATTCATCAACCAATACAAAAAAAGTGCACTCCCCTTTGTGGACATGTTACAATTCATTGATTTACACCACATCTCAATGTGAACTGGGACTGCCCGGAGTTCCAGACATATCCTATGGCATTATAACTGTGATTCCAATTTTTCATAATCATAGTGCATGTAATAAAGTGCATATAATAAAGTGCATGGTGCAATTAAAACCACTTAACGTACATCTATACCTTGCTGGAAGGTTGTAAAATGAACCCAGGGGATGGCGTCTTAACTCGTGTGAATGCACGCTGATTCTCCGCGTCTATTCCTCACCAATGCGCATGTGTCAACCCTTACCCCTCCTGTTCGGTGGTACATAACTGCTGTATGTCACCAGAAGGCGGAGTCCAAACGCTGCAACGTCTGGTATGCTGCGTCAGCACGTGTCCGCGAACCTGCCGTCACAGCCACCAGCACCGCTTCGCTTGCCTTTTCCGCCATTTTACAACAGGGCAATCTTTTGGGCAATACATTTATCTGCCATCCTCCTTGTTCCTACTACTTTACACAAACCAAATCACTAACCCAGCAGGTCACATTCCTGATTATACATTGAAGTCACACAACAGTATATAAAATCACATTGTAGCAAAATTGATCCGCGTAACTTCCACTGGATCCACCCAACACAGCATCCTAGATATACGAGGACCTAGGCAATAGAGGAGAGGGCTCTAGCCCACCATCCCCCCTGTTACCCTAAACTCAACATTTAATCCTTTAGGTTTCAAAGTATCTAAACAGAAAATCCATTTGAGCTAATTTTTCTTTAATACAGTTAACCTATCACCTCCTCTTTCTAGCGGTTTTACATAATCCAAAATCATAAATCTCAACTCATTTTCCTTATGATTTTTTTCCACAAAATGTTTTGACACCGGCAGATCTTTCCTTTTGCTTCTGATGGATGGCCTATGGTTATTTAACCTGATTTTCAGGTCACATGTGGTTTCGCCCACATAAAGCATTTTGCAATGACACCATTGCATGTAAATTACCCATCATGAATTACATGTGAGGTAATGTTTAATATTGAATGTTTCTCCCGTGTCCGGATGTGTGAATACTGATCCCTTACACATAAGTTTACAGTTCACACATCCCAGACATGGGAAACATCCTGTACGCCTCGTCTTCAAGAAAGTTTGTCTCAACTGCCCTTTTTCAGGCAGTCTTGAGTGCACCACTCTGTCCCTAATGTTCCCTGCTCTTTTATATGCCATCATAGGAGGCTCTTTAAAAGCCGCAATGGTAGGGTGGCCACTGCTAAGTAGCCCCCAATGGCACCTCACTATGCATTCTATACTTGGGCTCAACTCATTATAGGATGATACAAAGGGTAACCTTTCATTGGTCTGTTTTTGTTTTGTAGTTAACAATTCATCTCTGGACATTTTTCTTACTTTATCAGCATGCCTTTTCAACAAATTTCTAGGGTAACCCCTATTTACAAATGACTGCTCCATATTTCTTAGTGCCTGATTCATATTGTCATCCTTATCCACTATTCTCCTCACTCTGAGCATTTGGCAAAGAATTTACCATCCTCCTTGGATGTCCACTTGGATGTCCACTTGCAAAATGCAATAATATGTTCTTATCAGTAGATTTAATATTCAAATCTATATGTATTTGTTCATCCTCTGTGTATACCTGAGTATCTTAAATACTGCACCCGGTCCACCGATGCCGTTAATGTAAATTGGATCTCCTTATCAAGGGAGTTCAAAAATACATGAAAGTCCATCAGTGTCTCCATGGTGCCAGTCCAGATAAGGAAAATGTCGTCTATGTATCTCCAGACAAGACGTTCCTCAAATGACCGTACAAATATATTTGCATAGGTGGGCGCGGCGTTGGACCCCATCGCCTCGCCCACCATGTGCAAATAGAACTGCCCCTGGAACACAAAATAATTGTTCCTAAGCGACAGCTCCAATAGTGTCAGAATAAAATGGCGGGTTGGAGCATGATAGTCAGAATCCTGCAGCATCTCACCAACCGTCAACAAGCCTTTTTCATGGTTAATCGAAGTATACAGTGATACAATATCGAAAGATGCCAGGATCGCCCCTTTCGGGATCCGTATCCCTCTTACTTTGCTAATGAAGTCTCCAGTATCTCTAATATATGATTTTGGCAGAGGTTATGGCTTCATGTCACCCGTTAGTTTAACCGGCCACTTTCATCTGGTTAGGCCCCGGCGCCCAGACAGAGAAGAGTTTCATTCAACTGTGGGTTTCATAAAATTTGTATCAAATAAAGAAGTGGCCCGTAGCACAACAAGACATGTTTTAGGCAGTTAATAAGGACTACTCTGCACAAGGGAGGGACAGGTCCTGTGGGATCCATGCCTGGTTCATCTTTATGAAGGTCAGCTTGTCCACGTTGGCTGTGGACAGGCGGCTGCGCTTGTCAGTAATGACGCCCCCTGCCGTGCTGAATACGCGTTCAGATAAAACGCTGGCCGCCGGGCAGGCCAGCACCTCCAAGGCATAAAAGGCATAACATGCTAACTCTGGCCACGTGGACAATTTCGAAACCCAGTAGTTGAATGGGGCCGAACCATCCGTCAGGATGTGGAGGGGTGTGCAGACATACTGTTCAACCATGTTAGTGAAATGCTGCCTCCTGCTAACACGTTCCGTATCAGGTGTCGGTGCAGATAGCTGTGGCGTGGAGACAAAACTTTTCCACATTTCTGCCATGCTAACCCTGCCCTCAGATGAGCTGGCCGTGACACAGCTGCGTTGGCGACCTCTTGCCACTCCTCTGCCTTCACCTTCCACCTGTTCCCCTGTGACATGTGTGAATGCTCTCAAGAGCGCCTCTATCAGCGTGCGCTTGTACTCGCGCATCTTACGGTCGCGCTCCAGTTCAGGAATTAAAGTGGGCACATTGTCTTTATACCGGGGATCCAGCAGGGTGGCCACCCAGTAGTCTGCACACGTTAAAACGTGGGCAACTCTGCTGTCGTTGCGCAGGCATTGGAGCATATATTCGCTCATGTGGGCCAGGCTACCCATGGGTAAGGACAAGCTGTCCTCTGTGGGAGGCGTATCGTCATCGTCCACCGTATCCCCCCAGCCACGCACCAGTGATGGGCCTGGGCTGCCACCCCGCTGTGAACTTGCGTCATCCTCGTCCCCCTCCACCTCCTCCTCCTCATCCTCCTCGTCCTCCAGTACAGTGCCTTGGCTGGCGACTTGTGAACCTGTCCTCTGCTGCTTAAACAAACCTCCCTCTGAGCCACTTCGAACAGACTGGCCCGAAAGTGTTAGAAACGAGCCCTCATCCTCCTCCACCTGGGCCACCTCCTCTAACATCATTGCCCTAAGTGTTTTCTCAAGGAGACATAGAAGTGGTATTGTAACGCTGATAACAGTGTCATCGCCACTGGCCATGTTGGTGGAGTACTCGAAACAGCGCAGCAGGGCACACAGGTCTCGCATGGAGGCCCAATCATTGGTGGTGAAGTGGTGCTGTTCGGCAGTACGACTGACGCGAGCGTGCTGCAGCTGAAACTCCACTATGGCCTGCTGCTGCTCGCACAGTCTCTCCAGCATGTGCAAGGTGGAGTTCCACCGGGTGGGCACGTCGCATATGAGGCGGTGAGCGGGAAGGCCGAAGTTCCGCTGTAGCGCAGACAGGCGAGCAGCGGCAGGATGTGAACGGCGGAAGCGCGCACAGACGGCCCGCACTTTATGCAGCAGCTCTGACATGTTGGGGTAGTGGTGAATGAACCTCTGCACCACCAAGTTCAGCACATGCGCCAGGCAAGGGATGTGCGTCAAACCGGCTAGTCCCAGAGCTGCCACGAGATTTCGCCCATTATCGCATACCACCAGGCCTGGCTTGAGGCCCACCGGCAGAAACCACTCGTCGGTCTGTTGTTCAATACCCCGCCACAACTCCTGTGCGGTGTGGGGCCTGTCCCCCAAACATATGAGTTTCAGAATGGCCTGCTGACGTTTACCCCGGGCTGTGCTGAAGTTGGTGGTGAAGGTGTGTGGCTGACCGGATGAGCTGGTGGAAGCAGTGGAGGAGGAAGCCGAGTAGGAGGAGGAGGCTACAGGAGGCAGAGAATGATGCCCTGCTATCCTAGGGGGCGGAAGGACGTGCGCCAAGGAACTGTCCGCCGGGGGCCCAGCCGCCACTACATTCATCCAGTGTGCAGTTAGTGAGATATAGCGTCCCTGGCCGTGCTTACTGGTCCACGTATCTGTGGTTAGGTGGACCTTGCCACAAATGGCGTTGCGCAGTGCACACTTGATTTTATCGGACACTTGCATGTGCAGGGAAGGCACGGCTGTCTTGGAGAAGTAGTGGCGGCTGGGAACCACATACTGCGGGACAGCCATGGCCATCAGCTTTTTGAAGCTGTCTGTGTCCACCAGCCGGAATGACAGCATTTCAAAGGCCAGCAGTTTAGAAATGCTGGCGTTCAGGCCAAGGGCTCGAGGGTGACTCGGGGGGAATTTGCGCTTCCTCTCTAAGGTTTGAGATATTGAGAGCTGAACGCTGCTGTGTGATATAGTGGAGACGCTAGTTGACGGTGGCGGTGGTGGTGGTGTCGGTGGCACATCCTCTGTTTGCTGCTCGGCAGGTGGCAACATTCCTCTCGAGGCGGAAGCCGAGGCAGCAGCGGTAGAGGGAGCAGGGGGAGCCTCAGCGAGTGCCTGGTTTTTAAGGTGTGTACCCCACTGCAGTTCATGCTTTGCATGTAGATGCCTGGTCATGCAGGTTGTGCTGAGGTTCAGAACGTTAATGCCTCGCCTCAGGCTCTGATGGCAGAGCGTGCAAGTCACTCGGGTCTTGTCGGTAGGACATTGTTTAAAGAAGTGCCATGCCAGGGAACTCTTTGAAGCTGCCTTTGTGGGGCTGGGTCCCTGTTGGCGATGTCCAGTAGCAGGCGAACTCTGGGGGGCGGCGGCTCGTCTGCTTTGGCCCCCTGCTCCCTCTTTGGCTTCGCTGTTGTCTCGGTCTCACCACTACCTCTTCCTCTGAACTGTGAAAGTCATCGCCACGACCTTCAGTCCATGTGGGGTCTAAGACCTCATCGTCCTCTGCATCGTCTTCCACCCAGTCTCCCTCCCTGACCTCCTCCTGTTCAGTCTGCACACTGCAAAAAGACGCGGCAGTGGGCACCTGTGTTTCGTCATCATCAGAGAGTCACTGACTCTGCTGTGGTGGTATTCCCATGTCCTCTTCATCTGGAGACATAAGTGGTTGTGCGTCAGTGCATGGTATGTCTTCCTCCACTGGGGAAGGGCTAGGTGGACGCCCCTGGGAAACCCTGGAAGCAGAGTCTTCAAACAGAAGAAGAGACTGCTGCATAACTTGTGGCTCAGACCGTTTCCCTGATATGCTTGGGGGTGATGTGACAGACTGATGGGCTTGGTTTTCAGGTGCCACCTGTGCGCTTTCCGCAGAAGACTGGGTGGAAGACCATGTGGTGAACGTGCTGGAAGCACTGTCGGCCACCCAATCGATTAATGCCTGTACCTGCTCAGGCCTTACCATCCTAAGAGCGGCATTGTGCCCCACGAGATATTGCGGTACATTCTGCCGGCTAGTTGAGGGAGTTCGTTCCCTACTGTGTGCGCCTGGGGCCGAACGGCCACGTCCTCTACCAGCAACAGAGGCTCCACGGACACCACCACGACCGCGTCCTCGTCCCTTAATAGTATTTTTCTTCATTGTTGCGATTCAACTCGCACCACAATGAAATATATTATTTTTTATAAGCAAAATCCCCTCACTGGAATACTTTCAGTCTTTTGACTGTATGGATTACAGATGGAATGACTGTTATATGTGAGTACCGCTTTCTTTGACAGATTCTAGTATGGGTACATATATGTTTTCCCAACCCCAGCACATTAGTTTGCTAATTCCAGATGTATGAAACGCAGGCCTAACTGTATCTAGTATATTGAACGCCAGATAAACTAACTTGGCCTTTTTTAAATAAAAAAAATTCCCTCACTGGAATACTTTCAGTCTTTTGACTGTATGGATTACAGATGGAATGACTGTTATATGTGAGTACCGCTTTCTTTGACAGATTCTAGTATGGGTACATATATGTTTTCCCAACCCCAGCAAATTAGTTTGCTAATTCCAGATGTATGAAACGCAGGCCTAACTGTATCTAGTATATTGAACGCCAGATAAACTAACTTGGCCTTTTTTAAATAAAAAAAATTCCCTCACTGGAATACTTTCAGTCTTTTGACTGTATGGATTACAGATGGAATGACTGTTATATGTGAGTACCGCTTTCTTTGACAGATTCTAGTATGGGTACATATATGTTTTCCCAACCCCAGCAAATTAGTTTGCTAATTCCAGATGTATGAAACGCAGGCCTAACTGTATCTAGTATATTGAACGCCAGATAAACTAACTTGGCCTTTTTTAACCACCTCAGCCCCCAGTGCTTAAACACCCTGAAAGACCAGGCCACTTTTTACACTTCTGACCTACACTACTTTCACCGTTTATTGCTCGGTCATGCAACTTACCACCCAAATGAATTTTACCTCCTTTTCTTCTCACTAATAGAGCTTTCATTTGGTGGTATTTCATTGCTGCTGACATTTTTACTTTTTTTGTTATTAATCGAAATTTAACGATTTTTTTTGCAAAAAAATGACATTTTTCACTTTCAGTTGTAAAATTTTGCAAAAAAAACGACATCCATATATAAATTTTGCTCTAAATTTATTGTTCTACATGTCTTTGATAAAAAAAAATGTTTGGGTAAAAAAAAAATGGTTTGGGTAAAAGTTATAGCGTTTACAAACTATGGTACAAAAATGTGAATTTCCGCTTTTTGAAGCAGCTCTGACTTTCTGAGCACCTGTCATGTTTCCTGAGGTTCTACAATGGCCAGACAGTATAAACACCCCACAAATGACCCCATTTCGGAAAGTACACACCCTAAGGTATTCGCTGATGGGCATAGTGAGTTCATAGAACTTTTTATTTTTTGTCACAAGTTAGCGGAAAATGATGATTTTTTTCTTTTTTTTTTTTTTTCTTACAAAGTCTCATATTCCACTAACTTGTGACAAAAAATAAAAACTTCCATGAACTCACTATGCCCATCACGAAATACCTTGGGGTCTCTTCTTTCCAAAATGGGGTCACTTGTGGGGTAGTTATACTGCCCTGGCATTCTAGGGGCCCAAATGTGTGGTAAGGAGTTTGAAATCAATTTCTGTAAAAAATGACCTGTGAAATCCGAAAGGTGCTCTTTGGAATATGGGCCCCTTTGCCCACCTAGGCTGCAAAAAAGTGTCACACATCTGGTATCTCCGTACTCAGGAGAAGGTGGGGAATGTGTTTTGGGGTGTCATTTTACATATACCCATGCTGGGTGAGAGAAATATCTTGGCAAAAGACAACTTTTCCCATTTTTTTATACAAAGTTGGCATTTGACCAAGATATTTATCTCACCCAGCATGGGTATATGTAAAAAGACACCCCAAAACACATTCCTCAACTTCTCCTGAATACAAAGATACCAGATGTGTGACACTTTTTTGCAGCCTAGGTGGGCAAAGGGGCCCACATTCCAAAGAGCACCTTTCGGATTTCACTCGTCATTTTTTACAGAATTTGATTTCAAACTCCTTACCACACATTTGGGCCCCTAGAATGCCAGGGCAGTATAACTACCCCACAAGTGACCCCATTTTGGAAAGAAGACACCCCAAGGTATTCCGTGAGGGGCATGGCGAGTTCCTAGAATTTTTTATTTTTTGTCGCAAGTTAGTGGAAAATGCTGATTTATTTTTTTTTTTTTTTTTCATACAAAGTCTCATATTCCACTAACTTGAGACAAAAAATAAAAACTTCCATGAACTCACTATGCCCATCAGCGAATACCTTGGGGTCTCTTCTTTCCAAAATGGGGTCACTTGTGGGGTAGTTATACTGCCCTGGCATTCTAGGGGCCCAAATGTGTGGTAAGGAGTTTGAAATCAAATTCTGTAAAAAATGACGAGTGAAATCCGAAAGGTGCTCTTTGGAATGTGGGCCCCTTTGCCCACCTAGGCTGCAAAAAAGTGTCACACATCTGGTATCTCCGTATTTAGTAGAAGTTGGGGAATGTGTTTTGGGGTGTCTTTTTACATATACCCATGCTAGGTGAGATAAATATCTTGGTCAAATGCCAACTTTGTATAAAAAAATGGGAAAAGTTGTCTTTTGCCAAGATATTTCTCTCACCCAGCATGGGTATATGTAAAATGACACCCCAAAACACATTCCCCACCTTCTCCTGAGTACGGAGATACCAGATGTGTGACACTTTTTTGCAGCCTAGGTGGGCAAAGGGGCCCATATTCCAAAGAGCACCTTTCGGATTTCACTCGTCATTTTTTACAGAATTTGATTTCAAACTCCTTACCACACATTTGGGCCCCTAGAATGCCAGGGCAGTATAACTACCCCACAAGTGACCCCATTTTGGAAAGAAGAGACTCCAAGGTATTCGCTGATGGGCATAGTGAGTTCATGGAAGTTTTTATTTTTTGTCACAAGTTAGTGGAATATGAGACTTTGTATGAAAAAAAATAAAAAAAAAAAAAAAAATCATCATTTTCCACTAACTTGTGACAAAAAATAAAAAATTCTAGGAACTCGCCATGCCCCTCACGGAATACCTTGGGGTGTCTTCTTTCCAAAATGGGGTCACTTGTGGGGTAGTTATACTGCCCTGGAATTTTCCAGGGGCCCTAATGTGTGGTAAGTAGGTAAATGACCAGTGAAATCCGAAAGGTGCTCTTTGGAATGTGGGCCCCTTTGCCCACCTAGGCTGCAAAAAAGTGTCACACATCTGGTATCGCCGTATTCAGGAGACGTTGGGGAATGTGTTTTGGGGTGTCTTTTTACATATACCCATGCTGGGTGAGAGAAATATCTTGGCAAAAGACAACTTTTTCCATTTTTTTATACAAAGTTGGCATTTGACCAAGATATTTATCTCACCCAGCATGGGTATATGTAAAATGACACCCCAAAACACATTCCCCAACTTCTCCTGAGTACGGCGATACCAGATGTGTGACACTTTTTTGCAGCCTAGATGCGCAAAGGGGCCCAAATTCCTTTTAGGAGGGCATTTTTAGACATTTGGATACCAGACTTCTTCTCACGCTTTGGGGCCCCTAGAATGCCAGGGCAGTATAAATACCCCACATGTGACCCCATTTTGGAAAGAAGACACCCCAAGGTATTCAATGAGGGGCATGGCGAGTTCATAGAAATTTTTTTTTTTTTGGCACAAGTTAGCGGAAATTGATATTTTTTATTTTTTTCTCACAAAGTCTCCCGTTCCGCTAACTTGGGACAAAAATTTCAATCTTTCATGGACTCAATATGCCCCTCACGGAATACCTGGGGGTGTCTTCTTTCCGAAATGGGATCACATGTGGGGTATTTATACTGCCCTGGCATTCTAGGGGCCCTAAAGCGTGAGAAGAAGTCTGGAATATAAATGTCTAAAAAATTTTACGCATTTGGATTCCGTGAGGGGTATGGTGAGTTCATGTGAGATTTAATTTTTTGTCACAAGTTAGTGGAATATGTGACTTTGTAAGAAAAAAAAAAAAATTCCGCTAACTTGGGCCAAAAAAATGACTGAATGCAGCCTTACAGGGGGGGGGGGGATCAATGACAGGGGGGTGATCAATGACAGGGGGGTGATCAGGGAGTCTATATGGGGTGATCACCCAACTGTCATTGATCACCCCCCTGTAAGGCTGCATTCAGACGTCCGTATGATTTTTACGGATCCGATCAGTCTATCAGTGGATCCGTAAAAATCATGCGGACATCTGAATGGAGCTTTACAGGGGGGTGATCAATGACAGAGGGGTAATCAATGACAGGGGGTGATCAGGGAGTCTATATGGGGTGATCACCACAGTCATTGATCACTCCCCTGTAAGGCTGCATTCAGACGTCCGTATGATTTTTACGGATCCGATCAGTCTATCAGTGGATCCGTAAAAATCATGCGGACATCTGAATGGAGCTTTACAGGGGGGTGATCAATGACAGGGGGGTGATCAGGGAGTCTATATGGGGTGATCACCTCCGTCATTGATCACTCCCCTGTAAGGCTGCATTCAGACGTCCGTATGATTTTTACGGATCCGATCAGTCTATCAGTGGATCCGTAAAAATCATGCGGACATCTGAATGGAGCTTTACAGGGGGGTGATCAATGACAGGGGGGTGATCAGGGAGTCTATATGGGGTGATCACCACAGTCATTGATCACGCCCCTGTAAGGCTGCATTCAGACGTCCGTATGATTTTTACGGATCCGATCAGTCTATCAGTGGATCCGTAAAAATCATGCGGACATCTGAATGGAGCTTTACAGGGGGGTGATCAATGACAGGGGGGTAATCAATGACAGGGGGGTGATCAGGGAGTCTATATGGGGTGATCACCACAGTCATTGATCACTCCCCTGTAAGGCTCCATTCAGACGTCCGTATGATTTTTACGGATCCGATCAGTCTATCAGTGGATCCGTAAAAATCATGCGGACATCTGAATGGAGCTTTACAGGGGGGTGATCAATGACAGAGGGGTAATCAATGACAGGGGGGTGATCAGGGAGTCTATATGGGGTGATCACCACAGTCATTGATCACTCCCCTGTAAGGCTGCATTCAGACGTCCGTATGATTTTTACGGATCCGATCAGTCTATCAGTGGATCCGTAAAAATCATGCGGACATCTGAATGGAGCTTTACAGGGGGGTGATCAATGACAGGGGGGTGATCAGGGAGTCTATATGGGGTGATCACCTCCGTCATTGATCACTCCCCTGTAAGGCTGCATTCAGACGTCCGTATGATTTTTACGGATCCGATCAGTCTATCAGTGGATCCGTAAAAATCATGCAGACATCTGAATGGAGCTTTACAGGGGGGTGATCAATGACAGGGGGGTGATCAGGGAGTCTATATGGGGTGATCACCACAGTCATTGATCACTCCCCTGTAAGGCTGCATTCAGACGTCCGTATGATTTTTACGGATTCTATCAGTGGATCCGTAAAAATCATGCGGACATCTGAATGGAGCTTTACAGGGGGGTGATCAATGACAGGGGGGTAATCAATGACAGGGGGATGATCAGGGAGTCTATATGGGGTGATCAGGGGTGATCAAGGGTGAATAAGGGGTTAATAAGTGACAGGGGGGGGGGGTGTAGTGTAGTGGTGCTTGGTGCAACATATTACTGAGCTGCCTGTGTCCTCTGGTGGTCGATCCAAACAAAGGGGACCACCAGAGGACCAGGTAGCAGGTATATTAGACGCTGTTATAAAAACAGCGTCTAATATACCGGTTAGGGGTTAAAAAAATCACATCTCCAGCCTGCCAGCGAACGATCGCCGCTGGCAGGCTGGAGATCCACTCGCTTACCTTCCGATCCTGTGAACGCGCGCGCCTGTGTGCGCGCGTTCACAGGAAATCTCGCGTCTCGCGAGAGGACGCACCGGCGCGTCCACCCAGAACAACAGGACCGCCGCAAAGACGCAATCCTGCGTACGGCGGTCCTGAGGAGGTTAAATAAAAAAAATTCCCTCACTGGAATACTTTCAGTCTTTTGACTGTATGGATTACAGATGGAATGACTGTTATATGTGAGTACCGCTTTCTTTGACAGATTCTAGTATGGGTACATATATGTTTTCCCAACCCCAGCACATTAGTTTGCTAATTCCAGATGTATGAAACGCAGGCCTAACTGTATCTAGTATATTGAACGCCAGATAAACTAACTTGGCCTTTTTTAAATAAAAAAAATTCCCTCACTGGAATACTTTCAGTCTTTTGACTGTATGGATTACAGATGGAATGACTGTTATATGTGAGTACCGCTTTCTTTGACAGATTCTAGTATGGGTACATATATGTTTTCCCAACCCCAGCAAATTAGTTTGCTAATTCCAGATTTATGAAACGCAGGCCTAACTGTATCTAGTATATTGAACGCCAGATAAACTAACTTGGCCTTTTTTAAATAAAAAAAATTCCCTCACTGGAATACTTTCAGTCTTTTGACTGTATGGATTACAGATGGAATGACTGTTATATGTGAGTACCGCTTTCTTTGACAGATTCTAGTATCGGTACATATATGTTTTCCCAACCCCAGCAAATTAGTTTGCTAATTCCAGATGTATGAAACGCAGGCCTAACTGTATCTAGTATATTGAACGCCAGATAAACTAACTTGGCCTTTTTTAAATAAAAAAAATTCCCTCACTGGAATACTTGCAGTCTTTTGACTGTATGGATTACAGATGGAATGACTGTTATATGTGAGTACCGCTTTCTTTGACAGATTCTAGTATGGGTACATATATGTTTTCCCAACCCCAGCACATTAGTTTGCTAATTCCAGATGTATGAAACGCAGGCCTAACTGTATCTAGTATATTGAACGCCAGATAAACTAACTTGGCCTTTTTTAAATAAAAAAAATTCCCTCACTGGAATACTTTCAGTCTTTTGACTGTATGGATTACAGATGGAATGACTGTTATATGTGAGTACCGCTTTCTTTGACAGATTCTAGTATGGGTACATATATGTTTTCCCAACCCCAGCACATTAGTTTGCTAATTCCAGATGTATGAAACGCAGGCCTAACTGTATCTAGTATATTGAACGCCAGATAAACTAACTTGGCCTTTTTTAAATAAAAAAAATTCCCTCACTGGAATACTTTCAGTCTTTTGACTGTATGGATTACAGATGGAATGACTGTTATATGTGAGTACCGCTTTCTTTGACAGATTCTAGTATGGGTACATATATGTTTTCCCAACCCCAGCAAATTAGTTTGCTAATTCCAGATGTATGAAACGCAGGCCTAACTGTATCTAGTATATTGAACGCCAGATAAACTAACTTGGCCTTTTTTAAATAAAAAAAATTCCCTCACTGGAATACTTTCAGTCTTTTGACTGTATGGATTACAGATGGAATGACTGTTATATGTGAGTACCGCTTTCTTTGACAGATTCTAGTATGGGTACATATATGTTTTCCCAACCCCAGCACATTAGTTTGCTAATTCCAGATGTATGAAACGCAGGCCTAACTGTATCTAGTATATTGAACGCCAGATAAACTAACTTGGCCTTTTTTAAATAAAAAAAAAATTCCCTCACTGGAATACTTTCAGTCTTTTGACTGTATGGATTACAGATGGAATGACTGTTATATGTGAGTACCGCTTTCTTTGACAGATTCTAGTATGGGTACATATATGTTTTCCCAACCCCAGCAAATTAGTTTGCTAATTCCAGATGTATGAAACGCAGGCCTAACTGTATCTAGTATATTGAACGCCAGATAAACTAACTTGGCCATTTTTAAATAAAAAAAATTCCCTCACTGGAATACTTGCAGTCTTTTGACTGTATGGATTACAGATGGAATGACTGTTATATGTGAGTACCGCTTTCTTTGACAGATTCTAGTATGGGTACATATATGTTTTCCCAACCCCAGCACATTAGTTTGCTAATTCCAGATGTATGAAACGCAGGCCTAACTGTATCTAGTATATTGAACGCCAGATAAACTAACTTGGCCTTTTTTAAATAAAAAAAATTCCCTCACTGGAATACTTTCAGTCTTTTGACTGTATGGATTACAGATGGAATGACTGTTATATGTGAGTACCGCTTTCTTTGACAGATTCTAGTATGGGTACATATATGTTTTCCCAACCCCAGCACATTAGTTTGCTAATTCCAGATGTATGAAACGCAGGCCTAACTGTATCTAGTATATTGAACGCCAGATAAACTAACTTGGCCTTTTTTAAATAAAAAAAAATTCCCTCACTGGAATACTTTCAGTCTTTTGACTGTATGGATTACAGATGGAATGACTGTTATATGTGAGTACCGCTTTCTTTGACAGATTCTAGTATGGGTACATATATGTTTTCCCAACCCCAGCAAATTAGTTTGCTAATTCCAGATGTATGAAACGCAGGCCTAACTGTATCTAGTATATTGAACGCCAGATAAACTAACTTGGCCTTTTTTAAATAAAAAAAATTCCCTCACTGGAATACTTTCAGTCTTTTGACTGTATGGATTACAGATGGAATGACTGTTATATGTGAGTACCGCTTTCTTTGACAGATTCTAGTATGGGTACATATATGTTTTCCCAACCCCAGCAAATTAGTTTGCTAATTCCAGATGTATGAAACGCAGGCCTAACTGTATCTAGTATATTGAACGCCAGATAAACTAACTTGGCCTTTTTTAAATAAAAAAAATTCCCTCACTGGAATACTTTCAGTCTTTTGACTGTATGGATTACAGATGGAATGACTGTTATATGTGAGTACCGCTTTCTTTGACAGATTCTAGTATGGGTACATATATGTTTTCCCAACCCCAGCACATTAGTTTGCTAATTCCAGATGTATGAAACGCAGGCCTAACTGTATCTAGTATATTGAACGCCAGATAAACTAACTTGGCCTTTTTTAAATAAAAAAAATTCCCTCACTGGAATACTTTCAGTCTTTTGACTGTATGGATTACAGATGGAATGACTGTTATATGTGAGTACCGCTTTCTTTGACAGATTCTAGTATGAGTACATATATGTTTTCCCAACCCCAGCACATTAGTTTGCTAATTCCAGATGTATGAAACGCAGGCCTAACTGTATCTAGTATATTGAACGCCAGATAAACTAACTTGGCCTTTTTTAAATAAAAAAAATTCCCTCACTGGAATACTTTCAGTCTTTTGACTGTATGGATTACAGATGGAATGACTGTTATATGTGAGTACCGCTTTCTTTGACAGATTCTAGTATGGGTACATATATGTTTTCCCAACCCCAGCAAATTAGTTTGCTAATTCCAGATGTATGAAACGCAGGCCTAACTGTATCTAGTATATTGAATGCCAGATAAACTAACTTGGCCTTTTTTAAATAAAAAAAATTCCCTCACTGGAATACTTTCAGTCTTTTGACTGTATGGATTACAGATGGAATGACTGTTATATGTGAGTACCGCTTTCTTTGACAGATTCTAGTATGGGTACATATATGTTTTCCCAACCCCAGCACATTAGTTTGCTAATTCCAGATGTATGAAACGCAGGCCTAACTGTATCTAGTATATTGAACGCCAGATAAACTAACTTGGCCTTTTTTAAATAAAAAAAATTCCCTCACTGGAATACTTTCAGTCTTTTGACTGTATGGATTACAGATGGAATGACTGTTATATGTGAGTACCGCTTTCTTTGACAGATTCTAGTATGGGTACATATATGTTTTCCCAACCCCAGCACATTAGTTTGCTAATTCCAGATGTATGAAACGCAGGCCTAACTGTATCTAGTATATTGAACGCCAGATAAACTAACTTGGCCTTTTTTAAATAAAAAAAATTCCCTCACTGGAATACTTTCAGTCTTTTGACTGTATGGATTACAGATGGAATGACTGTTATATGTGAGTACCGCTTTCTTTGACAGATTCTAGTATGGGTACATATATGTTTTCCCAACCCCAGCACATTAGTTTGCTAATTCCAGATGTATGAAACGCAGGCCTAACTGTATCTAGTATATTGAACGCCAGATAAACTAACTTGGCCTTTTTTAAATAAAAAAAAAATTCCCTCACTGGAATACTTTCAGTCTTTTGACTGTATGGATTACAGATGGAATGACTGTTATATGTGAGTACCGCTTTCTTTGACAGATTCTAGTATGGGTACATATATGTTTTCCCAACCCCAGCACATTAGTTTGCTAATTCCAGATGTATGAAACGCAGGCCTAACTGTATCTAGTATATTGAACGCCAGATAAACTAACTTGGCCTTTTTTAAATTAAAAAATTCCCTCACTGGAATACTTTCAGTCTTTTGACTGTATGGATTACAGATGGAATGACTGTTATATGTGAGTACCGCTTTCTTTGACAGATTCTAGTATGGGTACATATATGTTTTCCCAACCCCAGCACATTAGTTTGCTAATTCCAGATGTATGAAACGCAGGCCTAACTGTATCTAGTATATTGAACGCCAGATAAACTAACTTGGCCTTTTTTAAATAAAAAAAAAATTCCCTCACTGGAATACTTTATGGCTTTTCACTGTATGGATTACAGGTGGACTGGTATTAGTAGGGGTGACACAAGCACACCCAAGTCCCTGATGTAGGATTTCTATGGCACAGACCACTATTACAAGTGATTAATGGACGTTGGGAGAGATTGTGCTGCAGCACTAGTCCCAAGATAGCCGCTGCCTATCAGCCCAGTAACATGTGCCACAAAATGGTCTGCACAACCTTTAAAAAAAATAGCCTTGGACTGTGCTGCTAAATCGCTATTGGTCTGAATCCCAGGTGTAGATGTCTGACTTGTTTGGAGCTTTGGAATGCACACTGTGGCAGCTTCTGCTGCAGCACTACAAGTCGCAAAATGGCGGCCGGCGGTCAGCCCGGGTACATGTGGATGGAAAAATCACTCTGGCCACTCTAAAAATAGCCAATCCCTATCAAAAAAGCAGCTCAGCTGCAGTTGTTCAGATGAATCACAGGTGGAGGAGAGAAATTTGCTTCCAGTTATTCAATTATCCCTGCCTATTCTCGCCCTAGCATCAGCTGCGTCTAACCCTGTTCTATTCACATCGGGAGTGAGCACGTCCCGACGTGCGCACAAGCTTATAAGAGGCTGAGTCACATGCTGCACTTGGCCAATCACAGCCTTGCCAATAGTAGGCATGGCTGCGATGGCATCTTAGGGCAAGTAGTATGATGCATGTTGATTGGCTGCTTTGCAGCCTTTCAAAATGCGCCAAAATACATGCCGAACGACGAACCCGAACCCGAACTTTTACGAAAAAGTTCGGGTTCGGGTCCGTGTCACGAACACCCCAAAATTCGGTACGGACCCGAACTATGCTCGAACTGTTCGCTCAACACTAGTCCTTACTCAATGGTTTGTACATACCAGGTTCTCCCAATTGTCTATAGATCTCTTTTATATACTGAGAGGTGTCCATAACCACAATTCCACCACCCTTATCCACGGGTTTTATGGTGAGATCGAGGTTCCTGGACAAACTCTCCAAGGCAAACATTTCCTGTGCAATAATATTTGATTTTACTAATGCATCTGATCTAGTTTTTTGTCTCAATAATGCTATATCTCTTTTCACTGCTTCGATAAAACATTCTAGAGCATGTGAGTTCACAATAGGAAAAAAAATCACTTTTTAAATGCAAACCAAATTGTTTCAATGTTAACCCAGTACCTGATGTAGTGCCCTCATTTGCAATCAAGGCCTCAGACGAACTGGAGTCGAACCACACCCTCAGTTTAAGATTCCCACATCCTAACTGAGCATGAACTGAAGGTATTGAATAAGGGACTGTCCTTTTGTCCACAGGCTAAGCCTGATTGGTTTTAGTTGGAACTGGACTTGAACCGCCTCTTCAGGAATCTTAAACTGAGGGTGTGGTTCGACTCCAGTTCGTCTGAGGCCTTGATTGCAAATGAGGGCCCTACATCAGGTACTGGGTTAACATTGAAACAATTTGTAATGGGGTTCCGAAGGTGCACTCGGTCCCCCATTGCCCGCAGAACTGTTGCTTAGCTTTGGGAATGAGGATCTGTGTTTGACCTCATTCCCAGGGCGGCTTTACTGCTGGGTGGCTCCCTGCTCCTAAGTCTGCCTTGAGCGCCGAGCTGATCACTCGGTGCTCAACTGGTTGGTCTGTCGGTCATGTGACGCTGACCACGTCACATGACCCTCACTTCCCACTATAAATACAGGCAGCCTGCTAGCCACAGGTTGCCTGTTAATTTCTAGGTTCCTGGCTATTTGTTGGACTACTGAATACTCACCTGATTCCGTTCCCTGACGATCCTTTGCCTGCTCCTCCTGTACTGCGCATCCGTCCTGGTATTGTGACCTCGGCTCCTACCTGACTACTCTCTTAGGACTCCTCTTGTACTTCTCTACTCTCCTGGTATTTGACCCCGGCTTCTCCTGACCATTCTTTGCTTAACCCTCTCTTGGTTCTGACCTGGTCCGTTCATGTTCCGTATCTTGTCTTGTCTGTCTTCCCTGCACGTATCCTAAGTTAGGGACTGTCGTCCAGTTGTCCCCTGTCATCAGGACTCGTGAGGCAAGTAGGCAGGGCCAGGGGTGAGGGTGGAGTGCAGTGGTCACTATCCTTTCCCCTGTGTGTGTGTGGACATGACCGTTACAGACTTGACACAGAGGGTGCAGGAGCTAGGAGAGAAACTCCGTTCTTGTGAGTTAGGGCAAGGTTCTTCCACTCCTCTGTCCTCCAGTCCACATTTTGAACCCCAGATCAAGCTCCCAGAACCCTTTTCTGGAGACCGGAAGAGGTTTCTCTCCTTTAAGGAGAAATTGCAAACTCTACTTCCGTTTGCGCCCCGTGTCCTCCGGTCCCGAGAGCCAACGCGTGGGGATTATCATTTCTCTACTACAGGGTGATCCCAAGGACTGGGCATTTTCATTACCTCCTGGGGCCAGTACTCTAACTTCTGTGGAGAGGTTTTTTCAGGCCCTGGGTACCCTCTATGATGAACCAGACAGGGCCCTGGTAGCCAAGATGGCTCTTAGGGCACTGGTTCAGGGCCATCTCCCTGCGGAGGAGTATTGCACCCAATTAAGACGGTGGTGTGTCCCCTCAGGATGGAATGAACCAGCCCTGAAGAGTCAGTTTAGGTCTGGTCTATCTGATAATTTAAAAGATCTATTAGTCAATTACCAAATTTCTGAGACCTTAGAGGATTTGATGATCCTAGTTGTCCTACTTGACAGACGAGTTAGAGAGAGACGACAAGAACGATAGTTCTGTTCTCAGATGGTGGTCCAGCCAGAGGCCTTTTCCAGGGACAACACCGAGGAACCCATGCAGGTTGGCATGACCCGGGGTAATCTTCGTCGCAGACGCGGAGAGTGCTTCTACTGTGGAGATCCTGGCCATTGGATTAACAAGTGTCCTAAGAGGGTCCTCTCTGACAAGTCTCCTAAGGCAAGACAACCTAAAGACCAGGTACACCCTGATTTTTCTAAAGGTAAGCTTTTGGTACCCATAACAATTTCTCTGGGGGTTAATAAGTGGCCGGGTAAGGCCTTTATTGATTCCGGTTCAGCGGCCAGCTTTATTAACTTTGAGTTTGCTAGTAAATTGGGTATTCCAATGTTTGCTTTACCTACACCTATCCATGTCATGGCTATTGATGCTACTCCCCTGAATGGTGGTACGGTGAGGTCATATACCTCTGAAATTTCTCTGTCCGTGGGTGTGTGCCACTCTGAGAGATGTTCTCTTCTAGTCCTGGAGAACCTACCGGTTGAGGTGGTACTAGGGTTGCCTTGGCTCCGTTTACATAACCCCACAATTGATTGGTCCAAAGGAGAGTTGGTGAAATGGGGACCTAAGTGTGACTCATGCTTGTCCGTGGTCCAGGCTGGGGTTTCAGTAAGGTCTAATACATTACCCTCTGTTATTAAGGAATATTCTGATGTGTTCTCGTCCCTTACTCCAGAGGTTCTACCCCCCCATAGACCTTATGATTGCGCCGTAGAGCTAATTGAGGGTGCCGAATTTCCTAAAGGTTGAATTTATAATCTTTCAGGGCCCGAACGCAAGGCTATGGAAGATTATATTAAGGAGAGCCTTGCTAAAGGGCATATTAGACCTTCAGTCTCTCCTATGGGAGCAGGGTTTTTCTTTGTTAAAAAGAAGGATGGTGGTCTTAGGCCTTGTATTGATTACCGGAGATTAAATAAAATCACTGTCCAAAATAGATACTCTCTCCCATTGATTCCGGATTTATTTAACCAGGTTTTGGGGGCAACCTAGTTTTCCAAGATTGACCTGAAAGGGGCATACAATCTAATCCAAATCAAGGAGGGAGACGAATGGAAGACCGCGTTCAATACTCCGATAGGACACTTTGAATATCAGGTGATGCCTTTTGGACTCAGAAATGCCCCAGCTGTGTTCCAAAACTTAATGAACGATATTCTTAGGGAGTTCTTAGGTAAATTTATTATTGTCTATCTTGACGAAATTTTGATATTCTCTCCTGATTTCGAATCTCATGTGTCTCATGTCAAACAAGTATTAGAGGTGTTGAGGGAGAACCAGCTATCCGCTAAGCAAGAGAAATGTGTCTTTGGTGTACAGGAGATACTGTTTCTAGGGCATGTTTTGACTCCTCACACCTTTAAGATGGATCCTGGTAAGGTTTTAGCAATTAAGGAATGGGTAAGGCCTTCATCCTTAAAGGCTTTACAGTGGTTTTTGGGTTTCGCTAATTACTACCGTAAATTTATCATGAATTTTTCTGTAATTGCTAAGCCATTGACCGACCTTACTAAGAAAGGGGTGGATTTGGAGAATTGGTCTACCAAGGCCATTTCTTCATTTGAAACATTAAAAAAGGCATTTAGTAGCACTCCCATTCTGATCCAGCCTGATCAGGAGAGACCCTTTATTGTGGAGGTGGATGCGTCCGAGGATGGTGCAGGAGCAGTCCTTTCACAAGGTCCTGCTAGCCTCACTAACCTGAGACCATGTGCCTTCTTCTCTAGGAAATTCTCTCCCACGGAGAGAAACTACGACATAGGTTATAGGGAGCTGCTGGCTATTAAATGGGCATTTGAGGAGTGGAGACATTTTTTGGAGGGGGCAAGGCATCGAGTAACTGTTGTCACTGATCATAAAAACCTAATGTTTCTCGAGTCTGCTAAGAGGTTGAATCCCCGACAAGCCCGATGGGCTCTGTTTTTTACCCGTTTTGATTTCTCCATTACGTTCAGGCCGGGAAGTAAAAATGTGAAGGCAGACACATTATCTCTGAGCTTCCATGCTTTTCAACCCACTGAGACGCCGCCTGAATAAATCCTACCAGCAAACATCTTCTTAGCGGCTCTAACCCAGGATATCTCGGCTCGCATTAAGGCTGAACAACATCTGGCACCGGCATCCACCCCAACAGATAAGTTGTTTGTTCCCGTACAATTTCGTCTCCAGGTGTTGGGTGAGTGTCACGATTCTGCCTTTTGTGGACATCCGGGTGTTGAGGGCACTAAGGATCTGGTTTCTAGATCTTATTGGTGGCCCACTCTGAACAGGGATGTCAAGTCCTACGTGTCAGCCTGTGAGGTTTGTGCCAGGTCTAAGACAACTAGGACTCGCCCTGCTGGTAACCTACGACCCCTACCCATTCCCAGTAGACCCTGGTCCCATATCTCGATGGACTTTATAACTGACCTACCGCTGGCGGAGGGTAAGACTGTGGTTTGGGTAGTGGTCGATAGGTTTAGCAAGATGGTTCATTTCATTCCCCTGTCTAAACTTCCGAATGCTAAAACCCTGGCGTCTATTTTTGTGAGAGAGATTGTTCGTTTACATGGCATCCCGGAAAATATTGTTTCGGACAGGGGTGTGCAGTTTGTGTCCAAATTCTGGAGGGCCTTCTGTCAAAGATGTAAAATTTTGTTGTCTTTTTCTTCCGCCTACCATCCTGAGAGTAATGGGCAGACTGAATCAGTCTGTGGAACAATTCCTGAGGTTGTATGTTGCTGATGACCAGCAATTATGGGTCAAATTCCTTCCGTTGGCTGAATTTGCTTTGAATAACCGTGTCAATTCTTCTGCTGGGGTCTCCCCTTTCTTTTGTAACCATGGTTTTCATCCCCGTTTTCATTCTGGGTCGTCCGTCTCCTCCTCTAACCCTGAAGCTGATAAACTCTCCTCCGAACTGTGCACAGTTTGGGCCCGGGTTCAATCGAACCTAGAAAAGGCTCAAAGTTCTCAAAAACTCAAGGCCGATAGGAGACGTTCAAGGGGGGTGAACTTTCAGGTTGGGGATAAAGTATGGTTGTCCTCCAAAAATCTATCTCTCAAGGTAGCTTCTAGAAAATTTGCTCCTCGTTTTATTGGACCATATAAGATCACGGAGGTGATTAACCCGGTATCATTTAGGTTGGAGCTGCCCGAGTCATTCCACATTCATAATGTGTTCCATAAATCTCTACTTAAAAAATATTTTGAACCGGTAGTACCATCGAAAGCCTCGCCTCCGCCGGTTCTTGTTAATGATGCTGTCGAGTATGCCGTGTCTAAAATAGTGGATGTCAGGAAGGTGCATAACTTGCAGTACCTGATTCACTGGAAGGGGTATAGACTTGAAGAGAGATCTTGGGCACCTGCCAGGGAGGTTCATGCTCCTAGACTGGTTCGTAAATTTCATTTTGAACACCCTGAAAAGCCATCGCCTGAAGTCTTGGGTCCGGTGGCCCCTCGTAAAAGGGGGGTTACTGTAACAAGGTTCTGAAGGTGCACTTGGTCCCCCATTGCCCGCAGAACTGTTGCTTAGCTTTGGGAATGAGGATCTGTGTTTGACCTCATTCCCAGGGCGGCTTTACTGCTGGGTGGCTCCCTGCTCCTAAGTCTGCCTTGAGCGCCGAGCTGATCACTCGGTGCTCAACTGGTTGGTCTGTCGGTCATGTGACGCTGGCCACGTCACATGACCCTCACTCCCCACTATAAATACAGACAGCCTGCTAGCCACAGGTTGCCTGTTAATTTCTAGGTTCCTGGCTATTTGTTGGACTACTGAATACTCACCTGATTCCGTTCCCTGACGATCCTTTGCCTGCTCCTCCTGTACTGCGCATCCGTCCTGGTATTGTGACCTCGGCTCCCACCTGACTACTCTCTTAGGACTCCTCTTGTACTTCTCTACTCTCCTGGTATTTGACCCCGGCTTCTCCTGACCATTCTTTGCTTAACCCTTTGTACTGCGTAGCTCTCTTGGTTCTGACCCGGTCCGTTCATGTTCCGTATTTTGTCTTGTCTGTCTTCCCTGCACATATCCTAAGTTAGGGACTGTCGTCCAGTTGTCCCCTGTCATCAGGACTCGTGAGGCAAGTAGGCAGGGCCAGGGGTGAGGGTGGAGCGCAGTGATCACTATCCTTTCCCCTGTGTGTGTGTGGACGTGACCGTTACACAATTTGGTTTGCATTTAAAAAGTGATTTTTTTTCCTATTGTGAACTCACATTTTCTAGAATGTTTTATCGAAGCAGTGAAAAGAGATATAGCATTATTGAGACAAAAAACTAGATCAGATGCATTAGTAAAACCAAATATTACTGCACAGGAAATGTTTGTCTTGGAGAGTTTGTCCAGGAACCCCGATCTCACCATAAAACCCGCAGATAAGGGTGGTGGAATCGTGGTTATGGACACCTCTCAGTATATAAAAGAGATCTATAGATAATTGTGTAGTGTACGGGGACTGTAATACCCGTCACTACCAAAGTGTCACTTGGTGTGCTGTCGTCCCTCCTTAGTTATGGAGAAGTTGGTATATGTCAGTTTTATAAAATGTCATGTAATGCAATGCTGTGTGTTTCCCTGTTACTATGACACTTGCATGTACAGGCCTGCAGGGGTGTCATTCCAGCTTCTAGTCATTAGAGGGAGCTAGGGAGCCCTAGTTTATATAAGGCCCAGTCAGGGAAGTAGAAGACAGACGGAGTCTAGTGTCTGTAATCTACAGTTGGAGATTAGACAATGTCAGAGACAAGTCCAGGCCTGAAGCCTGCTGTCCAGGAGAAGATTCCCTCCTGAATTCCCATATGCAGAAACAGGAATATCTTAGCTAAAGAGCCTGAGGAAGCAGCTGAGAGAGACCGAGGCAAAGTGCAGAGAAGCAAGAGGTACTAAGAATAACAGAGGAGGTACTTTCTAAAGCTATAGCCAAGGATATAAAGCCAGAACTAGGTTATTGGGCCTTGGTGAAGAATTGCTATATTCCAGGATCAGACAGAAATAGAGTGCAAGCTCCTGTACTGCAAGTCCTGTGTTCAACACTCTGTAATCACCTTGCTAAATCTGTAATTGCCTGCATCAACCGTATTGCAAAATCGACTGTATGCCAAGGAACTGCGATTCCAATATTGTCTCTGCATGAAAACTACTAAAGTTGGAGTTCTGTTTTAATCCCACGTGTTCCTCAATTTATTCCTGCTATCCGCAAACGGCGTGCCACCGTTTAATTGGCACTGGCGTCACGAACAATTTCTACCATCACCTGCCTATGCAGAGAGTCAGCCGTCTCAGGTTAGTGTCATTGCACTACTACACCCAGAAACTCTATTACACACAACTTGAGTACGCTGCAATTGGGATAACCTGGTTTGTACAAACCATTGAGTAAGGACCCCAGGTTTGAGATTGCTAGAAAAATTGACGTACAATTAAATACAGCAGAGGAAATGGGCATTATAAATAAACAACTCAAAGAGTTTTTGCTAGTGAGGTCTCCAGTTACACCAACTATATATGTATTACCCAAAATACACAAGAGGCTGACGGACCCTCCGGGACGGCCTATAATTTCAGGCAGGAACTCTATTTTCTCAAATATCTTTCTTGATAAAATATTGAGAGAATATGCCATGGGCACAAAATCATATATTAGAGATACTGGAGACTTCATTAGCAAAGTAAGAGGGATACGGATCCCGAAAGGGGCGATCCTGGCATCTTTCGATATTGCATCACTGTATACTTCGATTAACCATGAAAAAGGCTTGTTGGCGGTTGGTGAGATGCTGCAGGATTCTGACTATCATGCTCCAACCCACCATTTTATTCTGACACTATTGGAGATGTCACTTAGGAACAATTATTTTGTGTTCCAGGGGCAGATCTATTTGCACATGGTGGGTGCGGCGATGGGGTCCAACGCCGCGCCCACCTATGCAAATATATTTGTACGGTCATTTGAGGAACGTCTTGTCTATGTATCTCCCCACTTCAACCAGGTTTTGACGTGGTGGAGATACATAGACGACATTTTCCTCATCTGGACTGGCACCATGGAGGCACTGATGGACTTTCATGTATTTTTGAACTCCCTTGATAAGGAGATCCAATTTACATTAACGGCATCGGTGGACCGGGTGCAGTATTTAGATACTCAGGTATACACAGAGGATGAACAAATACATATGGATTTGAATATTAAATCTACTGATAAGAACACATTATTGCATTTTGCAAGTGGACATCCAAGGAGGATGGTAAATTCTTTGCCATTCAGCCAAATGCTCAGAGTGAGGAGAATAGTGGATAAGGATGACAATATGAATCAGGCACTAAGAAATATGGAGCAGTCATTTGTAAATAGGGGTTACCCTAGAAATTTGTTGAAAAGGCATGCTGATAAAGTAAGAAAAATGTCCAGAGATGAATTGTTAACTACAAAACAAAAACAGACCAATGAAAGGTTACCCTTTGTATCATTCTATAATGAGTTGAGCCCAAGTATAGAACGCATAGTGAGGTGCCATTGGGGGCTACTTAGCAGTGGCCACCCTACCATTGCGGCTTTCAAAGAGCCTCCTATGATGGCATATAAAAGAGCAGGGAACATTAGGGACAGAGTGGTGCACTCAAGACTGCCTGAAAAAGCCCAGTTGAGACAAACTTTCTTGAAGACGAGGCGTACAGGATGTTTCCCATGTCTGGGATGTGTGAACTGTAAACTTATGTGTAAGGCTACTTTCACACTTGCGTTGTTCTTTTCCGGCATAGAGTTCCGTCACAGGGGCTCTATACCGGAAAAGAACTGATCAGGTATGTCCCCATGCATTCTGAATGGAGAGTAATCCATTCAGTTTGCATCAGGATGTCTTCAGTTCAGTCGTTTTGACTGATCAGGCAAAAGAGAAAACCGTAGCATGCTACGGTTTTATCTCCGGCTAAAAAAACTGAAGACTTGCCTGAATGCCGGATCAGGCATTTTTTCCCATAGGAATGTATTAGTGCCGGATCCGGCATTCAGAATACCGGAATGCCGGATCCGTTCTTCCGGTATGCGCATGCGCAGACTGAAAAAAAGGTGAAAAAATAAATGCCGGATCCGTTTTTGCCGGATGACACCGGAAAGACGGATCCGGCATTTCAATGCATTTTTTCGACTGATCAGGCATTTTTAAGACTGATCAGGATCCTGATCAGTCTTACTAATGCCATCAGTTAGCATACATTTTGCCTGATCCGGCAGGCAGTTCCGGCGACGGAACTGCTTGCCGGATCTCTCTGCCGCAAGTGTGAAAGTAGCCTAAGGGATCAGTATTCACACATCCGGACATGGGAGAAACATTCAATATTAAACATTACCTCACATGTGATTCATGATGGGTAATTTACGTGCTATGGTGTCCTTGCAAGATGCTTCATGTGGACGAAACCACATGTGACCTGAAAATCAGGTTAAATAACCATAGGCCATCCATCAGAAGCAAAAGGAAAGATCTGCCGGTGTCAAAACATTTTGTGGAAAAAAATCATAAGGAAAATGAGTTGAGATTTATGATTTTGGATTATGTAAAACCGCTAGAAAGAGGAGGTGATAGGTTAACTGTATTAAAGAAAAATGAGCTCAGATGGATTTTCTGTTTAGATACTTTGAAACCTAAAGGATTAAATGTTGAGTTTAGGGTAACAGGGGGGATGGTGGGCTAGAGCCCTCTCCTCTATTGCCTAGGTCCTCTTATATCTAGGATGCTGTATTGGGTGGATCCAGTGGAAGTTACGCGGATCAATTTTGCTACAATGTGATTTTATATACTGTTGTATGACTTCAATGTATAATCAGGAATGTGACCTGCTGGGTTGGTGATTTGGTTTGTGTAAAGTAGTAGGAACAAGGAGGATGGCAAATAAATTTATTGCCCAAAAGATTGCCCTGTTGTAAAATGGCGGAAAAGGCAAGAGAAGCGGTGCTGGTGGCTGTGACGGCAGGTTCGCGGGCACGTGATGCGTGTGGTGCGTGCTGACGCAGCATACCAGACGTTGCAGCGTTTGGACTCCGCCTTCTGGTGACGTACAGCAGTTATGTACCACCTAACAGGAGGGGTAAGGGTTGACACATGCGCATTGGTGAGGAATAGACGCGGAGAATCAGCGTGCATTCACACGAGTTAAGACGCCATCCCCTGGGTTCATTTTACAACCTCCCAGATAAGTATAGATGTACGTTAAGTGGTTTTAATTGCACCATGCACTTTATTATATGCACTTTATTACATGCACTATGATTATGAAAAATTGGAATCACAGTTATAATGCCATAGGATATGTCTGGAACGCCGGGCGGTCCCAGTTCACATTGAGATGTGGTGTAAATCAATGGATTGCAACATGTCCACAAAGGGGAGTGCACTTTTTTTGTATTGGTTGATGAATTAATTGGTAACAACCTTATCATGTATATATACTGGCACTATTGCACTTTATGTTTCACCTGACTTGAGAAAGGTTCTGTGAGAGAGCCGAAACGTTGTTACTTGATATGTGTGAATAAAGAGCACATTTTATCTTTCAAGGAGTGCTGCAGACTTTCATTGCTATATATGTATATATATATATATATATATATATATATATATATATATATATACAGTGGATATAAAAAGTCTACACACTCCTGTTAAAATGTCACGTTTCAGTGATGTAAAAAAATGAGACAAAGATAAATCATTTCAGAACTTTTTCCACCTTTAATGTGACCTATAAACTGGAAAAAAAAACTGAAATGTTTTAGGTAGAGGGAAGAAAAAATATTAAAATAAAATAATATGGTTGCATAAGTGTGCACACCCTTAAACTAATACTTTGTTGAAGCACGACACATTTTGACTTGGCAAGATTTGCCCACTCTTCTTTGCAAAAACACTCCAAATCTGTCAGATTGTGAGGGCATCTCCTGTGCACAGCCCTCTTCAGATCACCCTACAGATTTTTTATTGGATTCTGGTCTGGGCTCTGGCTGGGCCATTCCAAAACTTGAATCTTCTTCTGGTGAAGCCATTCCTTTGTTGATTTGGGTGTATGCTTTGGGTCGTTGTCATGATGAAAGATGAAGTTCCTCTTCATGTTCAGCTTTTTAGCAAAAGCCTGATGGTTTTGTGCCAATATTGACTGGTATTTGGAACTGTTCATAGTTCCCTCTAGCTTAACTAAGGCCCCAGTTCCAGCTGAAGAAAAACAGCCCCAAAGCATGATACTGCCACCACCATGATTCACTTTGGGTATGGTGTTCCTTTGGTGATGTGCAGTGTTGTTTTTGCCCCAAACATATCTTTTGGAATTATGGCCAAAAAGTTCATCCTTGGTTTCATCAGACCATAACACCTTTTCCCACATGCTTTTGGGAGACTTCAGATGTGTTTTTGCAAAATGTAGCCTGGCTTGGATGTTTTTCTACGTAAGAAAAGGCATTCATCTTGCCATTCTACATCATAGCTCAGACATATGAAGAATACCGGAGATTGTTGTCACATGTACCACACAGCCAGTACTTGCCAGATATTCCTGCAGCTCCTTTAATGTTGCTGTAGGACTCTTGGTAGCCTCCCAGACCAGTTTTCATCTCGTCTTTTCAGCAATTTTGGAGGGACGTCCAGTTCTTGGTAATGTCACTGTTGTGCCGTATTTTCTCAACTTGATGATTGTCTTCACTGTGTTCCATGGTATATCTAATACCTTGGAAATTCTTTTGTACCCTTCTCCTGACTGATACCTTTTAACAATGAGATCCCTCTGATGCTTTGGAAGCTCTCTGTGGACCATGGCTTTTGCTGTGGGATGCGACTAAGAAAACTTCAGGAAAGACCAACTAGAGCAGCTGAACTTTATTTGGGGTTAATCAGAAGCACTTTAAATGATGGCAGGTTTATGCTGACTCCTATTTAACATGATTTTGAATGTGATTGCTTAATTCTGAACACAGCTACATCCCCAGTTATAAGAGGGTGTGCACACTTATGCAACCACATTATTTTAGTTTTTTTAGTTTTCTTCCCTCCACCTATAAGATTTCTGTTTGTTTTTCAATTGAAAAGTACAGTTTATAGGTCACATTAAAGGTGAAAAAGTTCTGAAATGATTCTTTTTTTTTTACAGCACAGAAACCTGACATTTTAACAGGGGTTTGTAGACTTTTTATATCCACTGTATATGCAAATGATCCTCTAGCAGCAATGGGGGCGTTACCATTTCACCTAGAGGCTCTGCTGTCTCTGCAACTGCGGCTCCCTGTCTACTTTGATAGGGCCTGGCAGTGAAAATGTCATCCCACTGGGCCATGTTAAAGTGCAGAAGGCATGGCAGTTACAGAGAGAGCGGAGCCTCTAGGTGTAATGGTAACACCCCCGTTTATATATAATAAAACATCATTTTTCTCAGCAATGCAGGCACATAAGAACATGGGACCAACACCGATGCCTTAAGCTGCCAAGCGCACACGTAACAAGTCAGTCCTTTAATTGTCCAAGTGTATGAGGGAGTCCTGAGGGATAGCTCAAGGCATAGGGAGCATTTTACCATCAGCTATGGACTTCATTCGGGGGGAGAAAGCTGACACTAAATTGCATAGGGCAGCATCAAATCTAAATATGGACCTGGCTCCACAGCAGTAGCAGGGTGTAGTGTCACACATTACACTGCTGGTCTGTGTATGAGGAGGAGCGGTGCGGCCGGGAATCTGCTGTGCTCCTCCTCCTACACAGACCAGCAGAGCAATGTGTGACACTACATCCTGCTACTGCTGTGGAGCGCCAGCGGTTGAACTGTGATCATGAGGAACTAGGTTAGTATTGTATTTTAACTTCCTGTGAAGGGAGCACATATCTGGACATAACTACTATGTACTGGCACAAAGGGAGAATAATTACTATGTGTGGACATTAAGGGTACTGGGTGTGTATAGTTATGCTTTGGGCAGAGTTAGAGGTGTGGCCTAGTATTAAAAGAATATATATATATATATATATATATATATATATATATATATATATATAAAAAAAACAGCCTGTTTCAGTTTATTCGTTATTTTCAATTAATTGAATGCTCAAAAAATGTTTTGTCTCACTCTCATTTCTTGTTGTTGCATGTTGAAGCTCTACTTAGAACCTTGTTAAGATCCAACAATGTAAAATATGATTTTTTTGCCATTTTTTAAGGGGTCTTAAACTTTTGATCAGGACTGTACATATTGTAAACATATTCAAAAGATGTTTTTTATTTGCACATATATGTTTATATTTGTATGTGTGTTTATTTTTTTTTTTTTTTTTTTTTGGGGGGGGCAGGTACATCCTTTTCACAGGGGCCTTTTGCTGCCTGTGTCCACCCCTGCTCTTAGGTATATTAAACAGTAGCAGAAATTACACAATTAAAAGGGAACTCAGAAGAGTGAGCCAACCTTGTACTCCCGGTTAAGACCTTTCAGTTCCATTGTATCTAGTTCAAAGACCCACTTGAATTCCAGTCTCTTTAATAAATGTTCACGATCACGACCCCTACGGGGGGGAACACCATTGATTACCTTAAATCTCAATTGTGTAACATTATGTTTACACTTCAGAAAATGTTCTGGTAATGGAAATTCTGCCTGGTTATGCTCCTTCTTCTCTTGTCTAACAGTCAGTAGTTTCCGTATAGAGTATCTATGTTGGTTGATTCTCAGTTTACATAGTTGCATAGTCTCCCCTACATACAGTAGTCCATATGGACATTGCAGGAGCTAGATAACATGCTACGAGGAATAGGTGTATTGGTCCCTAATAGTGTTGGTCGAGCACCAAAGTGCTCAGGTGCTCAGGAGCTTGAGTAGAACAGCTCGGGATGCTCTACCGAGCACCCGAGCACAATGGAAGTCAATGGGAGAACCCAAGCATTAAACCAGGCACCCCTGATCTGAAGAGGGGAAGATGTCTGGTTCATAGCAAAAGGTTGTAAAATTACAAGGAACCGGCACTCCAATACACCCTTTATTACACATAAAGGAGGGCATCATACACACCCTTGAAAAATTATGATTGATGGCCTGCTGGTGACCCTCTAAAACATTAGGGGTGAGGGCCTGCTGCTGAGCTTACCATCTAAAACATTAGGGGAGAGGGCCTGCTGCCAAGATGACCATCTAAAAAAAATTGTGGGCGAGGGCCTGCTGCCGAGCTGACCATCTAAAAAATTTTGTGGGCGAGGGCCTACTGCCGAACTGACCATCTGAACAATTTTGTGGGCGAGGGCCTGCTAGCGACCTGACCATCTAAAAAATGTTGTGGGCAAGGGCCTGCTTCCGAGCTGACCATCTAAAAAAAATTGTGGGCATGAGCCTGCTGGTGAGCTGACCATCTAAAAAAAATTGTGGGCAAGGGCCTGCTGCCAAGGTCGCCATCTAAAAAACTGTCACAGGCCTTGGAGAGTGTTGCCCTGCCTCTGTTAGTACTGCTGTGTGTTCCCCTCATCTCCCCTCCTCAGTTGGCCAAGGAACTACGTACTCTGCAGCCAGCATTGTCAGCTAGAAATTTTTGGAGCAATTTTTCCACAAGGACCTTTTGGTATTGCACTATTTTACTCGTCCTCTCCAATTTGCGTTGAGAAGACGAGCTGAGGGTGGTCTGGCTATCACCCTGTGTAATGTCTTCCCCCATTTCCACCTCTTCCACATGTAAAGCGTCCGCCTTCATTGTGAGCAGCGAGCATTTGAGTAGACACAGAAGTCTGATGGTTACTCTGATAATAGTGGCATCGTCACTCACTATCTGTGTTGATTCCTCAAAGTTGCGTAAGACCTCACAGAGGTCAGACATCAATGCCTACTCGTCACTTGTGAAGAGCGGAAGCTGACTGGAAAGGCGACGACAATGTTGCTGCTGGTATTCCACTACTGCCCTCTGCTGCTCACAAAACCTGGCCAACATGTGAAATGTGGAGTTGCTCACACCACACAACAGTCGGTGAGCTGGCAATTGCAAGCGCTGCTGCAGCGTTGCCACACCGGCGGAAGGTGTCTGACTTGCGGAAATGGTCACACGCGGCACACCTTCACCAGTAACTCAGGCAAATTGGCGTAGGTTTTGAGAAACCGCTGAACCACAAGGTTGAACACGTGGGCTAGGCATGGTTTGTGTGTGAGCTTGCCAAGCTCCATAGCCGTCACCAAGTTACTGCCATTATCAGACACAACCATGCCTGGTTGTAGGTTGAGTGGCGAGAGCCACAGCTCTGCGGCAGTGTGCTATTTGTCACCTAAGCAGATCAGTTTAAGCACGGCCTGTTGCTGCTTCCCCACTGCAGTGCTACACTGCTTCCAGCTACTGACTGATGTCTGACTGGTGCTGCAAGATTATAATTCAGAGGTGGAAGTGGAGAAGGAGGCGGAGGAAGAGAAGGGGGGGGGGTTGTAGCCACTAATGTAGGTGGCGGCATAAAACATTCATGGAAGTAGGGCCCTCAATACTTGGCGTCAGTAACACGTGTGCCATCCCAGGATATGACTCGCTCCCGGCCTCCACAAGGTTCACCCAGTGTGCTGTCAGGGAAATATAGCGACCCTAGCCCCTGGCCTGGGGTATAGACATCTGTACGCTGCGCTGGGAAACAGAAGTGGATGTGCTAGCTGATGGTGCTTGCGAAGGTCCAGGTGCATGGCGGAAGGCATCGGGGCCTGCATCTTGGACAGGGGATTGGCCAGCACGTAACACAGGGGAAAAGGAAGCAGTGGAGTGACCCGCAGACACTGGTTGTGGACCCAGGCGTTTGACCCACCTATTAGGGTGTTTTGATGCGATGTGGCGGATCATGCTGGTGAGGTTGCTAGTGTTCACGCCCCTGCTCATTTTAGTACGGCACAGGTTGCAAATGTCCAAAAATTTTATCGCCCGCACTTTCCTCAAAAAAGCGCCAGACTGTGGAACCCCTACTTCTTTGTAAGGGAGATTGCCACAAGGTGAAACTGTGCCTGCTGTTGTGGGCCTGTTTGGTGTGGCCCGCCTTCTCCCTTTTGCCACCCCACTGCCTCTTCCAGCCTGTTGCGGTGTTACGGATCCTTCCCCCTCTGTACTGCTGTCCTCGCTCGGCTTGCCACTTTCTCAGGTTGGGTCAATGACTTCATCGTTCAGCACCTCCTCTTCCACTTCCTCACTCTGGTCATCCTCCTGACTTGTTGACCTCACAAGAACCTCACTTATTGACAACTGTGTTTCATCCTCATCATCAACCTCTTGAGACACTAATTGCCGTTGACTTATTGGCAACTGTGTCTTATCATCATCATCCACCTCGTGAAACACTAATTGCCATTGCCCGTTCTTACTGTGGATGCTCCAGAGTTTGGGAATCAGGGCACAAGATCTCCTCCTATCCCTCTTCAAGTGCTTGGCGAGAGGCCCAAATTAAGGAATGGCGATGAAAACAGCTCCTCGGAATATCCGAGTGTGGGATCACTTGTTTGCCAAGACTCTCCATGGTGGGTGGAAGGAGTATCAGGGTGAGGATTCTGTTGACCAGACTCTTGGCTACTGAGACTGGACTTTGTGGAAGACAGAGTGGTGCTTAACTGACTGGAAGCATTATCTGCTGCAATCCAACCGACCACCTGGTCGCACTGGTGTGACTTCGAGAGTGGTGTCCTGCGCCACCCTGCAAACTGGGACATGAAGCTAGGTATCATGGATCAGCGTGTTTCTTGTGCTCTGGCAGCAGGCACAGTTTCACCGCGCCCAGGGCCACGGCCTCTGCGTGCACCATCAGCAGCACGGCCACTTCCCCGTCCCTTACTGCTCGCCTTGCGCATATTAAATTGTATATATGCTTGAAAGTATGTCACACGTACAGTAGCACAGGTTTATGCACAAATAAAATACACAGAATGTCACAGATAAATTTAGGATGCGTACACGTTAAACAGGAGGTATAGTGCAAGTAATGTCGCTGTCACCACCGCCTAATAAAAAATCACAATGAATTAATGTCACTGATATTTAGGTTGCATAAAAGTTATACAGGAGGTATAGCACAAGTAATGTCGCTGTCACCACTGCCTAATAAAAAATTACAGTGAATGAATGTCACTGATATTTAGGATGCGCACACGTTAAACAGGAGGTATAGCACAAGTAATGTCGCTGTCACCACCGCCTAATTAAAAATTACACTGAATTAATGTCACTGATATTTAGGATGGGCAAACGTTATACAGGAGATGTAGCGTAGGTAATGTCGCTGCCACCAGCAGCAAAAAATTAGACTGAATGTCACTGATATTTCGGATATGCAAACATTATACAGGAGATGTAGCGCAGGTAATGTAACTATCCACAACGGACACTGTCTACAGAAAAAGTACACTGGATGTCACAGATATTTTTAGGCTGCGCACACGTTACACAGGAGATGTAGCGCAGATAATGTCGCTTTCACCAGCGGCAAATAAAATTACACTGAATGTCACTGACATTTCGGATGCGCTAACGTTATAGTGGAGATGTAGTGCAGGTAATGTCGCTGCTACCAGCAGCAAAAAAATTTGACTGAATGTCACTGATATTTTTGATACCCAAACGTTATACAGGAGATGTAGCGCAGGTAATGTAACTGTCCGTAGCGGACACCGTCTACGGAAAAAGTACACTGGATGTCACAGATATTTATAGGCTGCACACACGTTACACAGTAGAAGTAGCGCAGATAATATCGCTGTTTGCAGCGGCCAAACAATTGCAAGCTATTTAGCGCAGGTTGCAGCAAAAATATATATTGCTGCCAGATACATTTTGGGTCTCTAACAAGTTTTAGCAATTTCGTGCAGGTTGCACTAAAAATATATATTGCTGCCACACACAATAGTCCTTAAAATGACTTTTGGGTCTATATAAAAAATAAAATATTGCTATTTCAATCCCTACACTATCTCTCCCTTCTGCTCTCCCTGACTATATACTGAGCCGATCACATGTCATTGGGTGCTATATAGCACCCGATGACGCGTTTCGGCCAGCCAATCACTGTGATGCCAGTAACCAACATGGCTACGGCATTACAGTGAATGGCAGTACTTACCTGCACGTTTATTGGCTGCATCGCACTCGAGTACACGCGGTATTCGGCCGAAGACCGCTATGTGCCGAGCATCGCGATGCTCGAGCCGAACTAGTGTTCGGCCGAGCATGCTAGCCCAACACTAGTCCCTAATAATATATAGTGTTTTCCTGTGAGAAAAAGTATTACCCTAGATGAGACTGTTGCAATTGCAGTGGCTCAAACAGGGGATACAGCCTGTCTTGCAGTTCAACTGTTTTATGCTGTTAACTGTATCTGCACATATTAATCTATCACTTACATTTCAGGATCTTTTGTATGTCATGAGCGGTGGAAACTGACACTACTCTATATCTGGAAATGACTAGGAAAGGATATGCCAGTTTTGTCTGCGTACCCTAGTTATGTGTCCACTCACTGAAGTATAGGTGGATACAAACTGTGTCCTTTTGTCCCTTTTTTGCATCTGTGTGTTGGCTAAAAGTTGGGTACAGCCCTGTTCCTTAACCCTAATTTGGTGTCTTTTGACTAATTTCTTCAGATATTTACTCTCAATGAATTTTTTGCTATACGTATTACCCTCACAAATTGACTGTATGGTAGGGATTCTAGCATATTCTTGGGGTGGGCACTAACAAAGCGAAGCATGTTATTTCTGTCAGTGGGTTTGACAAACAGATCTATCCTTAAGGTGTTTTCTTGTGTGTATACCAATGTGTCCTGAAATTGTAAAGAGTGTTGTAAATATGCCAGGATACATTTGAGTTCAGTATGGATCCCGTTGATGTAGTTATGGAAATCATGGAGTTGTGCCTTAGTTCCCTTCAAGATTGGAAAAATATCATCAATATACCTTATCCACCCTCTCACAAATTGATAGAGGGTGGAGGGGCTTTCCTGAACAAACCCACCACGGACCAGATCAGATGCAGATGGGAGAATAAGAAAAAGCAATATATTAAAACTGAATTGCATCTCTCAACTCTATGTGAGTATTACAAAGTACAATGGATCCCGAGAGGCTTCAGAACACACCTGATACAATAGAACCGAAAGGTCTTAAGGGCTCCCTCTTCTGAGTTCCCTTTCAACTATGTACTTTTTGCTACTATTTGCCCAGCTGTGTTTTTTCGTGTTTTTAATTAACTTCTTTTGTGTGCTTCACTTTAGGCGGTACCCCACTCACGCTGATAGAGGGATTAAACCTAAAGCCATTGCCCATTTATAATGCCTTGGAGGACTGTCTTATTTTCGGGACAATTATTCTTGGTATATGATGCCGCTATAGATCTGTGATTATTAAGTTACCTTGGTACTGTTGTAAGATAGTCCTTCATATCTTGACTCTTGTGATAGCACTTAGTGATGAGCAGCAGGGGCAATATTCGAATTTGCGATATTTTGCTAATTTTTTGTAGAATATTCTGCATATATTCGAGATTATATTCTTGATTGCGAAAATCGGCAATGTATTATTTGCATAATGCATGCAAAATACCGGCGTGGGGTAGGCAACTTTCTATTGGTTGCTAGGGATGTTGCTAAGCTGTGATAAGGCCTTCTCATTGGTCCACAAGCTAGAAAAAGGGAGGGATGATCACCTGATGTGTACTGGGTTAACAAAAAAATAAAAATGATAGTGGCCAGGCGATCACTAATATAGGAAATGTGGGTGGTCCCCATTTAGTGGACCATCCACTCTTTCCAATCAGTCACCCTAAATTATTCCCAAAAAAAGGATAGAATAATCCCCTCGGCTGTAGGGTTCTAATCCCGAATTTTTGTATGAGAAATTACACATTGTGCTATTAGTGTTGAGCGCGAATATTCGAAAAGAGAATTTTCATTGCGAATATTGGCATTTCAAGAATTTACGAAAATTTTGAATATAGTGCTATATATTCGTAATGATTCCCCTGAAGAGTCGACACAGACAGAAACGTGCCACGTCGGGAGGTCATCAGGAACGCATTAGCTGACCACGTTTATTATCAGATTCAGGGATCAGGTCCGAAATAGGGAGAGGTATCCGGACGTGGTCGCCCCTGTCGGGGCGGGTGCTTTGTATAGATAGGCAGAATGAAACCAGCCCCCTTCCCCACTCATAGGGTTTAATAGGGCACAGCGCTACATCATCTATACAGACCCCATCCACTACTGTGACTTTCCATCCGACCTACACCTGATGTCCTTTGGATTCATCTCCCTTGAAACCTTCGCTGATCCCATTGTACATATTGGTCTGGTAAGACTGTTTGCGCCTTTCAATAGGTGGAGCAGGTTTATGTTTATATTTTTTCTACCAGTGTTGAGGTACCAGGCTTGGACCCCTCATGTCTTTTAGATTATTGCATCACAGTGGTGTGTTTTATTTGCATATTTAATTAAAAGTTATGTTTTAGATACTGACACTCTCCCTTTGGGGCAGGGGTTTAACTACCATAGTGGCAGACCATGTGACTGCTAGGGGGCCCAAGGCAAGAGAGAGCCCAGTTGGGATCATCTCCTCTTCTACTGGGGGGTGAAAACTTGGTCAGGACTTTACCCTCTAAATAAACTACTTTTAGCAAACGAGACAGTCAAAAAATTGCCCAAGGGTCATTGAAAGGGGTTTAGGCGGAAACCCTTCTGTCCTGTGTGGTTTGATCCTTGCTATGGGGCCCTTACTTATCATGTACTTGGGGGCTTACTTCTTGGTTCAATATTTGAGTGCTGCATAAGCCTATACACGTTTAGAGCTTTCATTTGTGTTGATATTTTTCTATTGTCGCTCACCCAACCTGAGACATACTTTAGTCAAAACTGACATGCCATACAAGTCTGTCACACAGACCTGCATGGGTAGTAGGAGAGAAGGTTGCTTCCCGTGCCTTGGCTGTGTGAACTGCTCCTATATGATTAAAAGATGCTCCTTTACACACCCTGTCTCAAGTGAGATATTTCACATCAAGCAATATTTCACATGTGATTCAACCTTTTATTATCTATCTAATACAGTGTTCATGTAAACTACTGTATGTAAGTGATACTACCTTACATCTTAAGACCAGATTAAATCAACATAGGTACATAATCAGGCAAAAGCACAAAGTTCCCCCTGTACCAAACACTTCACTGACGCTGCTCACAGAGAGAGACTTAAAATTCTGGATAATTGATCATGTCCCTCCTCTGAAGAGAGGTGGTGATAGAGAAGTGCTATGATTAGGAAGGTGGTCCACCCTAGATCCCATGTGATCTTCTCCTTCATCCTCTAAGTCATGAGGATATAGTCATACCATGTTTCTATTATTACATTCTCATGCTTCTCCTCTCTCTTTTTATTCAAAGATTTTGAGACACCACCATCTCAAGGATTCCAGTTTTTCTTCTTTATTATGTTATACTTACCTTGCTTTTTTTTTTTTTTTTTTTATTGGGACTTTGTATCTTGGCCCAAAAGCATAATTGTCCATGCTTTCACTTCCATCTACGCGGTGCTGCCTTGTACCCTGTGTAGGGGCACTTAAAGAGAACCTGTCACCTCAAAAACGGATATAAAACTGCCAGCATTACCTCATAATAGCCCCCAGTCTGTTAATAATCATATGTTTGATCGGTAGTCTGATGCTCCATAGGTTTAAAAAACGATATTTAAAGCGCGAGACTTATGCGATCCCGGCAGCACTTCAGGCTGTCAATCTAACAAAAGAGGGGATGGTTAGGGGGCGTGCGTGCTTTGACTTGAAACAAGGGGGCCCCTGCCCCCTTAAATTCAAGCTGACCGGCAAGATAGCGCTGATGGCGCTTAAAACATTGTTTTTCGAACCTACGGAGCATCAGACTAACCGATCAAACATATGATTATTAACAGACTGGGGGCTACTATGAGGTAAGAGTTTCATATGCATTTTTGAGGTGACAGGTTCCCTTTAATTGTGCCCCCCCCCCCCTCCTCGGACTACATTATGGGTGTTCCTGTCATGTGCCAATTTGCCTGGTAAATCTTTCACTCTGCACTGCCATTACAATTTTCTTTGTGTGGATACAGGCCCATGACTGATAGATGGGCGGTTGCCCATGCCCACCCGTCGCTGTCACAGGAGAAAGGGGTCAGCAGTGGGTCCCTGTCTTGATTGACGGAGCCAGGTGAGATGACTGTGCGGCAACCTGGCACTGTTAATGAAGAACCGGCAAAGGAAGGGGGGGGGGGGGGGGGGGGCAAGGGTACACAGAATGACTTGGGCCCAGTCCTTGTGCACTTACCTGCTCATTTCCTTATAGATTAAATACTTTTTTTCTCCAGAAATGCAGGTATTAATAAATGACCCCCCCCACACACACAGTATGTACGTAGATATTCTCACCTTATTGCTTAATCAGAGCTTTGCAAAGGGTATAGTCAGCCTCGGACTGGCCCACAGGGGTACAGGGGAATCCCCCGGTGGGCCCCTGAGCAAGGTGGGCCCCTAGTCTCCCACCCCCTGCACAAGTGACACATAACACAGTAGACTTACAGCACTACATACATATATTCAATGTACAGCATCTCATCCAGCCTAGGTTCATATAAAAAACTTGTTAAATTATTTATTATATTCAAATGTATCCGTACGTTGGGCCCCCAAAATACATTTTACTGGTGGGCCCTAGGTACCCCAGTCCGACACTGGGTATAGTACCATATAAAATGCATTCTGGAGTGGAGTTTATTGACTACAGCAGTCTCTCTCCCCAGCATTCTTTGCTTTCCATATGTTGAAAGATCAGAAAATACATTTCACATCTGCTGTTCTAAAGGGCATGATCTCACTTCCAGTGCGATATGTTACTTTTGCTACAGAGCTCCCAGCAGGAGATTACTGCCATTCCTTTACTAAAGGTGACAAATGATCCTTACTGCCCAGGTCAGAAGACCTTGAACATTGTCACACTTACACAATGTAAGGGTATATGTTACATTTTATATATAGACAGGACTCACTGCATATTCCTCTGTACTAGACAAATAAAGAAATGTGAGCCGTGTAAAGCGGTTTCTTAAGAATAAATGCACACATACAATAACTGTCACAATATAGTGAACATATTGGGGGAGATTTAAGACTGGTGTTTCCTACACCCACTCTGATCCCCTGCATGCTGGAGTGAGTCAAGACAAGTCTACGCCGGCTGAGAGCATTTAGCCATTTCCGATACTACTTTATTTACTTTACATGTTTTTATCATATTTATAACTACATGAAAATATTAGGCTGCTAACATTATTTGGTCAATATTGAGAAAAGAAGAGGATGGACTACTTGAAAGCTAAGGAAGCCAATCTACTACTTGGGAGCAGCTCAGAAAGTTCTTTGGGGAACCTAGAATTTCATGCTCAAATAAATGAGCAACATGTAATACTTCTCTGAAATGACTGCTTCAGGAGAAATATATCACTGGCTGGAGAAGCCTTGGACAATAGCAAGAGGTTCCAGGAGAAGAAGTTATCTTTATGATATTACCATATAAAGGGCATCTGTCAGCAGATTTGTACCTATGACACTGGCTGACCTGTTACATGTGCGCTTGGCAGCTAAAAGTATCTGTGTTGGTCATATGTTCATATGTGCCGGCATTGCTGAGAAAAATGATGTTATAATAGTTGCAAATGAGCCTCAACGGGGGCATTGCTGATACACCTAGAGGCTCTGCTCTCTCTGCAACTACCACACCCTCTGCACTTTGATTGACAGGGACGGGCAGTGAAAACATCATCAAGCCTGACCCTGTCAATCAAAATGGAGAGGGCCTGACAGTCACAGAAAAAGTGGAGCCTCTAGGAGTAACAGCAGCGCCACCATTCCTCCTAGAGACTAATTTGCATATATTAAAACATAATTTTTCTCAGAAATGCGACCACATAAGAACATGGGACCAACACAGATGCCTTCAGCTGCCAAGCGCACACGTAACAGGTCAGTCCTTTAATTGTCCAAGTGTATGAGGGAGTCCTGAGGGATAGCTCAAGGCCTAGGGAGAATTTTACCATCAGCTATGGACTTCATTGGGGGGAGAAAGCTGGCACTAAAGTGCATAGGGCAGTATCAAATCTAAGTATGGACCTGGCTCCACAGCAGTAGCAGGGTGTAGTGTCACACATGACACCGCTGGTCTGTGTAGGAGGAGGAGCGGTGCGGCCGGGAATCTGCTGTGCTCCTCCTCCTACACAGACCAGCAGAGCAATGTATGACACTACATCCTGCTACTGCTGTGGAGCGCCAGCGGCTGAACTGTGATCATGAGTATAGTGGCCATGTATTGCTACAAATATGTTATATTTCACAAAATGACCCTATAGTGTGGTATAGATATGAAACAGCTCAATTTCCTTACCAATTTCCCTTATAGGAGAATCAAATCCAACTACTCCCACCCTAATAAAATAAGACTTAACTTTTATTAATGAGTATTAAAATAATGAATGTCTGTTTTAATTGTATATATTACCAGTATTAGTAAATGTATGTGTCTAAACTATAAGGTATCTCAGTTTCAAAAAGTCTGCTGTGTTTAATCTCACACAGCTAACTATTCATCATTATACTAGCTTCCCCGACTTGTTTTGTTATACCAGCCGTGTCTTCAGGGCTCACAGAGCTAATAATGGTGTTCCCCTCATTTTTGGGTCCTATGTGACAGTCAGAAATAATCATATCACATTATCCCTTTACCACATGCAGCAATTACCAGACATGCAAACAAGTATTCTTTCTGTGGCTAGAGGATAGAAAAATATACCAGCCTGTTGAAATAAAAAAAAAACGTTAGGTTGTCCCATCCCTTGATCGCACCAGCGTACGGCAGTCTAGAAGTACTGTTCAAGAAAGGGCATCCCCATTCAAGGATGCTATCGTTAGATATTATGAGCTCCGAGCACTGTTCTGCATACATATAAAACCAAGAGGTGTCCATATTTCATTGACCTACTAATAAAAGAGAGCATTGCTTGGTTGTAGCTAACAACCAGTGTATGATTATTATTTTAATTTATATTAAATTATTAAAGTATTATTGTATACCCTTACAATGTCCACATGTAATATCCATATACCGTAGACCTTTGCTCTTTAGTCAGAGGAAACCAATGGACCTCAGCTGGCATGGCATATCATTGTCATCTTTAAATCACTACGGCACATAAACTGGATTATCATTAGATCATTAGAGCAATGCAGACTGCCAATCCAATCCATCCCTTATTCGATTAAACACAGGCTACCATGAGCTGTTTTATTAACATCTTACCTAATAAAAGCCCTGTGTGCCTGCGCTGTGTAGGTGCGCGTGTGCTGATTATTGAAGTGCACATGCGCGGTGCGCCGGCCAATAGAATCACAGCGCACCACACACCTCCCGGACCGCGCCCACATCAGCGTGCCGCCGGCCAATAAAAACACGGTGCACTTCAGGCCTCCTAGACCGCCCACAGCCACAGTGCTGTCCTCTCAAAGCCGCCCCACACGCCGCCCGGACCGCCCACAGCAGCGCGCCGTTATTATGGCGTGCTGTGTCAGTTTTGAGCGCCGCCATTACATGAAACAGAAGCACCGCCATTACAGTCCTGTCAGACACACACACAGCAGCAGATGCTGCCAGTGGTCTCAGCACCACCAGTCAGTGCCAGCCATATCAGCCATCAGTGATTGCCACCAGTCACAGTGCCAGCAGTCTTAGCCCCACCAGTCAGTGCCCGCAGTCTCAGCCACCAGTCAGTGCCAGTCGTATCAGCCATCAGTCAGTGCCACCAGTCACAGTGCCCGCAGTCTCAGCCACCAGTCAGTCGTCTCAGCCACCAATCAGTGACAGACGTCTCAGCCACCAGTCACAGTGCACGCAGTCTCATCCACCAGTCAGTGTAAGTTATATCAGCCATCAGTCAGTGCCACCAGCCACCAGTCACAGTGCCACCAGTCTCAGCAGTACCAGTCAGTGCCAGCTGTCTCAGCAATTAGCTGCAGTCAACCGTCACAGTCTAAGCACCACCAGTCAGTGCCAGCCGTCTTAGCCACCAGTCACCGTGCCCGCAGTCTCAGCCACCAGTCAGTGCCAGCCGTCTCAGCCATCAGTCACAGTGCCAGCAGTATGGAGCGAACCATATTGTAAATTCAATGTGGTGAGTCATGATGTCATGGCACCTAACATTGAATTATTAACAGTTTAATAAATCTGTATTACTTACCTGATTTAGGAATGGGTTATCCCAAATGCTCGTGTGGTTTGGGAAGTTTTGATTGGAGATCTCAGTAACTGAAATTTCTGGAACCTATAAAAGAACAGAAAATAACGGTTTCAGCGCATTCGCGTAAGTATTCTTTCAAGATCCCTCCCTTCCCTATTTCTTTCTGTCGCTCTGCTTATTGACGGGGGTTAAGTCACTCTCACGAGTGGACTTTGTGGTTATGGAGACTGGTTAAAATATTTATTTGATTATAATTGTTGTTAAAAGTTTGATTATTTAACCAGTAAATATTTATTTGGTAAAGTAATAAGCATTGCGGCCTTTAAATACCCAACTATTAAAATAAAGATACTTGTTTAAATCTATATTGAGTAAGGATTCATTTATTTATTGGTATATAATGGGGCATATGACATTATCAGCCACCAGTCAGTGCCAGCCATCTCAGCCATCAGTCAGTGCCAGTCATCTCAGCCATCAGTCAGTGCCACCAGTCACAATGCCATCAGTCTCAGCACAATCAGTCAGTGCCAGCCATCTCAGCCACCAGTCAGTGCCAGTCATCTCAGCCATCAGTCAGTGCCACCAGTCACAATGCCATCAGTCTCAGCACAATCAGACAGTGCTAGTCTTCTCAGCCATTAGTCGCAGTCAATAGTCTCAGCCACAGCCGCAGACTCAGCACCACCAGTCAGTGCCAGCCGTCTCAGCCACCAGTCACAGTGCCCGCAGTCTCAGCCACCAGTCACAGTGCCCGCAGTCTCAGCCACCAGTCAGTGTCAGTCGTCTTAACTAGTCAGGACAAACATCTGCTGGAACGGTTCGCGAACGTGATCAAATGTTCGCGAACCGCAAGTTTGCGGCGGGTCCCATTCATTTTAATGGCAGGCGAACCTGAAAAACCTTCAGCTCTTATTTGCAGCCAAGAAATAATTACTAGAAGAACACAAATGCACTATAAAGAAAGTATATTGGTATATTACACCCCGCTTCAATCAGTTTTTTTGGGGGGCGACTGGTATATCACACCAGTAGAAATGATTTGTTCCAATAACGCTTGTCCCTCTATATACCTGCAGTATCGCAGCAGAACCGCACACTGCCGCACAATACAAATGCACTATAATATACTTTCTAACATAGAAAGTATATTATAACATTGTACAAGGAAGGCAATCCATTAGAATATACATAAAGATAAAATGTAACCTTTAATAATGTTACTATGAGGGTCCATTCACACGTCCGTAAGTGCTTTGCGGATCCGCGAAACACGGACACCAGCAATGTGCATTCCGCGATTTGTGCCGCTATAATAGAAAATGACTAATCTTGTCTGCAATTGCGGACAGAATAGGACATGTTCTATTTTTTTGCGGAAACGGAAGCACAGATGCGGAAGTGCGGATCCTCAAATGCGAATGCGGATCCGCAAAAGCGGATGCGGACAGCACATTCCGGCCCAATTGAACATGAATGGGTCTGCACCAGTTCCGCAAAATTGTGGAACGGATGCGGACCCATTTTGCAGACGTGTGAATGGAAAAGCTATCCCTCAAAATGAAAATAAATTAAATTATTAAAGTTAAAGGGGTTCTACACTTTGTTTTAACTGATGATCTATCCTCTGAATAGATCATCAGCATCTGATCGGCGGGGTCCAAATCCCGGGACCCCCGCCGATCAGCTGTTTGAGAAGTGAACAGAGCTTAGCCCCGCCCACGCTAGTTGATACTAGTCGTGACGTCACTGGCCTTCTCAAGCAGCTGATCGGCGGGGGTCCCGGGTGTCGGACCCCCGCCGATTAGATGCTGATGATCTATCCAGAGGACAGATCATCAGTTAAAACAAAGTGCAGAACCCCTTTAAGCAAAAAGCATAGATGTGGTAAGCAATAGCAAGTGCTCGGCGGCACCAAATCAGAAACCATATGTCCTACCACAATCCGGGGGGTTCCAGTGCAAATCGATGAATCCCGGAGGGAAAGCAAAAACCATCTATCCCTGGGCTAGATGATGATATGGTATTGAAGGACAGGGTGGGCAAAGAACTGTCTCTGATATTGCCCTACAGGGGGTGCTATTATGGCCCTGATAGCCTAACCACAGACCACCCGCCCTAATAAGAGCGACCCCGTCCGGAACCTTACCCTATATAAAAATGGACCTAGTAAGCCCCTAGCCCCTAGGCCCCTGACTTCCAGGTGATCACTATATAGATCTATGTGTTTTTGACTCATTATGAAAGTATATTATAAGTATATCGCACCCCTCTGTGTATCACACATATAGATAGCACAACTATACTCAGAGACCAGTCACAGTGCCCGCAGTCTTAGCCACCAGTCAGTGCCAGTCGTCTCAGCCATTAGTCAGTGCCACCAGTCACAGTGTCCGCAGTCTCAGCCACCAGTCTCAGTCGTCTTAACTAAAGCTGAGCAAAACCGAACTGCATACCGAACTTTGTGAGTTCTGGTACCCGGACCCGAACCCAGACTTTTTTACTGAAGTTCGGGTTCGGTGTTCGGGTGATTTTATTATTTTCCGTTATAACATGGTTATAATGGAAAATAATAGCATTCTTAAAACAGAATGCTAAATAAAATGTCTACTGAGGGTTTAAAAATAAAAAATAAAACTCACCTCATCCACTTGATTGCACAGACGGTATCTTCATTCAGCAAGAACTGCGGTGACGTCACCGCGCTCACCATGTGGTGAGCTTGGTGACGTCACCGCAGGTCCTTTTGCAGGTTGTGAAGAAAAGAATATACTGGCTGCGCGATGAAGTGGATGAGGTGAGTTTTATTTTTATTTTTAACCCCTCAGTAGACATTTTATTTAGCATTCTGTTTTAAGAATGCTATTATTTTCCGTTATAAACATTTTATAATGGAAAAAAATAAAGTGAAGTTCGGGTCCCCATTGACTTAAATGGGGTCTGCGTTCGGCGTGAAGTTTGGGTCAAGTTCGGGTCCCGAACCCGAACTTCAACATGAAGTTCGGCCGAACTTGGCGAACCCGAACTTCCACGAGTTCGCTCAACCCTAGTCTTAGCCATTAGTCAGAGTCACCAGGCACCAGTCACAATGCCAGCAGTCTCAGCACCACCAGTCAGTGCCAGCCATCTCAGCAATTAGCCGCAGTCAACTGTCACGGCCTCTGTTGTGTTCACCGTGACACGGTTGCCGTGTATGCTGTTGCCTGCGGCAACATGTGTGTCGCAGCCTCTGTTGTGTTCGCCGTGACACGGTTGCCGTGTATGCTGTTGCCTGCGGCAACATGTGTGTCGCAGCCTCTGTTGTGTTCGCCGTGACACGATTGCCATACATGCTGTTGCCAGGGGCAATGTGTGGTTATTGCAGCATGTAGGTGCCTGCCCTTTTTATCCTGCTACCCTTCACTGTTTGGTGCTGGAGGGGTTAATTTTCTGGCTGGTGGGGATCTAGGTGTGTCCTGGGTGTGGCCTCTTGGCTCTTTATATGTTGTGTTGTATGTCAATTGCCCTCCAGCCTTTGTGTGAGCTGGAGTGTTGCTTCTTTCCTGGATATACCATCTGTCCAGTGGGAGGGCCTCCTAGCTAGACATCAATGTCACCTTAATGTCCCTTTTCCCCTGAACCGAGTAACACGCCAGGGCTGCCCCCTTTCCCCTTTGCTTTTCTCGCTGTTCCTGGAGCCAATTGCATGTAAAATTTGAACAGATGTGGAAATATCCGGCTTCGGGTGCGAGGGAGAAGCTGATAAAATTAGTTTATACGCGGACGATATGCTGCTCTTCCTGGGGAAGGGGTATATAAACTTGCCCAGGGTTATGGAAAGTCTGGATGAGTTTGGATCCCTATCTGAATACGATATAAACTGGGAAAAATCAAAATTTCTTCCATTAAGACGCCCGGTTCCACTGGGCTACAATTTCCGAGTTAGCATACTGACCCCAGCAGACTCCTTAACCTATCTGGGCATCCAGATAGGGTCCAAACTGGAACATTATTTGAAACTGAATATACTCCCAATAATAGATAAAGTTAAGGGAAAAATTAGAACATGGTTAAAACTCCCTATGTCACAAATTAATCGAATAGCGCTTATTAAAATGACATTATTACCAATGTTACTATATGTTTTCAACGCTAGTCCAATTACGATAGAAGACAAGTTTTTTAATAAGTTAGAGACCCTCTTTAATGAACTGATATGGGGCCGCAAACGAGTCAGAATTAAGATTCGGTATCTGTATAAAGAAGAGGGTGGAATGTCCATCCCTTTCTTAAAAGGATATTACCTAGCTGCCCAATTGAGATGGTGTGTGAGGAATCGAAAGAATAAATGCATTTGCCTTCTCTTTGGGGAGTATTGTAGACCATGGTCGGATCTTTTTCATATTCTGGAAACTGGTATTTTTAAGACAATAACAAACCCGTTTAGTAGAATGCTTGGGTATATCTGGCAACACTGTGGGGGAATGCACACTTACCACAAGTTATGTAACTAGGCCACGCTGAATATTGGGAAAAACATGGGATATATTTAAGTGCACAAGTTTTTCATCAAGGACTGATTAAGCCCTTAAATGAAATATTACCAGACATTAAATTGGGATTTACTGATAAATTTCGATATGAACAATTACGTCACGCTATATACCACACGGAGAATAAGAATTATTTGAAGATAGTAAGGAACACTTTTTTAGATTTCTGTCAAGATATGACATTTAATACTTCCATATCACACATCTACGCTAAGCTTAAACACGAATATACAAAAATAATCACATTTAGGGGTGAGGCTAAATGGGAAAGAGACCTACATAAAGGGGAACCTATTATGTGGAACACCGTGTACAGAAATATCAAAAGATCGACCGTGTCACCCGCACATGCATGGATCCTTTTGAAAATCATACACCGCCTCTATTACACACCAGTATTATTGCATACCATATATAAAGATAGGAGACAGAACTGCTATAAATGTAACAAAGACAGAGGAGATTATAAACATCTGTTGTGGGAATGTCCAGGGATAAATTAATATTGGATTAAAATATTCCGGAAACTGCAGGACCACTCCCCTATGAAGTACCAGGCATGTATTGACTACGCCATCCTGGGTACATTCCCAGAGACAGACAAAAATAAAACTGAGCAGATACTTTGGTTTTGGGGCATTGCACTAGCCAAAATAATAATTGTTAAATACTGGGGCACCATGAAATACCCCAGTTTTCAGGAGTGGATGGAGTGGATGAACAGGGTTAGGCAGTATGAAAATATTCTAGCCCAAACAGCGGTGAAAAGGGCAGTCTGGCTGCGGATCTGGGGTAACTGGAAATAACGACAGTCGATGTAGATACGGCAGCTCTGCGGAAAAGAAAGGGGGCAATTGGAAATAATGATAAAGATGTAGACACGGCAGCCCCGCGGAAAGAAAAAGGGGGGGTGGAGGGAGGGACAGGGGGGTTTATAAATAAAATGGAAACTCAGTATAGGAGTATAGGATGAGATGAATTTATTAATGTATTCCTATTTTATCGCCTTGAGATGCTGAAATAGAAGATTGCTGTATTTTACCTTTTGGAAAATAAAATATATAATTAAAATAAAAAAAAATAAAAAAAATGTCACCTTAATGTCTCCCCTATGTTCCCTGTGTCTTTACCTTCCCTTGTATCAATGTTTGGTGTGGGTTATGTGCGGGCAGTGGGGTACCTACCATATAGGCAGACCACGCAGCTGCTATGGGGCCCGTGAGGAAGGGGGGGCCCTGCAGTGGAGGAGAGTCCCCGCCCCTGTCTATCTTCCTACATTATGTAATGTGACTCAGCTTTCCTGATGTCCTGCATGGCACAAGTGCAGAGGCAGGAGAAGATATGAGGGGAGGTGGGAGTTGTGTTACTCAGCTTTCTCATGTCTCTCCACATGTGTCATGCAGGACAGCAGAAAAGCTGGGTGCTATTACATCATGTGATGTCACTCAGATTTCCTGCTATCCTGCAAGGCATAAAAGCAGATAATAAGAACATGGAAAGGCAGGGGGGAGGGGGTCACCCAGCTTTCCCAGAGACTCATGTCTCTGCACATGTGTCATGCAGTATAGCAAGTAATGTCAGTGTCTCCCAGCTGTCCTGCATGACACAGAGGATGGGGGAAGGGGGACACTCACTTCCTCAAACTTTTCTCATGTCTTTTCTCATGTGCAAATGGGGTAAGGAGTTGCAGAGGTGGCGCTCAGTGGATGCTATGTGTAAAAAGCAGCGGTATCGCGGCAGAACCACACAAAAATGCCGCACAGGAAAGACAATGTAGTGTATTAAGATACTGCGCTGAAGGACATTTTATGGTAATAGATATTACTGAACAGGTGTAGCAACTAGATAAAGACTGGCACGCGAAGATATATCACTATACAGGTATTGAGCTGGTTAAAAAACCGTTTACCTGTAGTGAAGGCGTCAGTTTGCGTGCTTCTGTCTGCGTCCCTGTAGTTAGGTGAGGCGATTTTTTTCTCTCTTTCTTCTTCTTTTTTCTCTCTCTTTTTTCTTTCTTTTTTGTGCTTTGGTTGTCAATTTGCTTGTTCTTGATGCTCTGAGTCAGATAGGGTAATCCAGCGGCAGGATGAGTCGGCGTGCTGCCTCGTGCCCCGGCCGGTGGCGCGCTGCTGCCGCAGGTGGAGGTGTGTGTAGGGGAGTGGTTGGCGCTCACTTGGAGTTAGTTAGTGATGTCACTACAGCGGTCATACAATGACCAGCAGGTACCAGGTATCTTTCTCCAACGCGTTTCGAACAGAACGCTGTTCTTCCTCAGGGAGTGTTGCCTGGTTGTTCATGCACCTTTTTTTATAGGCGCTTCTCCAGAGCTTTAACCCCTTCCCTGCCAATCCTGCATGAATTCATTACCACTCATCTATTCAAAAGCGAACAATTCTAACTCCGCATTTAGTCCATTTGGTATCAGGCTGTCCATATTGAATATCCATTTTGTTTCTTTTTTGGACATCTCATTAATATAGTCCCCCCCCCCCTCTTGTTTGGTGGTATTGCTTCAACCCCACAAAACTGGGACCCGGCAAAGTTTCCCCCATGCTTTATACTGTAGTGACGCGATAGTGGATGTCCTTCATATTTTCTGGTTATGTTGTATATATGTTCTCCTATTCTTTTCTTTAGGGTTCTCCTAGTGCGGCCTACATAAATTTTATTGCAGGGGCATGTTAAAGTGTATATGACCCCCTTGCTGTTGCAGGTGATGAAATGCTTTATGGTGTGTTTATAGGATCCCTCTGTATTATTGATTTCTGTTATTATTTTTTTGTTTTTTGATATTTTGCATCCTCTGCAGGTTCTGCACGGATGGAAACCTCCTAATCCCCCTTCCTTTTGTTTCTGATTTTTTTCCCCCATGTTGGTTCCTGTGCATCTGCCTGTTGATGCAATCATATTGCCTATATTTTGCGCCCTTCGAAATACAAATTTTGGGTCTTTGGGAATAAATTCTCCTATTATTTTGTCCTCTTTGAGAATGTCCCAATGTTTTTTTACTATTTTCTTAAAAGTTGGTACCTGGTCACTGTACGGTGTAATGATAGGTGGTATTTTTGTATTGGTTTCAATCTCAGGAGTACTTATATTTTTGTTTTTCTTGTTTGCTGTTAGTAAGGTCTGTCTGTTTAGTTGGTTTATTTCATATTTTTGCTCAGACAATTTTATTGCATCATATCCCTTATACTCCAATTTTTTCTGTAGAGTATCTGCCTCCCTTTCATATTCCTCTATTTCTGTGCAGTTTCGTCTCAACCTCATGAACTGACTCCGCGGGATGTTTTCCAGCCATTTGGGAAGGTTGCAGCTGTTCATCGATATAAAGCTGTTCCCATCCGTGGGTTTGCTGTAGGTTTTGGTAAGTAGTTTATTTCCCTCTGTGTAGATAGTTAGGTATTTTAAATAAAAAAGAAGCAACTTTTATAAATAACATCCATCCAAAAATTGCTGTACTATACCAAAATCCCAAAGTACATAAAAGTATAAAAAACCCACCAGGGAGACCTATTGTGTCAGGTATAGACTGTCTTACTAGCTCATTGTCCAGATATATTGACCAGCAACTACAACCTTACGTACAGGTACTTCCAACCTATCTCAAAGACACCCAACATACCCTACAAATTCTCAACAATATAGAATGGAAAAATAACTACATAATTGGCACACTGGACGTAAAATCACTATACACCGTGATAGAAAACAGAAAAGAAGTAGACGCCGTTAAACATTTTTTAACAACAAAAGGGCAAATGCCTGAAGCGCAAATCAACTTCCTGGGAGAATGTATTATGTTTATTTTAACTAAAAATTATTTTTTATATAATGGGAATTTTTACCTGCAGACGTGGGGTACCGCGATGGGGACGGGATTCGCACCGGGGTTCGCTAACCTATATGTCGGGTGGTGGGAGGAGCTGACTATCCACCCAGGTGGCGCACCCCGTGCGGGTCTCGTCCTCTGGCGACGTTTTATAGACGATATTGTTTTTATATGGGATGGGGGAGAAACAAAACTGCTGGAATTTTTAAATGATATCAATAAAAAAGATTTTTACTTGGAATTTAGTTCAACTTACAGCAGAAGAGAAATTAATTTTTTGGACCTAACTATCTACACAGAGGGAAATAAACTACTTACCAAAACCTACAGCAAACCCACGGATGGGAACAGCTTTATATCGATGAACAGCTGCCACCTTCCCAAATGGCTGGAAAACATCCCGCGGAGTCAGTTCATGAGGTTGAGACGAAACTGCACAGAAATAGAGGAATATGAAAGGGAGGCAGATACTCTACAGAAAAAATTGGAGTATAAGGGATATGATGCAATAAAATTGTCTGAGCAAAAATATGAAATAAACCAACTAAACAGACAGACCTTACTAACAGCAAACAAGAAAAACAAAAATATAAGTACTCCTGAGATTGAAACCAATACAAAAATACCACCTATCATTACACCGTACAGTGACCAGGTACCAACTTTTAAGAAAATAGTAAAAAAACATTGGGACATTCTCAAAGAGGACAAAATAATAGGAGAATTTATTCCCAAAGACCCAAAATTTGTATTTCGAAGGGCGCAAAATATAGGCAATATGATTGCATCAACAGGCAGATGCACAGGAACCAACATGGGGGAAAAAAATCTGAAACAAAAGGAAGGGGGATTAGGAGGTTTCCATCCGTGCAGAACCTGCAGAGGATGCAAAATATCAAAAAACAAAAAAATAATAACAGAAATCAATAATACAAAGGGATCCTATAAACACACCATAAAGCATTTCATCACCTGCAACAGCAAGGGGGTCATATACACTTTAACATGCCCCTGCAATAAAATTTATGTAGGCCGCACTAGGAGAACCCTAAAGAAAAGAATAGGAGAACATATATACAACATAACTAGAAAATATGAAGGACATCCACTATCGCGTCACTACAGTATAAAGCATGGGGGAAACTTTGCCGGGTCCCAGTTTTGTGGGGTTGAAGCAATACCACCAAACAAGAGGGGGGGGGGGGGCTATATTAAGGAGATGTCCAAAAAAGAAACAAAATGGATATTCAATATGGACAGCCTGATACCAAATGGACTAAATGCGGAGTTAGAATTGTTCGCTTTTGAATAGATGAGTGGTAATGAATTCATGCAGGATTGGCAGGGAAGGGGTTAAAGCTCTGGAGAAGCGCCTATAAAAAAGGTGCATGAACAACCAGGCAACACTCCCTGAGGAAGAACAGCGTTCTGTTCGAAACGCGTTGGAGAAAGATACCTGGTACCTGCTGGTCATTGTATGACCGCTGTAGTGACATCACTAACTAACTCCAAGTGAGCGCCAACCACTCCCCTACACACACCTCCACCTGCGGCAGCAGCGCGCCACCGGCCGGGGCACGAGGCAGCACGCCGACTCATCCTGCCGCTGGATTACCCTATCTGACTCAGAGCATCAAGAACAAGCAAATTGACAACCAAAGCACAAAAAAGAAAGAAAAAAGAGAGAGAAAAAAGAAGAAGAAAGAGAGAAAAAAATCGCCTCACCTAACTACAGGGACGCAGACAGAAGCACGCAAACTGACGCCTTCACTACAGGTAAACGGTTTTTTAACCAGCTCAATACCTGTATAGTGATATATCTTCGCGTGCCAGTCTTTATCTAGTTGCTACACCTGTTCAGTAATATCTATTACCATAAAATGTCCTTCAGCGCAGTATCTTAATACACTACATTGTCTTTTCTCATGTGCATGTGCCATGCTGGACAGCAGGAAAGTTGGGTGGTATTACATCATGTAATGCCCCAGATTCTTGTCAATATATGCTGAACACCGCCGGGACCTACCAGATCCCATTCACTATAATGGGTCTGTTGGGTTCCAGCGTGAGTACTGCTGCACGAGATGGGGCAGGGGAGAAGTTAGGGAGGGTAGTGAGAGGAGCCAGGGCGCATAGTGGGAGGGACTAGGAACGGGCATGGGGGCCCAATCTAAATTCTTGCTATGGGGCCCAATGATTTCTGTGTACGCCCTTGTGTGCGGGGTCTGTTGTATGTTTAGTTGTCGTTACATGTATGGCTTGTGGATGTCTGTGTTCCAGCATGCTTGCTAGACATTTGCCCCGTGACACATACGTTGCCGCAGGCAACAGTATGCATGGCAACCGTGTCACGGCGAACACAACAGCGTCAGTGCCAGCGATCTCAGACACCAGTCAGTGCCAGTCGTCTCAGCCACCAGTCACAGTGCCCGCAGTCTCAGCCACCAGTCAGTGCAAGTCGTCTCAGCCACCAGTCAGTGCAAGTCGTCTCAGCCACCAGTCAATGCCAGCTGTCTCATCCATCAGTCAATGCCACCAGCCACAGCCACAAGTCACAGTGCCAGCAGTCTCAGCAATTAGCTGCAGTCAACAGTCTCAGTCACAGCCACAGTCTCAGCACCACCAGTCAGTGCCAGCCCTCTTAGCCATCAGTCGCCGTGCCAGCAGTCTCAGCCACCAGTCAGTGCCAGTTGTCTTAGCCACCAGTCAGTGCCAGCCATCTCAGCCATCAGTCAGTGCCACAAGGCACAGCCATCAGTCAGTGCCAGTCGTCTCAACCATCAGTCAGTGCCACCAGTCACAGTGCCAGCAGTTTCAGCACCATCAGTCAGTGCCAGTGACGCACATTACAGCATCATATAAGCTAGTATTACAGTAACAGAAAATATTACAAAAGTACAAGCCTATATTACTGTGACTTTCTACTAACAACATGCCACCCAAAAAAAGGACGTGTTAAGTAGGACAAAAGACACAGACAATGAAATCCTACATACAGTTGCAAGAAAAAGTATGTGAACCCTTTGGAATGATATGGATTTCTGCACAAATTGGTCATAAAATGTGATCTGATCTTCATCTAAGTCACAACAATAGACAATCACAGTCTGCTTAAACTAATAACACACAAATAATTAAATGTTACCATGTTTTTATTGAACACACCAGGTAAACATTCACAGTGCAGTGCTCCTGGAGAAACGGTCAGCTCAGCAAGTAATCAAAAAAAGAAAGGCTGAAAAAAAAAGAAAAAAAACGAGCAAAAAGATCAATTCAAGAAAATGAAAATGAGCGTCACAAAAATGCTAAAATAGAAAGCCTCAGAAGAGCAAATAGATCTATACAAGAACTGTAAAGTCAGCGTAAAAAACAATCTCTAAGAGAAAGAAATAAAGAAAGAACTACTGTTATTGTAACGGGCTTAATGTCTAGTGACTTCCATAAACAGATAGGGATGAAACTCAATCTCTATTAATACACAAAATATCTAGATGACCACTATCTGGCGCTCTGGATCATAAATACTATCTTATTAAGTCAATAGCATTTTCTATGAATACAGTTTATAGTGTATACTCATTCTAACTGGATGAAACATTTTCATTTAAATGTATGTAAAATGTATGCACTCTCTCTACCAGGAGGCTTTATCCCCAAGACATCAAATAAAGATGACGTTAGGAACAACCCAACCGTTTAGTCCTGGCCAACCTGTGACTCTCCAGCTATTGCAAAACTACAACTCCCAGCATGCCCAGACTGCCTACAGATATCAGCCTACAGCAGGGCATGGTGGGAATTGTAGTGTTACAACATCTGGAGAGCCGCAGGTTGGCCATCCCTGGTTTAGTCCAACGTCATCATAGTTTACAATTGGAGAAATAGCCAACTAAGATAATTCTTAGACAAATCTATGCAGTCTCAAACAGCCGCCATATAGTAGTTCAATCCAAGTATTAACAACAACATGGGCCATTCATATTGTAGCCAACAACAAAATACAGATATTCATATTAGACAAAGGTTGAAAAAGAAAATCCCTCATTTAGGCCGTTTGGGCTTAGGCAATTTAATCTATACAGTGTATTCATCTTGCTTCTAACTGGAGGAGCTTTCTATCGAGTTTGCCTTTCCTAGCACCCAATTACCAATCCCCCAGAACTGCAAATCATTTTAACGTCCATTATGTATGAAGAGCACATGTCTAGATAGTGGGGTATCTTTCTTTGTATGGATCACACATAAATGACTCAATTCTTGAGTTGTAAAAATAGTAATAGAATAAAATATGGCACTCAAAACAAGTCCTAATAGTCTCCTGTGATTATGAATCTTCTGAACAAAAACAAAATCGATGCTATTCAGAGCAAAATGTCTTCAAATGTATTATATGCGTTTATCATGTGTTTTTTACTCTCACGGCAAACCTCCTCAATGAGTTTGCAGTCCTCCTCCTGAGGAGCCTAAAACACCAGTCTGATGTCAGCTGTATCACCACCGGGTTTTCTTTCTCCTGAAACACTACCAGTGTGAACGTGGGTCTGAAGACGCTGCACGTTTCCTCATTTTATTACCCAATAAGGTATTTCTCTTTAGTTTAGTTTTTTATGCACTTTTGGAGGTTTTTCTATGGGCTTCTGGTATCCTTTGTGACTGATACATTTGGAACAGTTCATGATATTTCATCTTTGAACTCCTCATCTTCTCCCCACTACAATTTTGTTTACCCCATAGGTATTGCCCCACTGGTATGACTCTTTTCAACAGAAGTGGATAGTGGTTTCCCAGTGAACAAAACAATTTTTGGAGGTAGGTTTACTAAAATGTCTGCGTGGACATGGCCAAAAGAATCCAATGAAATTCTTGAAAGGTTTTTCAGAGATTTTTGTACTGATGACCTATCCTCAGTATAGGTCATCAGTATCTTTTTGTGGGGGTCCAACACCCAATCAGCTGTTTTAAGAAGGCAGAGGTCATCCTGTGAGTGCTGCTGCCTTCTCGCAGCTCACCACGCACAGTGCCATACATTGTATAGCGGTTGTGCTTGGTATCAAGCTCAGCCCCATTCACTGAGCTGATCCTAGGTCATGGACACATGATCGTGTCATCATTCGGCCTAGGAAATGCAGAGAGAAGACCGAGGCACTACTGCAAGACGTCGTATATGTCAAAAAACCGCAGCACTCACTTATCTTCAATTATGCAGGATTTATTCACCAACAAAAATGTGACGTTTCAACCGACATGGTCTTTCTCAAACAACATTGCATTGAAGGGGAATCTTCAGACTGGCTCCCAACACGGCTGGCACTACCACGAGAAAGATTTCATTTTTTCGTTGTGCTGTTATAAACTCTTTTTTTCTAGCACTACTGCAAGAGCCACTGCCTTCCAAACAGCTGATCTGCAGGAGTAACAACCAAAAGGCAGACTGGCACTACTGGGACTGCTCTGTATGTGCAGCTATCAGTGTTTGGATGTCTAATCCCACATCCTCCTTTGGGCTCGTTCACACGAACATGTGAAGCCCATGCCCGTGCTGTGGACTGCAAATTGCGGTCCGCCATGCATGGGCACCGTCCGTGGGGCAAGCGCATGGGGATCGCAAACCTATTCACTTGAATGGGTCCGCGATCCTTCCGTTCAGCAAAAAGATAGAGCAAGTTCTATCTTTTTGCAGTGCGGAAGCACGGAACGGATCTCCAGAAAGCACTCCGTAGTGCTTCCGTAGTGTTTCGTTCCATTCTTCCGTTCCACACTGTTCCGCATCTCCGGATTTGCCGACCCATTCAAATGAATGGGTCCGCATGCATGATGCGGAATGGCCACGGAACAGTGCCCGTGTATTGCGGATCCGCAAATGCAGTCCGCAATATGGCAACGGACTTCACATGTTCGTGTGAATGAGTCCTTAGTGGTGCTCTGTGTCATTTAAATGATCTTGCTTTATTTCTTTCTGCAGGTTACATTGACATGGACATGAACATCTAGGCAACGGCTGTTTTGTGCATACCTGCACTTCGTCTGGCCAAACCCCAAGACTGTCTGAAAAAACATCATGGGGGCATATTTTTTTAATTGTGGACCTGTCCCACCTCAAAAACTCTCCTATCCCTTATATATTTGCAAGTTTTTTTGTCTTTAATTTCTCTCGTCAACACTTCAATATTTTTTGTATCCCTGTCATAGATGTAAATCCCTTTGTACCTCCAAAGTAACCAAGGGATTCAATAGGATAAGGATACTTGTGAGGGGAAAGTAATAAGGGTGCCTGATGTTGTCTGCCCTAACTGTCCTATATGTATGGCACATTGTGCTGTATTTCCCGTATTATTTATTTGCTTCTTCTGGTATGGGACTTTAGCCCTCTGGAGCTGTGTTTTAACTTTTTCTTTGTGTTTCATCTTAAAATATTCAGGTGGTCTTGCATTCCTAAGTCAGGTGAATCAGACAGTGGCAATTGACTTCAGGGCACATGAACCTATGGTGCCCGTCCATACTGTTAACTCATATAGGCCTCAGGCTGCTATTCTCCTGTGTCCGGTCTTAGGAGGTGCGATGATGTCATCACGTCCTCCTGCATCGTTGGGCATCCAATTTTTAGCATGTACCTGAATTAGAGTGGAGTTGTCATGTATACATGGAGATTTTTAATTTATTTTGGTGGTGCCTTTATGATGTTTATGTTTATTTGTCTATCTGCATTCCAGCACATGTAGCCATGATGGCATCTTTTCACCACCTGCACAGGGACACAGTGGGGGCATTATAATAATACAGGGGGCAATGCTGAGGGACATTATAATAACACAGAGGGCACTGCTAGGGGACCTCATAATAATACAGGGGGGCATTATAGGTACAGGGTTCATTTCTGGAGGACATTATAATGCAGGGTGCACTGCTGGGGGACATTATAATAATACAGGGGGCACTACTGGGTTAGTACAGAAGGGGCACATTATTATGACAGGGGACACTGCTAGGGGACATTATAATAATACAGGGGGCACTACTGAGGGTAGCACAAAGAGGAAGTTATAAATATGGGGGTATTGCTGCTGGACATTAACCATACTGGGGGCAATTATAAATACTGGGGGCACTAAAGACAACAATTTTAAATACTGGAGGCATTAAATGCTGGTGGCACTACTGGGGCATTATAAATACTAGGGGCACTACAAGATGGTGTTATAACTGCATTTTTAATACTGGGGTACTGTGGGAGTATTATTATTATTGGGTACAATGGGGAGGGCATTGCTACTAATGAGGCACTCCACCATTATCACTATTGGGGACACTATTACCAATGAGGGCACTGTGAGAGAGAATTATTTCTCTTGGTGTGACCTTGGAGAGCACTCTGGGGACTATTTGTATGGCGCTATTGTTTCATAAGTATAGTATTTATGGGTATTGGAAAGCACAGCGGTTACAGTATTGTAGGTGGCAGCAAGATAACACTGTTGGTGCATAGGAGGGCCAGTTTGATGGAAAAGTGAAGAATCTAAGATGTCTTTGTGGCAAACTCTACAGAGAAGAAATGTGACTGAAATAATTATTCATGACAGTTTGGTTCAGATGGAGAAGATGAGAGGAAGAGATCAGAGGAGACTTTACTGCATGTGAGAGGTATATACTGCCGTATGTAATGTTCAATTCAAATATACCTTTAGCAGTACGGCTGTGGGAGAGGGGTTGGACTGAGAATTTGGCACAGGAGTGTAGGGTGGCACCATTTCAATTTCACCTCAGGCAGCAGAAAAAGTTGAATTGTTCCTGGCCACAGCCTTTAACTGTTTATGCATCCTAAGGACTCTCATACAGTTGTGGAAAGACAGGGAACTGGCTGGTTGTTCTGATTAGGGCCCCCAACACCAGACCCCCCCCCCCCAATCAGCTATATGAGGAGACGGCGGATGCAGTGTGCACGTGCTGCCTCCCGTCTCTATTCCTGTTCATCACCGCTGTATATGGTTTTTTGCAATAGACAGCAGCAGCGGACAGGAAGAGAGGAGAGAGTCGGCACGTGTGCACTGCGCACGTTGTCTCCCCATAGAGCTCATCGGTGGGTAGGCTGGATGATATTGATTACCTATCCTGAGAATAGGTCATCAGCAGAAAAAGCATGGACAACCCCTTTAAATAAGTGTTTATGACATCTTAGTAGTTTAACCCTTTCACACAAAATAATGTATATGTACTTGGGGGAATGTGGTGCCTCACCGCATTCCCAAGTGCATGTGCATAATGGGATTGGGCGGGTGCAGGAGCTGCACCCGCCCGATCCGCAGCACGGGCCTGACTGTTACTGATAGCCGGACCCCTGCTGCATTGCTGTATGCAGTGATGCCGGCGAATTAACCCTTTCATATGTCGTGGCACGTGCATGGTTTACAGAGTAAGGGGGCTCCCTCTGATTCCTTTGGCCGCACGCACTGCACTGGGGGCCGATGGTTGCTATGGCAGCCCCGATGGCTTACACAGGCATCGGAGCCTGCCAGATACGAAAGCCCAGGAGATCCAGCCTGATGGCCGGGTCTCCTAGGCAACTGTCAGCGTTTTACTGTGTAAGACGCTGACAGTTCAATTCAGTACAATACATAATGTATTGTACTGAACTGAAACAGGGATCAAACCCTGAAAACGTGAAGTCCCACAGTGAGACAAATATAAAAAGTAAAAAAAGTTCAAAAAAAGTGTTTTATATAATAAAAAAATGTTATTTTCAAGGGGGAAAAAAGCGTCCATTTCCCAAAGTAAAAGAAAATTGTAAAAAATAAATAAAATAAGAAAAGTAGACATATTAGGTATCACCGCGTCCGTATTGAACGGCTCTATAAAAAAATCATGTGACCTAACCCCTCAGGTGAACACCGTAAAAAAATATATATAAAAACTGTGCTAAAAAAAAACATTTTTTTGTCACCTTACATCACTAAAAGTGCAACACCAAGCGATCAAAAAGGTGTATGCCCCCCAGAATAGTGACAATCTAACCATCACCTCATCTTGCAAAAAATGAGCCCCTACCTAAGACAATTTCCCAAAAAATTTAAAAACTATGGCTCTCAGACTATGGAGACACTAAAACATGATTTTTTTTTTGTTTCAAAAATGCAGTTTTTTGTGTAAAACGTAAATAAATTAAAAAAGGATACATATTAGGTATTGCCACGTCTGTAAGAACCTGCTCTATAAAAATTTCACATGAACTAACCCCTCAGATGAACACCGTAAAAAAAAAAATTCATACCGAAAAAAATTTGCCCCTACATAAGACAGTCGCCCAAAAAATAAAAAAAATTGGCTTTCAGAATATAAAGATAATCAAAAATGCTTTATTATGTAAAACTGAAACAAAAAAAAAATCATATTTGGTATTGTCGTGTCCGTAACAACCTGCTCTATAAAAATACGACATGATCTAACCTGTCAGATGAACATTGTAAATAACAAAAAATAAAAACGCTGCCAAAACAGCTATTTTATGTTACTTTGCCTCACAAAAAGTGTAATATAGAGCAACCAAAAATCATATGTACTCTAAAATAGTACCAACAAAACTGCCACCTTATCCCCTAGTTTCCAAAATGGGGTCTTTTTTTGGAGTTTCTACTCTAGGGGTGCATCAAGGGGGTCTTCAAATGGGACATGGCAACTTAAAATTATCCCAGTGAAAAATCTGACTTCCAAAAACCATAAGGAGTTCCTTTCCTTCTGCACCCTGCCATGTGCCCGTACAGCAGTACGACCACATATGGGGTGTTTCTGTAAACTGCAGAATCAGTGTAATAAATATTGAGTTTTCTTTGGCTGTTAACCCTTGCTTTGTTAGCGGAAAAAATGGATTAAAATGGAAAATCTACCAAAAATAGAAATTCTGAAATTTCATCTACATTTTCCTTTAATTCTTGTGGAACACTTAAAGGGTTAATTAAGTTTGTAAAATCAGTTTAAAATACCTTGAGGGGTTTAGTTTCTAAAATGGGGTGATTTATGGGTAGTTTCTAATATGTAAGCCCCAGAAATTGACTTCATAACTGAACTGGTCCTGAAAAAATTGGGATTTGGAAATTTTTAAACTTTTAAGCCTTCCAACGTCCCAAAACAATTAAATATCATTTTCAAAATAATCCAAACATGAAGTAGACATATGGGTAATGTAAAGTAAAAGCTTGGAGGTATTACTATCTATTATTAAAGTAGGGAAATAAAAATTTCAAAATTTTGGGTAAATTTGAAATTTGTTTATAAATAAAAATAAAATATTTTGACTCACTTTTGCCACTGTCATGAAGTACAATATGTGACGAGAAAACAATCTCAGAATGGCCTGGATAAGTAAAAGTGTTTTAACGTTATTACAACATAAAGTGACACATGTCAGATTTGCAAAATTAGGCTGCGTCCTGAAGGTGAAAAATGGCTGTGTCCTGAAGGGGTTAAAGATAAGGTTTATTAGATGACCGGCACAAAGTGAAGATAAAAACAACAGTCAAACAGCTAGAAAAACAGTTAACTCTTTGTAACAAAAAGGCACAATATTTTTAATAAAGACCAATTGAAAAAATTATTTTTTGCCCACAATGAGTAAAATACAATCATAAAATTGCCTCTGAATGTGTAACAGAGCCTTTAATTTCTCTAGTCGACACTTTAATATTTTTTCTAGGGATGTAAAGTCAGGATTTGTAACAAACTTTGTAATATTAATTATCTCCTTTTCAAGTCGCTGTGTCAAGCAAGTCAGCTGTCTCATAGTCAAGAAGTTACATAGTCATCTATACTGTAAGTAACATTCAGTTAATAATTGTAAAAAAAAGGGCCTTGTTGGAATCAGTTTTGGACTTATGGGGATTTTCAAACCCCTATATGCAATTTATTGTTTTAGGTAAGACTTGCTACCTTCCTCTAAGTCCTGGTATATTGTTTTTATGTTCTTTGTAATTCCCTAAGAGCCAAAACAATATCTATCTGGCTTAATGGAATATCAATATTGGGAAAAACCTGAGCTGACAACTGTTCATTTCTTAGCTTCTGTGAATAAAAGCTAATCATCGGTGTGCTGATGTCATCAGTCATGTCACAGTGGATGGGTCACTTTACCAGGAAGTGCTGCCTATTTAAGCAAGCAACCTGATGGTCACAGGTTGCCTGTGATTGGTGTCATTTGGATTCCTCACTAGTGTTTCATTCTGACACTCCCAGTATTCTGACTCTGCTTGGATCTTGACTTTTGAAACTTGGCTGGCGATTTTTATTTTGATGCAACATCCTGGTTCTGACTTGTGGCTTGGTAACGGTTCTAATTCTGGTTTGCTCTGATTGATACTTTGTTTTTGAGTCTGTAATCCTGTTTTTCAACTCTATTTCTTTGGTTCTGATTTGGCCTATATTGTGATCTGTTATTGTGATATTGTGATCTGCTAGTTTGTTCCACCAATTTCCTAGTGTGGCTCGTTCTTCCTTATAGGCCCCTGCACTTATCTAAAAAAGGGACTGTCATCCAGTTGTTGGCCACTGCCTATTGGGATGTGTAGTTCAGGGTTCACTGTTCCCTACCATTCCCTACCAAATGGGTTTCCAAAGTATTGGTAGGCAAAAAATGGTCTACAGTACATTTGGGATTTTGTTCCCTATAAAATATTTCACAAAATAACCCCATAGAGTGGGTATGGTATGGATCAAACTACTTTGTATTTTGTCAATGGCTAGAATATGAATGGCCTATGGGGCTGTCAATATTTGGACTGAGCTACTAGATGATACTAGATGGGTTATTGAGACTGCATAGAGTTGTACACATTTATTTAGTAAGAATTATCTCCAATTGTAAACTACTAATTATAATAAAGTTGTCCTGAACGGTTGGGTTGTTCCTTAGTTTACCTTTAATTGATGTCACTGGGGTTACAGCCTCTTGGTAGAGATAGTGCACTTGATCCCCAATTTAGACACATTATATTATATTTACATGAAATTTCTTCAGCCAATTGGAATAAGTATACAGTACACCATAAACTGTTTTAGAGGAAAATGTTATTGACCTGATAAGATAGTATTTATGATACAGAACGCCAGATAGTGGTAATGTAAATGTTTTGTCTTTTGATACACAGGCAAAACTGGGCTTGCCTCCTGCAGAAGCCTATGAAACCCAGCCCCCAGGCTGAGTTTTTCACTATCAGTCTTAAATGCAGAGAAATTCAAAGCTAGAAAATTGAGAATTTTTCCAGTTTTACAAAAAGGTAAAACATATTGATTCAAATTTGACCATGTCTGTCGTGTACTAAAGGGGTTAATAAATATTAAGTCATACAGTCCTGATCAAAAGTTTAAGACCACTTGAAAAATGGCAAAAAATCATATTTAGCATGGCTGGATCTTAAAGGGCTTCTGTCACTCAACTAAAGTCATTATTTTTTTTTGGGCTAGTTAAATTACTTATCCTGCGATATATGAAAATATAATGGTGTTACTTACTTTGATTCAGCAGTTTCTTCTAAAAACGAACTTTTATAATATGTAAATTAGGTCTCTACCAGCAAGTAGGGCGGCTACTTGCTGGTAGCAGCTGCAGAAAACCGCCCCCTCGTCGTGTTGATTGACAGGGCCAGCCGGGATCTCCTCCTCCGGCCAGCCCTGTCGGCATTTTAAAAATCGTGTGCCTGTGTTCATTCTGCGCAGGCGCTCTGAGATGAGGAGGCTCGCCTCCTCAGAACTCCCTCAGTGCGCCTGCGCAGATGACGTCTTCTATTTCGGTGATGTCATCGGCGCAGGCGCACTGAGGGAGTTCTGAGGAGGCGAGCCTCCTCATCTCAGAGCGCCTGCGCAGAATGAACACAGGCGCACGATTTTTAAAATGCCGACAGGGCTGGCCGGAGGAGGAGATCCCGGCTGGCCCTGTCAATCAACACGACGAGGGGGCGGTTTTCTGCAGCTGCTACCAGCAAGTAGCCGCCCTACTTGCTGGTAGAGACCTAATTTACATATTATAAAAGTTCGTTTTTAGAAGAAACTGCTGAATCGCAGGATAAGTAATTTAACTAGCCCAAAAAAAAAAAAAGACTTTAGTGGGGTGACAGAAGCCCTTTAACAAGGTTCCAAGTAGAGCTTCAACATGCAACAAAAAGAAATGGGAGTGAGACAAAACATTTTTTGAGCATTCAATTTAATGAAAACAACGAATAAACCGAAACAGGCTGTTTTTCAGCTGATCAAAAGTTTAGGACCACACCTCCAAAAAAAAAACGAAACCCCCCCCAAAACAGAAATCCAACTTCCAAACATGAACTCAGTAATGAGTAGCTCCACCGTTATTGTTTATCACTTCCAAAATTTGTTTTGGCATGCTTGATGCAAGCGTTTCCATGAGGTGAGTGGGAACATTTCTCCAAGTGGTGAAGACGGCCTCATGAAGGCCATCTACTGTCTGGAACTGTTGTCAATTTTTGTAAACTTCCCTTGCCATCCATCACCAAAGGTTCTCAATTGAATTTAGATTAGGGGAACACACAGGATGGGCCAAAAGAGTGATGTTATTCTCCTGGAAGAAGTCCCTTGTCCTGCGGGCATTGTGTACTGTAGCGTTGTCCTGTTGAAAAACCCAGTCTTACCACACAGACGAGGGCCCTCAGTCATGAGGAATGCTCTCTGCAACATCTGGACATAGCCAGCGGCCGTTTGACGCCCCTGCACTTCCTGAAGCTCCATTGTTCTACTGAAGGAAAAAGCACCCTAGAGCATTATGGCGCCCCATCCACTGTGGCGCGTAGAAAACATCTCAGGTGGGATCTGCTTGTCATGCCAGTAACGTTGGAAACCATCAGGACCATCAAGGTTAAATTTTTTCTCATCAGAGAATAAAACTTTCTTCCACCTTTGAATATCCCATGTTTGGTGCTCTCTTGCAAAGTCCAAACGAGCAGTTTTGTGACGTTCAAGGAGACGAGGTCTTTGAAGACGTTTTTTGTTTTTGAAGTCCTTCAGTCTCAGATGCTGTCTGATGGTTATGGGGCTGCAGTCAGCACCAGTAAGGTCCTTAATTTGGGTCGAGGATCATCCAGAGGATCCTCCGGCTCAGTGCTGATGAAATATTTTTTGGTCTTCCACTTGACTTTTTTGTTCCATAATCCTAAGGATCATTTAAGAAATTCCAAATGACTGTCTTACTGCGTCCCACCTCAGCAGCGATGGCGCGCTGTGAGAGACCCTGCTTATGCAGTTCAACAACCTGACCACGTTCAAAAAGGAAGAGTTTTTTTGCCTTTGCCATCACAATGTGTGACTACCTGACAGAAAATGACAATGAATCCACATCTTTGCACAGATTTGGCCTTTTAAAGGCATGTGGTCCTAAAATTTTGATCAGCTGAAAAACAGCCTGTTTCAGTTTAATCGTTATTTTCAATTAATTGAATGCTCAAAAAATGTTTTGTCTCACTCTCATTTCTTCTTGTTGCATGTTGAAGCTCTACTTGGAACCTTGTTAAGATCCAACAATGTAAAATATGATTTTTTGCCATTTTTCAAGTGGTCTTAAAATTTTGATCAGGACTGTATTTTATTATGGTGGGAGTTGCTGGCTTTAATTTGCGGAAATTAGTAAGGAATATATGCAATATGAAACGGCACCAATTTTATTGATGGCTTGTGTCCACTATTGATGCTGTGCCTCAGTCATGGGAACAGAGCTGAGCTGCAATACCTGACACAACAACTTCATAGGAGTGGTGTTGTTTCAGACAATGGCAATGGTTATTATTATTTATTTTTCTAATTTCATGAAATCTCTTTAAATGATAATAATGTATTTCAGAACCGCTGTTATTTTTTATATATATTTTTTTATTTTCTTATGTATAAACTAGTACATGCCTGATTTGGCACATCTCATGGATTAGTAAAGTAAATATGTCTTGTTTTTTCCATATCATTCTTGTGTTGCTCTCCTACAGCTGTGCTTCTATAGATGGTGAGTGATGAGCTGGGTTCTGCCATCCTTGAGGAACTGGCAGAGCTTGTCTCATTAGAAAGATACTTCAGTTACGCATCAGGTGCCCTTGTCTCTCTCTCAGTCTGCTGGAAACAGTATTTGAGTCTGGCGTTCCCATAACTTGCTTGATGCTCACTCTTTAAAGCTTTCAGTCTAAATGGCACAGACCACAAATAGATTTGAATTCATGCGATTTAAAATTGGGATGTCAAAATATTAAGCTGGTACAAATGAACATAATGTTTAAAAGAACACTCCAGTCAATAAATAGACATCAGTTATGGCTTGGTGTACATGCAGAATATGTTCCCTATTTTCTTTAAGCCGGTTATTGAGTCGGCAGTACAGTATATTAATTACACAGATGTCAGTGAGACACAACTAAGTCTCTCTTCCAACTGTAAAGCAAAGGTTCACTGAGTAGCCTGGGCCTGATGTCTTTAAGTGCTCATTTGAACATAAAGTTATTTTTCTGTAGAATGGTCACTAAGTGAAAGGTATCATTATATTCAGTAGCCCTACAAGGTACTGTGCCTGCTTTAAGTGAATTCCCTGATGACAGACTCCCTTTAATGATGTGCCTTTTGGATGTAAAAAAAAAACTATCTTTCACTGGTTTTGTGAAAGCAAGGATATAAGTATGGACAATGTTTTGCATGGTTCGAGGCATGAAGCCTTCACAATGAAAGCAAGGAAAGCTGTTATCAAGTTAGCACCTGGACTTTTTGCTTTACTATTGCTGCGTTAAGCAGAAGTTGGCTAAGGCTTGATGACCACTTGATGACTGTAATGCAGGGCACCAACTAAACAGACCAGTGAGGATGAAGTCAAAGGGGTTTATTAACAAAATAAACTAAGTCCAGGTAAACTTCACTGGGCAAACGTCAGGCAAACAAAAATCAAAGGAAAGGAGTAGTCCCGATCCGTGCATAAATCTCTGTGCAACTTCCTAGGTAAACGGATGCGTCACGGAAAGTCCCGGGTCCTGGCTCCCACTGGAACGGACGGAGTCCCAGCAAACTTCAGTCAGTAGCTAGCAGTACTGACCTGCACCTTGATATGGAAGGATAACAATGGGCACTGACCGACCTGGGAGGCCACCTTTTATGTGCCTGCTAACAAATCCCAGGGCAAATCCCAGGCCAAGTGTCCACTCCCCATAGGTCATGATCCTGCTCTACACCTGTTTTCAAGGCTTTGGTCGGTCATTAGTCAATTAGATCAATGCTGGCCCCCTAATCTGCTTTGAATTTGCGGCCAGGTGCTATTCCCTTCGCTGGTCGGCGAAGCGCATAAGAAGCGCATACGCGCGACCGTGTATCCCCTTGCGAACCCATTTTCGAAGGTAAATGCGGATGCACGACAGGCTCTGCGAGAGTACGCAAGCGCATCGACATGGACACCGGAATGGAATCCGCAATAGGCACCAGAGACAAGCTCGGCCGCAGTGCACTGCCACTAGCCTGGCCAAGCTATACCCGAAAGCCATGCGGTCTTCCCCTCCGGCGCACATGCGAATACATCCCCGCGTCTGTTTGCAAAGGGGTCGGAGCTGGTGTATCAATGGAGACATGCGTAACCTGTCCCACAGCTCCACGAGGACCCTTTTTGGTCACACCGGAGTGCGAGACAGGTAAGGATCTTACAATGACTACCCATTTACCTTTATACTTTGAACACTTAGAATCTTTTTTCTGCAGCACTGCTTGTATGGTGATATGAAGTAAGCCCTAAGTTTAATGACAGCTTAGCTTCTACTCCTCATGCACATGACTGTATCAGTGCAGTTCATAAAACGTGGATGCACAAAACACAGATGATGTCCTTGTTGCATCCATTTTTTTTGCAAACCCATGGAATAGGACATGTTTCAACTCTTTGAGGAACGGACATTCGGATGCAGATACACATGGATAAAATCTGTGTGGTCCTTTTTTTTTTTTACGGACCCATAGAAATGAATGAGTCTATAGAAAGCTGCATAAAAATGCAGATTGGACACAAATACATAATACAATCGCATGCATGAGGCCTTAGGCTGCATTCAAGAAGTGTTTTGTAACCCAAAACCAGGTGTGTGTTGTAAACACAGAACAGGAGCAAATTGTTCCAGTATACCTTATTTCTGTGTAGCCTCCACTCCTAGTTTTGAAAACACTTATCAAGTTTGCTGAAGCAGCCGAATAGAATTTTTCAAAACTTCGCTCATCTCTGTTTCCTCCGGGTACTACGGTTTCCTCCCACACTCCAATGAAATATTGATAGGGACCTTAGATTGTGAGCCCCATTGGGGATAGGTTGATGCTAATGTCTGTAAAGCACTACGGAATCTGTCAGCGCTATATAAGTGAGAATAATAATAATAATAATCTATGAGCAGGATGTATATTAACACTTAATGACTGGGCCATTTTGCACCTTCGTGAACAGGCTTATTTTTGAAAATCTGACAGGTATTACTTTATGTGGTAATAACTTTGGAACTCTTCTTCTTATCCAAGCCATTCTGAGATTGTTTTCTCGTAACACATTGTACTTCATGTCAGTCATACATTTGAGTCAATATATTTTACCTTTATTTATGAAAAAATCCCAAATTTACAAACATTTATGAAAAATTCTCAATTTTTAAAAATGTCTATTTCTCTGCTTTTAAAACAGAAAGTGATACCTCATAAAATATTTATTACTTAACATTACCCATATGTCCATATGTCCACACATCATTTTGTAAGCGTCATTTGGAGGCTAAGAATTTTAGAAGCAATTCCTAAAATTTCAAAAACCCACTCTTTAATGACCAGTTCAGGTCTGAAGTCACTTTGTAGGGCTTACATAGTATAAATGAAAATGATCCCATTTTGGAAACCACACCCCTCAAGTTACAAACTTTGGTATTCCACAAGAATTAAAGGAAAATGGAGATGAAATTTCTAAATTTCACTTTTTTGGCAGATTTTCCATTTTAATCCAATTTTTTATTTAACACATCGAGGGTTAACAGCCAAACAAAACTCAATATTTATTACCCTGATTCTGCGGTTTACAGAAACACCCCACATGTGGTGGTAGACTGATGTAAGGCCACACGGCCGGGCCCAGAAGAAAAGGAGCGCAGTATGGTTTTTGGAAGGCAGACTTTCCTGGACTGGTTTTTAGATGCCATGTCCCATTTGAAGCCCTCCTGATGCCCCCTTACAGTAGAAACTCCTAAAAAGTGACCCCATTTCGGAAACAACTGGAGAAGGTGACAGTTTTATTGGTATTATTTTGGGGTACATATGATTTTTAATCGCTCTATATTATGCCTTTTGTGAGGCAAGGTAACCAAAGAATGGATGTTTTGGCACCGTTTTTATTTTTTGTTTTTTATAACGTTCATCTGACAGGTTAGATCATGTGCTATTTTTATAGAGCAGGTTGTTACAGATGCGATGATATCAAATATCTCTAATTTGTTTGTTTGTTTCAGTTTTACATAATAAAACATTTTTGAACAGCATTTTTTTTTTCTGCCGAGCGTCTTGCACAGGGAGTAGTTTTTTGCAGGTAGAGTTGACGTTTTTATTGGTAAGCTTAGCTGTCTGTAGCACCTGTTTAGATGCCGGTGTCACCACAAGTATATTTGCGGTGACACTTTGATCTCATGACGTACTGTGCACGTCATGATGCGATAACTAACACCACATCATGACGTACACAGTCACTATGTGGTCAAAGGGCTATTCCCATCTCAGACAATGGGGGCATATAGCTAGGATATGCCCCATTGTCTAATAGGTACGGGGTCCACCTATGGGACCAACACCTACACCGAGAACAGAGCCCTGGAAGTGGTAGAGGGTGCATGGGGCTGGCCTAATACTGACTAGATCAGTGGTTCTTAACCTGGGTTCGATCGAACCCCAGGGGTTCGGTGAGTCAGTCTCGCGGGTTTGGCCGCCGGCCCTGGGCGGCCGCTTTGATAGGTGGCTGCCACAAGACAGGAAAATATTTATTTCCTGTTACTCAGACTCCTTTTTCGCCCGCTGCGGCTCATGATCAGAAGAGCCGAGCGAGCGCAATGATTTCGCTTACGCCAACCGCCGGATGTGAGTGGCATATGACGACATGACGTCATATCCGGCGGCTGCGTGGCGGCGGATCTAGTGACTGCACAGCATGGTGGCGGCAGCGGCATCCTGTCCCTCCTGCACACAGACACCGGCATCACTGAGCTAAGCTGACCTGTTGTACTACAGGTAAGAGTAAAGGGGCTTGGAGGACCTATTGTGTATTGTATTTAAGGGGTCAGCATTGTATTGGAGGGGCCAGCAGTGTATTGGGGGGGCTGGGAGGGTGGGGGTCAGCAGTGTATTGGGGTGGCAAGGATGGGGGTCAGCAGTGTATTGGGGTGGCTAGGAGGGGGGTCAGCAGTGAATTAGGGGGGCTGGGAAGGGGGTCATCATTGTATTAGGGGGGCTGGGATTGTTTTGGGAGGGGGTCAGCAGTGTATTGAGGGACTGGGGGGTCAGCAGTGTATTGGGGTGGCTAGGAGGCTGGGGGTCAGTAGTGTATTAGGAGGTTGGGAGGGGGGTCAGCAGTTTATTAGGGGGTGGGAGGGGATAAGCAGTGTATTAGGGGGGTGGGAGGGTGTTCAGCAGTGTATTGGGGGTGGTGGGGAGGGGGCAGCAGTGTATTAGATAGTGGAGAGGGGGGGCAGTAGTATATTAGGCGCAGTGACTTATGGGGCTGACATAGATTTTTTTTTACAGGGCTGCTTTGTATCCCCAGTCCGGCCCTGGAGGTCAAGACACACACCCGACTCGCCCCGCTTGTACATCATTGGCTGCAGGTGATCACGCAACATCGCTTGGCCTATCCCTTCATACTAACTATGTCGAGCAAAAAAAGAAAGTGGTCGGACGAATATGTACAATATGGATTCACATGTATAACGGAACGTGATGGGAGTCAGCGTCCTAACTGTATGATTTGCAATGCCAAGTTGAGCAATTCTAGTCTAGCACCGGCAAAACTAAGAGAACACTTCCTTAAGCTGCATGGAGATGGAAAATACACGAACACAACGCTCGCTGAATTCAAGGTGAGGAGAGCCAGATTCGATGAAAAGGCTAGTCTGCCTGTTCTCGGCTTTGTACCCATGAACAAACCGATCCTCATAGCATCGTACGAAGTTGCTTACCTGATCGCAAAGCAGGGCAAACCCCACACCATTGGTGAAACACTCATAAAACCAGCTGTGTTGAAGATGGCGAATATCATGCTGGGAAAAGCGGCTGAAGTTAAGTTATCCCAAATTCCTCTTTCAAATGACACCATCAGCGACAGAATAGAGGACATGAGCAAAGACATGTTGGCTCAAATAGTTGCAGATCTGATTTCAAGCCCGGCAAAATTCAGCCTTCAACTCGACGAGACCACAGACGTCTCCAATCTAAGCCAGCTTGCAGTATTCGTGCGCTATGTGAAAGACGACGTGATAAAGGAAGAGTTTTTATTTTGTAAGCCTCTTACAACAACAACTAAGGCAGCCGATGTGAAGAAACTTGTGGATGACTTCTTCAAAGACAACAATCTTTCGTGGGATATGGTTTCTGCAGTTTGTTCGGATGGAGCTCCAGCCATGCTGGGAAGAAAGTCTGGTTTTGGTGCGCTAGTGAAAGCCGATGCACCACACATCATTGTTACGCATTGTATTCTGCATAGGCATGCATTGGCAACAAAAACCTTGCCTCCAAAACTGGCAGAAGTATTAAAAATTGTAGTGGAATGTGTGAACTATGTGCGAAATAGTGCTCTGAGGCACCGCATTTTCAGGGAGCTGTGTAAATAAATGGGATCTGAATTTGAGGTACTTCTGTACCATTCCAACGTTCGGTGGTTATCCCGGGGACAGGTGTTGAATCGTGTTTTTGCCGTGCATGTGGAATTAGCCCTGTTTTTGCAAGAGCACCAACATTGTCATGCAGATTGCTTCAAAGATTCTGAGTTCATTCTCATTTTAGCGTACATGACTGATATCTTTGCAGCTCTAAATCATCTCAATCAACAGATGCAGGGCGGTGGAGTCAACATCATCGAAGCGGAAGAAAACCTGAAGGCTTTTCAAAAAAAGCTACCGTTATGTAAAAGACGAATAGAGAACGATAACTTCGCAAACTTTCCCCTGCTAGACGACTGTGTAAGTAAGATCGAGGATGTATCTGGAATCGGAGACATTTCTGTACCCACGGAACTGAAGCAAGCAATTGCCACGCACTTAGATGAGCTTGCAACGTCTCTTGATGGATACTTCCCTACAAGAGAGTCATATCCAGCATGGGTGAGACAGCCGTTCACATTTAGTGTTGAGACAACAGATGTTAATGATGAATACCTCGATGAAATCATTGAACTTCAGCAGAGCCAGGTTCAACAGCAACTCTTCAGAACAACAACGCTCTCAACGTTTTGGTGTCAACAAATGGTAACGTACCCTGTTATTGCTAAGAAAGCTCTGGAGTTTTTCATACCGTTTGTTACAACATATCTTTGCGAGCAATCCTTTTCAAGGATGCTGGACATAAAAACGAAGAAAAGGAACAGACTTTGTTGCGAAAATGACATGAGAGTGGCACTTGCCAAGGTAAAGCCGCACATTTCTGACCTGGTCTCTGAAATACAACAGCAGAAGTCACACTGATTTGCAGTAAATATTCATTATTATGTTTTTATTTTTGTGTGAAAATCATGTTTTAATGGTTTTGTTCTTTAATGGTTTTATTCACTTTGTGCACCTATGTATAAATATATACCTATGTTTTGAATTTGAAAAAATCATATTTAATTTTTCCAATTAAGAAGGGTTCGGTGAATGCGCATATGAAACTGGTGGGGTGTAGTACCTCCAACAAGGTTAAGAACCACTGGACTAGATACTGACTATGTGAAAGAGGCCTTATTCAGGCTCAATAAAATGAATACACTGGTAATCAGAAAGACACATACTTTCCAACTTTTCAAGGTTGGTTAACTGGAGAGTTTAGAGTGCTGCACACTACTTAAAGACCACTTTCCTGCATAGGTGCACATCACTTTTGTAAAAATAAAATTGATGGGACTCAGGGAAAAATGTCTTCAAATGTAATATCTGTGTTTATTATATGTTTTTTAAAACTCTCATCATAAACCTCCTCAGCATGCTTGCAGTCCTTCTCCTTATGAACCTAAAACACCACTCTGATGTCGGCTGTATCACAAACCAGGTTTTCCTTTTCCTTTCAATGTAGCTTGCCCTAAAGATGCACACCATCTTCAGACCTAATTTCATACTTGTAATGTTCCAGTAAATACCTTAATGAGCATTCATGAGGCAAAGGAACAAACATACTGTGTGGGATCCATGTACACTTTTAAATCTCCATTTATTGCTATACTCACAAAATTAAAACTTGTGTAAAAGCCTTGTATGAAGACAATGTGTACTTCACCCATGTATGAACGTGGCATCTGAGGGGTACAATTACGGGGAACTGTGCAATCGCCGGTCCCGGTCATTGCACTCAATGCTTACAAAGAAATGTTCTTCATGAGGAAGTAATTTGTCAAAAAGCTAATTGTTTTGCAAAATTTGGCGAAGCAGCCGAATCAATTTTTTTTATAATTCGCTCATCTCTACTCCCAACCAAAGGTTATCCTACACACAATCTCTAGCTTGTTGTAAATCTGAATGTTCCCGCTTGACCCAATGACAATATGTTTTTGATAAATATGTTGCTTGGGATAACTAAAATCATTACTTCAAAAACGCCCTTGACGTTGTTTATAGCTGCATGTTCCAAGATACAGTACAAGGCAAATGGGGGAGAAAAATGTCCTTGTTAATATCAATCAAGATGAAATGGAGCCTTGATTAAAATGCTTTATTTTTATAATTGAGCAGCTGGGAGCAATGCTTTTTTTGCATTGTTTATGCATTGCCTTTCCAAATACAAAGACATGAAAAATGCATCCAAATTAAGTGCAACAGAATTACTAAAAATTAATCTACTGCCTAATAAAAAACCCTTCAAGATGAGAATGAGTATAGCAGAAAACAACAAATCACTTATATAGCTTCCTTAGTAAGTAGTTTTTCATCTTGTTTGTGTTACCATGAGCATATGTGGGGGTGTAATACACCATCTTGTAATGAGTACAAAATATATGTATTGGAAAATGGAGTAAAACTTAATATCTCTTCCCTGAGGATGTTATCAGGGTGATAGCTGATGGAAGTCATTCAAATACTCGCTAGTACTGGACACATTTACATGCTGAGAAGTGAAATATGATGCTGGAGACAGAAAAATTAGACACATTTTTCCATCACAGATATTTATGGCATATCCCCAATTGAAATTTTTCTAGAAGGGGGCACCTCCGATCCTGTGCCACCTTGAAGTATCAGTTAGAGGAGGTCAGAACTATGAAAACAGCCAAGCAGGCTGTGCTGCATTATTTCCATAACTCCCATACACCATGTCAGAGGAGGTTAGAACTACAGCTAAGCGAGCCATGCTGCATTATTTCTGTAGCGCCCAAACAATTGAATGGAAGTTGAATTTACTTGTATCTGTGCCATAGAAAAAGCTTAGCACAGCCCAGGCAGACGTTTCCATTCTTACAACTATTTCAGACCATTGCATCAAAGTGGGATGAGGTCAGAGGTTTCCTTAGTGTCCTATCTGATGGCAGGAGGTAAAAGATAAGGTGTCACAGATTTTCAGTATTTTTGAGTAGTGTTGAGCGAATCAAAGTATCTGAAGTAGACTTCAAATTTCCTCACGCTTCGTAGTAACTAATCAATTTTTCCTAAAAAGGTGGCTGAAAATAAATAAAAAAATAATACTCACCTCATCCACTTGCTTGCAGAGATGCCATTCGTTCCTGTTTTGATTGAAGAAAACCTGCCAAAGGACCTGCAATGAGTGTGATGACCTCACCACGCATCATCACGCTTGTTGCAGGTCCTTTGGTGGGTTTTCTTTAATCAAGACGGGAGTGGATGGCCTCTCTGCAAGCAAGTGGATGAGTTGAGTATTACAATTTTTTTGAGCCCTTGATTAACACCTGAGCAGCTGAATGTGAGTCACAGATGCCACAATCAGTGTTGAACATGGCATCTGAGGAGTTAAATGAGGGTGGCCGCGCGATCACCGTTCCCCGTCATTGCACCCACTCCATACAATGGAAAGCGATTTGTAACAAAGTTTGAAGAAGCAGCCTAATTTAATTTTTCCAAACTTTGATTATCTCTATTTATGAGCATGATGCACATCAATACCTTAAAACAACCATCTGGTTAAAAAAAAAACACACTAACTGGGGGGTGAACAAAATGCTAAGGCTAGGTTCACATCTCTGTTTTTGTATTCTGGTAGTCTGTTCTGGCAGAGGATCAGACTACCAGATTTATCTTATCTGGTATACCAATATTGGGAATAGGGATCCAACAGTGTATAGTGATGTCCAGCTATGCCATATATAGTAATTCTGGTAGCCTGCTCTTCTGCCCAAAGAGACCACCGTAATAACAAAATGGAGAGTTGAACCTAGCCTTACCTGAAGGTCTGTAATTTCCGAGGCTTCTGTTCCGCTCCATTTCCTAGAAGCACCATGTCTCATGCATACTGTGCATTTGGTAGCCCAAGACACTTCCTGCCTTTGTGAAGAGTATTGAGCAATCCAAGACCAGGACTGGACCAGCAGAAAGTGTCTTGTTATACTAAGAGTACTTTTACACTTGCGTTTTTCTTTTTCGGCATAGAGTTCTAGGGGCTCTATATGGGAAAATAACTGATCGGTTTTATCCCCATGCATTCTGAATGGAGAGAATTCCCTTCAGGATGCATCAGGATGTCTTCAGTTCAGTCTTTTTGACTGATCAGGATGGAGATAATATTGTAGCATGCTACGGTTTTATCTCCGGCCCAAAAAAACTGAATACTTGCTCGGAATACATAGGAATATATTCGTGCCGGAATGCCAGATCCGTCCTTCGCATGCGCAGACCAAAAAAAAGGTGAAAAAAATGAATGCCGGATCCGTTTTTCTGGATGACAATGGAAAGACGGATCCGGCATTTCAATGCATTTGTAAGACGGATCAGGATCCTGATCAGTCTTAAAATGCAATCAGTTGGCATACGTTTTGCCAATTCCGGCAGGCAGTTCTGGCGACGGAACTGCCTGCCGGATTCCTCTGCCGCAAGTGTGAAAGTACCCTGAAGTACACTGTGGTAGAGGAGCCCAAGAATTGACAGATCTACAACTAATAAGATGAAAAGGAGGTCAACAGGTAAGTGTTCTGTTTGTTCCACAGTAAATTTTCGACTAGAGGTTCATTTTAAATTCTAACAATTGAGCTGGATTCAGTCATGATACAGAACAATTTTTTTAACTGAGTAACCAGGTGTTATTGAACCTTAAAATGACCCTCTGGTTCAAGATAGAAGAAAATCACATTAACCAGTAAATATGAATATATTTTTTTTAACCAGGGGATCACTTTAAATTCTGAAAAGTGAGCTGATACAGTTATAATACAAAGAAAATTTTGAACTGAGTGACCAGATGGTTATTGGGCATTTTTACTTACTAATACTTTTCTCCTTTGGCCCTACACAATTTGTCGACCAAACAGCAAATCTAGGAAATATAATGTTCTATTTAAGTGCTAGAAACAGTTTTTTTGTTACATTGTTAATGGACTGTTATTTGTGAATACAGAATAGGATTGTTAAAATTGAAAAATGATCCCATCTTCTCTATTTGAACTATGTGGTAATGTAAGTTTAGACAATCCAATAATTCCATTAATGTATTCACTGTAATGTCATCCAAATTTTAATAGTCTTTGATGTTATTGATGTCGTTGAAACATTATTTAAATGTAACATTCTTTGTGAATTGCCTGCCTTTACACTCTACTCACCCTAGTCAAGTAATCAATAGATCTTATCTGTGCACTCCTGGTATTTGGGTGTCAGAAGTAAGAATGACCTTTAAATACAACAGGGACATATATCAATTGCCAGTCCTGGCAACAAAACAAGACAGAGCTGTCAGCAAACATTTAGAGGTTTTGAAGCGTCAAAAACAGAAAGAATGACAGCTGGGGCTGTAGGATGTTTATGCTCCGACCACTCAGGTATGAAGAAGACTATATTACATTAGTAAACAGCTGATATTTTCTACATACAGTATATACCACAGAAAACAGATTTATCCTATAAGAAACATTTCTTCTCTTTTCATTCTTTTGGTTAAAGGGTACCTTTTACTTCCAAAATAGGTCTCAACGTAAGCATACTACCAAGTAGAGTAGGTGCTTGGAGACATAATCATTCCTTCCCTGTGAAAATATGCTTCTCTATATCTAATTGCTTCTTCTTACTTTTATGCAAATACGGTTTTGGGTGCAACAAGGGCTTAGCTGCTCAGTTTGAAGCCCCATTGCTCCACCATAACACCGTCCAGCATCATCTCCTCTTGTTTGATTGACAGTCCCTGAGGATTCAGAACCAGAAATGATGACATAGGGGTAGACAAGGTGCACCAAATGGAGTAGCCCTGCCCATGTTGCATCTAAAATCTTATTTGCATAAAAATAAAGAGGAATATTTCTTAGGATCACATGGCTGAATTTTCACACAAAAGTTATAGCTATGTTTCAAGATATGTACCCTACATGGTGGTGTAACATTGTAGGTGGATGGGGACAACAACTATATGGCAGGTGATGCAATTTGCAATGCTTTACTGGATAACAGTATCATACAATACATAACTTGACAGATGCAGCCAGCACATAACTTGAATGTTTCTTAAATGTATATATGTGAACAGGGCCAACCACAGAAATGTATAGAAGTCTATATTCTTCTATGGAATACTGTTAAACAGTCCTTACATGAGGTGCCTTTTTAATATAATGACTTGGACTTACTTTGTGTTTTAATCCAGTCCTTGTATTGATTTCATGCTGATCCTCTCTTTGCAATCCACCCCTCTGTTATGGTACAGATTGTGGCCTGGCCTGGCCTGTAATGTGACTTCAACTTGCAACCTTCTACACAGTTCTTTCTCTCTGAATTGAGCAGAACACACCTTGCGGCTAGTTTTCCTAATCTACTTCTGAAGGCACCTCTGTTTCTGCTATCTCCCTGTCAAGGAAACACACCAGACACACCTGTCTACTACATTATGAGACCTGTCACTTTGCAGGGTCAAAAACCTGTTTCCTGATCTTTGCTTCCGCCTACATCCTGCTGACATTCAGTATCTAAACACTCTGGCAGGCTTTACATGCAGGGCAAGTGCAGTGTTTATGGGTATTACAGTGGTATTCTTATTTTGGAGATAATAGATTTCTTTTAAGCTAACTAGTAATAGGATAATGCACTGATAAGCCTGATAATTTATTATGCAAGAAAGCCTATGTACTTTACAAGCACAGTGCTTTGCTAACCCCATGCACAATGCCATTATATAGAACATGTACCAAAATTACCTAGACAGAGGAGTGGCTAATAAATCATGCCCAAAAAGTCTTACTGCACATTTTAAATGTTTTCACCTTGCCGACATGGAGACTGCAAAGAATGATTTCGAAGAAGTCAAGACAGCAAAAGATGAGAATGGTCATAATTAGGACCTGCCCCACCCCCAAGGAATGCATAAAAGAAGAATATACTACTTCCATAGTCCACTACATGTGTAGTAGCCCAGAACAGACACTGCCATTCCTACACCCTGCTACTGTCTCTAATGGCTAACAAATAATGTAATCTGTATTTTTAATTCCAGGTCCTTTAATATTGTGCCTTAACATTAACATTAACCTTAACATTGCTCTGTAACTTATGTATTGTCATTACATGTAATGTGCCTGGTTATCCAGCAGGTGGCAGTGTATCTGGCAGGAACAGATCATTAGAAAGAATGGAACTTACCATTCCATTCTTTCCCCTTTTGGGGCAGAAGTGGGCTAGTCATGCTTCCTACCAAGAGGAAGGGGGGGGGGGGTTTGCAGGAAGTTATAGTTTTGTCGATAATGAAGTTGAGAATTAGAAGAAGAGCAGACATGTCGCAGTGAGGGAAACTACCAGACAGCTACCAGACCAAAGCGAGAGATTTGCACAGCAGAGAATGATAAAGCAAGGTATCCAAGTTTGCGTTCCAGTTTACCCTCAACCCCGCTGGAGCAAGATGAAGACCAAATATTGCCTGGCTGCAAATTTATTCAAGTAAAGCTGTTGAACTTTTACCAAATTTGGACTCTTACTCCACCAACTATCACTGTCCCCTTTATTGCTTTGGAACCTAACTCTGGGGACCGACAGTATCCAGGTAGGAACACTGTGACATACACTAAACTAATGAGGCCGCATCACCACTCAGCATTCCTAAAAAACTGGGACACAATTGGTCCTGGGGGTAGGCATGTTGCACATGGAAAGGGAGGGACTGTAGTACCAGTAACTTGGCCAGGTGCACATTCAGCTTTTGCACCTTTCTGCAATCACATCGGGGATCAATTACTGTAGAAGCAAGTGACGGGTAGAAGAAGGAGCATCAGGAGCAATAGATGACATTGAAGTCAATGGGAAGGAACAACAGCTTCCTTCTGCTGAAGTTGTTGCGCCCTGATTACTGGAGAGGGGGTGTGGGCTGGTGGGTAGGGATGAGCGAACCCGAACTGTATAGTTCGGGTTCGTACCGAATTTTTAGGTGTCCGTGACACGGACCCTAACCCGAACATTTTCGTAAAAGTCCGGGTTCGGGTTCAGTGTTCGGCGCTTTCTTGGCGCTTTTTGAAAGGCTGCACGTCACTCTGCTCTGATCAGTGTAGGGAGAGGATGCAGCTGCTGCTGTTAGGGCGAGATTAGGCAGGGATTTATTTACTGAAGTGATCGATATACAGCTGTGTATCATACAACCTCTGCTATTCAATTGCTCACTGTTTTAAGGCTGCCCAGAGCGTTTTTCAGTCACTTTTTTCTGGGGTGATCGGCGGCCATTTTGCGTCTTGTGGTGCGCCAGCACAAGCTGCCACCAAGTCCATTTTTAACCATCAATAGTGTGTTTTTTTTTTTTTTGCTATATCCTACATCAGGGGCTTGGCTGTGCTTGCTATTTTATTGAGGGGTAAAATACAATTGCCAAAATAGCAGTACCCTAAATCTGGTGTTTCAGCTGTGGCTAGCCAATTGTAATACTGTCTGCCGAAGCACAGTTTTTGTTCTGGGTTGAATACAATCCAGCGCCTAAATACTGGGCCTACAATTTATATTCAGCTAAATCTGTTGTTACTGCTGTGGCTGGTCAATCTATTTAGTGTCTGCCAAAGCACAGTTTTTGTTCTGGGTTGAAATACAATTCCCAACTTAGCAATTCCCTAAATTTGTGGTTTCTGCTCTATCAGGCCAAGGTTAAATCTATCCATAAAAGGGTATACTAGATTGAAGGTGCGGATAGGGTCATACTCAATAACTTCAGACGCTACCGTGCATTTCCAAGTCTAATTCTGTCCGTAAAAGGGATACCTGTCATCCAGCGCCTAAATAACTAGGCCTACAATTTATATTCAGCTAAATCTGTTGTTACTGCTGTGGCTGGTCAATCTATTTAGTGTCTGCCAAAGCACAGTTTTTGTTCTGGGTTGAAATACAATTCCCAACTTAGCAATCAACTAAATTTGTGGTTTCTGCTCTATCAGGCTAAGGTTAAATCTATCCATAAAAGGGTATATTAGATTGAACGTGCGGATAGGGTCATCCTCAATAACTTCACACGCTACCGTGCATTTCCAAGTCTAATTCTGTCCGTAAAAGGGATACCTGTCATCCAGCGGCTAAATACTAGGCCTACAATTTATATTCAGCTAAATCTGTCGTTACTGCTGTGCCTGTATTAGTGTAATACGGTACCTAAATAGATAGCCAGATAGTGCTAGGTGCCTATAAAAAAAGGCCTGAATTTGAATTCAATACATTGGGCCAAATAATTTTTTTATTATTGTGGTGAACGGTAACAATGAGGAAAACATCTAGTAAGGAATGCGGACATGGTCGTGGTGGTGTTAGTGGACCCTCTGATGTTGGGAGAGGACGTGGCCGTTCTGCCACAGCCACACGTCCTAGTGAACCAACTACCTCAGGTCCCAGTAGCCACCAGAATTTACAGCGATATTTGGTGGGGCCCAATGCCGTTCTAAGGATGGTAAGGCCTGAGCAGGTACAGGCATTAGTCAATTGGGTGGCCGACAGTGGATCCAGCACGTTCACATTATCTCCCACCCAGTCTTCTGCAGAAAGCGCACAGATGGCGCCTGAAAACCAAGCCCATCAGTCTATCACATCACCCCCATGCATATCAGGGAAACTGTCTGAGCCTAAAGTTATGCAGCAGTCTCTTATGCTGTTTGAAGACTCTGCTGGCAGGGTTTCCCAAGGGCATCCACCTAGCCCTTCCCCAGCGGTGGAAGACATAGAATGCACTGACGCATAACCACTTATGTTTCCTGATGAGGACATGGGAATACCACCTCAGCACGTCTCTGATGATGACGAAACACAGGTGCCAACTGCTGCGTCTTTCTGCAGTGTGCAGACTGAACAGGAGGTCAGGGAGGAAGACTGGGTGGAAGACGATGCAGGGGACGATGAGGTCCTAGACCCCACATGGAATGAAGGTCGTGCCACTGACTTTCAGAATTCGGAGGAAGAGGCAGTGGTGAGACCGAGCCAACAGCGTAGCAAAAGAGGGAGCAGTGGGCAAAAGCAGAACACCCACCGCCAAGAGAGTCCGTCTGCTACTGGCCACCGCCATCTGGGACCGAGCACCCCAAAGGCAGCTTCAAGGAGTTCCCTGCTGTGGCAGTTCTTCAAACAATGTGCTGACGACAAGACCCGAGTGGTTTGCACGCTGTGCCATCAGAGCCTGAAGCGAGGCATTAACGTTCTGAACCTTAGCACAACCTGCATGACCAGGCACCTGCATGCAAAGCATGAACTGCAGTGGAGTAAACACCTTAAAAACAAGGAACTCACTCAGGCTCCCCCTGCTACCTCTTCTGCTGCTGCCGCCGCCTCGTCCTCTTCCTCCGCCTCTGGAGGAACGTTGGCACCTGCCGCTTAGCAAACAGAGGATGTACCACCAACACCACCACCTCCGTCACCAAGCATCTCAACCATGTCACACGGCAGCGTTCAGATCTCCATCTCACAAACATTTGAGAGAAAGCGTAAATTCCCACCTAGCCACCCTCGATCCCTGGCCCTGAATGCCAGCATTTCTAAACTACTGGCCTATGAAATGCTGTCATTCAGGCTGGTGGACACAGATAGCTTCAAACAGCTCATGTCGCTTGCTGTCCCACAGTATGTTGTTCCCAGCCGCCACTACTTCTCCAAGAAAGCCGTGCCTTCCCTGCACAACCAAGTATCCGATAAAATCAAGTGTGCACTGCGCAACGCCATCTGTGGCAAGGTCCACCTATCCACAGGACGCTATATCTCCCAAACTGCACACTGGGTAAATGTAGTGGCGGCTGGGCCCCAGGCGGAGAGCTGTTTGGCGCACGTCCTTCCGCCACAAAGGATCGCAGGGCAACATTCTTTGCCTCCTGTTGCCTCCTCCTCCTACTCGGCTTCCTCCTCCTCTTCTTCCACCTGCTCATCCAGTCAGCCACACACCTTCACCACCAACTTCAGCACAGCCCGGGCTAAACGTCAGCAGGCGATTCTGAAACTCATATGTTTTGGGGACAGGCCCCACACCGCACAGGAGTTGTGGCGGGGTATAGAACAACAGACCGACGAGTGGTTACTGCCGGTGAGCCTCAAGCCCGGCCTGGTGGTGTGCGATAATGGGCGAAATCTCGTTGCAGCTCTGGGACTAGCCGGTTTGACGCACATCCCTTGCCTGGCGCATGTGCTGAATTTGGTGGTGCAGAAGTTCATTCACAACTACCCCGACATGTCAGAGCTGCTGCATAAAGTGCGGGTCGTCTGTGCGCGCTTCCGGCGTTCACATCCTGCCGCTGCTCGCCTGTCTGCGCTACAGCATAACTTCGGTCTTCCCGCTCACCGCCTCATATGCGATGTGCCCACCAGGTGGAACTCCACCTTGCACATGCTGGACAGACTGTGCGAGCAGCAGCAGGCCATAGTGGAGTTTCAGCTGCAGCACGCACGGGTCAGTCGCACTGCGGAACAGCACCACTTTACCACTTCACCACCAATGACTGGGCCTCCATGCGAGACCTGTGTGCCCTGTTGCGCTGTTTCGAGTACTCCACCAACATGGCCAGTGGCGATGACGCCGTTATCAGCGTTACAATACCACTTCTATGTCTCCTTGAGAAAACACTTAGGGCGATGATGGAAGAGGAGGTGGCCCAGGAGGAGGAGGAGGAAGAGGGGTCATTTTTAGCACTTTCAGGCCAGTCTCTTAGAAGTGACTCAGAGGGAGGTTTTTTGCAACAGCAGAGGCCAGGTACAAATGTGGCCAGACAGGGCCCACTACTGGAGGACGAGGAGGAAGAGGATGAGGAGGAGGTGGAGGAGGATGAGGATGAAGCATGTTCACAGCGGGGTGGCACCCAACGCAGCTCGGGCCCATCACTGGTGCGTGGCTGGGGGGAAACGCAGGACGATGACGATACGCTTCCCACAGAGGACAGCTTGTCCTTACCTCTGGCAGCCTGGCACACATGAGCGACTACATGCTGCAGTGCCTGCGCAACGACAGCAGAGTTGCCCACATTTTAACGTGTGCGGACTACTGGGTTGCCACGCTGCTGGATCCCCGGTACAAAGACAATGTGCCCACCTTACTTCCTGCACTGGAGCGTGATAGGAAGATGCGCGAGTACAAGTGCACGTTGGTAGACGCGCTACTGAGAGCATTCCCAAATGTCACACGGGATCAAGTGGAAGCCCAAGGCGAAGGCAGAGGAGGAGCAAGAGGTCGCCAACGCAGCTGTGTCACGGCCAGCTCCTCTGAGGGCAGGGTTAGCATGGCAGAGATGTGGAAAAGTTTTGCCACCACGCCACAGCTAACTGCACCACCACCTGATACGGAACGTGTTAGCAGGAGGCAACATTTTACTAACATGGTGGAACAGTACGTGTGCACAGCCCTCCACGTACTGACTGATGGTTCGGCCCCATTCAACTTCTGGGTCTCAAAATTGTCCACCTGGCCAGAGCTAGCCTTTTATGCCTTGGAGGTGCTGACCTGCCCGGCGGCGTCATTACAGACAAACGCACCCGCCTGTCTAAAGCCAATGTGGACAAGCTGACGTTCATAAAAATGAACCAAGCATGGATCCCACAGGACCTGTCCATCCCTTGTGCAGATTAGACATTTATAACTACCTCCCCTTAACAATATATAATTGTACTCCAGGGCACTTCCTCATTCAATCCTTTTTTTATTTTCATTTTACCATTATATTGCGGGGCAACCCAAATTTGAATGAACCTCTCCTCTGTCTGGGTGCCGGGGCCTAAAAATATCTGACAGTGGCCTGTTCCAGTGTTGGGTGACATGAAGCATGATTCTCTGCTATGACATGAAGCCTGATTCTCTGCTATGGGACCTCTCTTCTCTGTCTGGGTGCCGGGGCCTAAAAATATCTGACAATGGCCTGTTCCAGTGTTGGGTGACATCAAGTCTGATTCTCTGCTATGACATGAAGCCTGATTCTCTGCTATGGGACCTCTCTCCTCTGTCTGGGTGCCGGGGCCTAAAAATATCTGACAATGGCCTGTTCCAGTGGTGGGTGACATGAAGCCTGATTCTCTGCTATGACATGAAGCCTGATTCTCTGCTATGGGACCTCTCTCCTCTGTCTGGGTGCCGGGGCCTAAATATCTGACAATGGCCTGTTCCAGTGTTGGGTGACATGAAGCCTGATTCTCTGCTATGACTTGAAGCCTGATTCTCTGCTATGACATGAAGCCTGATTCTCTGCTATGGGACCTCTCTCCTCTGTCTGGGTGCCGGGGCCTAAATATCTGACAATGGCCTGTTCCAGTGGTGGGTGACGTGAAGCCTGATTCTCTGCTATGACATGAAGCCTGATTCTCTGCCATGAGACCTCTCTCCAATTGATATTGGTTAATTTTAATTTATTTTATTTTTATTTTGATTCATTTCCCTATCCACATTTGTTTGCAGGGGATTTACCTACATTTTGCTGCCTTTTGCAGCCCTCTAGCCCTTTCCTGGGCTATTTTACAGCCTTTTTAGTGCCGAAAAGTTCGGGTCCCCATTGACTTCAATTTCCGGGAAGTTCGGCCGAACTTCTCAAACCCGAACATCCAGGTGTTCATTCAACTCTACTGGTGGGATATGCAGTGGTTTCTGCATCAGGCTGTAATAAGAATGAGTGGCATGGTTTACCGACGCCACTTTATGATGACGCTCCCTGTATTGCCAATATTAGCACCCTGGCTGCGCATCACCTTCTGCCTACACATCCTGCATACCGCCACACTAATGACTGTGTGAAATATTCCCACACTGCGGAGTATAGCATTTTCCCTTTCCCTGACTGCTGCTGCTTTTATGAACTCATGCACTGCTAGTGTGTTCTTGACAGGTAGCCTCCCGAGTAGCAGACAGTGTACCGCTCCCACATATAGCTACAGATCTCCCACTGTTTCTACCCTGCTGTCTCATTGGCAAGCTTTCACCCTGCTGTCTCTCAGCAATACTTCCACCCTGCTATCTCACAGGCATGCTTCCACCCTTGCTCTCTGATGATGACGATGCCTCCTCTTCACCCAGCCGCCACGTGCGATCGGCTAAATCATCTACATGTTTGTGAGTCACTAGTGTCGCTCTCACCTGTCTCTTGTACACGTACCTGGCCCCTCGTAACATGTGCTCCCACATATACTCCCATCATTGGTAGTTGCACGTCTAAAGGAGTACACAGCAGAACTCTCCTACAAGTCTGTGCTGGACTGTAACTGCTGACTTTCCCCACAAAGGTCATCACCGCTGAAAAGTAGAGCAGAGCCGGCGGCAAATATCTCTTGGATAATGGGCGCAGCAACAGCAAGAGACAGGTTCAGAACAGGTTGAGTGCATAGAGGCTGTTCCTGGGCATTGCCAACTAAGCATGGTATCAGAGGAACCCACCAATAGCGGGCTGTGTATGTCTGTTGTAACTTGACATGATTGTGAAAGCGAGTCAACCATTTCGGTACAGCTGGATTGTTGGTCAAAACATGACTTCTAGATGACAGTGGCACCTCTGGCCTGTTGCTACAGCTGCTCCTACCACCATCCCTTCTCCTGTTGCTACTTGTGCTTGCTACAGCATCACTTTTGCAAGCATCCGTTCCTTTGGAGGGCACAGAACATGATGCACATGGCGATTACACCTACTTTATATATTCAGGCACATTAACTGTATCGCCAAAATAAGAGATTAACTCTGAATCCGGGTGCACTAGAATGTATTGCATATGGTGATTACACTTAACCTACACTCTCCCTGGTGTCTCCCTACGGTCTCCCTGCAGTCTCAAAAAACTCTGCCTATCCAATATTCCTTTTTTAAAACAATTTTCAACAACTGTTTCCCTAGCGCATAAGCACTTGCCACATCTCTATCTAAGCTGAACTCACAGTGAAATGACGGCAACTGCATAGGATCAGGGTTTTATAGGGCTGTGATATCAAAGGGGGTGGCCATCTGTGGATTTGCGGGCTGCACGGCATTATGGCTGATCTCACATTCCCGAGATTCTTACTTTTGCTTTGTAACATGTGCAGCTGCCATTTTAGGAATCCATATTCTTTACGATGGAGCGCAAGATGGCTTTGTTGCAAATCAAAGTTTCCCTAAACTTCGGGCTAAATTCCACTTTAAATGCTTCACTTAACACAAATTTCCACCATATGGTATATACCAGTTCTACACAGGCACCCTGCAGAATATATAAGTGAATAGAGTACCGCTAAATACAATGATTTAGTGTTGACATCTACTCTTATTGTAGTCATTTCCTTTTCTGTCTTTTCCATCTGGCCCAGACCACCATGAATATATCTTTCAGCTATGCAGACTTGGCTGCCCAGGTATCTTTGGGTTTTCACTTTACTTGGACCCTATATACAGTATATATCATCAAATCCTAACCCACAAAATATTTCCAATATTCTGCTACCCCATCTTCCTCTATTATTATACCTGTCATTTCACAGACTACCCCTAAGTACCGCATGTTGCTGGCTACCCCCAAAAACTGTACTTCAGAAATAATAGTCTCAAAGCTATTCTATCCTCCTTCAAAAAAGTGCAAACAGTGCTCCCAAACAATAGTAGTGCTTTCTATAGCCCTCATACAGAAATAGCACTTCGCTTAGTGCCCTTGTGCCCTTAACTCCTTCATGACCAGCGTTCTAGCCGGGACTTTAGACATGGTGCCCGCTCACGTTTCATACAGCAGACACCCGCAGCTAATGTCTGCAACATGGTCTTTAACCCTTCAGATGCCGTTATCAAATGTGACCATGGCATCTGAATGTGCTAAAACCCGATTGAGATAGGAGGGGGGCGTGAATGCATTGTGCGTCAACTTCACTCTTCCAGAATGAACTGAAGCTTCCACACAATAGTTCCTATGGATCCGAATTTCAGGAAAATTTCGATTTGCAACAAAGCCGAATTTCCTCTCGCTTCGTATTTTTTTTCTAAAATGGCTGCTGCACGTGTGAGGACATGGAGAAAGGAACTCTGGGAAGGCAGGATCACCCATAATGCCATGCATGCAGCCAATCAGCAGTCAGCCAGCCCTATGATGTCACAGCCCTAAAATAAGGGGCAGCTATCTTAGATTCTGCCATTTGCTAGTGTACTTAGTGCAGGGAGAGACATCTGCAGGCGTTAGGGACAGTGATAGGAAAGACTTGATTGTGGTGAAAAAATGATTTATAAGTGCAGGGAAAGGATAGGGAGGAATCGTTCCACAGCATTTGTGTAGAACAGGGTTCAGTAGGGGAGGTTACAGTCTGGGTAATAGAAATAATCCTATTACACCTTGGTGCACTGACTGGGGATCTAAATTGCCATTATACAGCTCTGTCATTCCAGCAAACCGTTCTTGTTATTGGGGTGCAAGTGCTGTTTGATACAGCCATTAAAGACTTGATTTTGGTGAAAAAATGATTTATAAGAGCAGGGAAAGGATAGGGAAGAATCATTCCATAACATTTGTGTACAACAGGGTTCAGTAGGGGAGGTTACAGACTGGGTAACAGGAACAATCCTGTTACCACTTGCTGCACTGACTAGGGATCCAAATTGCCATTATATAGCTCTGTCATTTCAGTAAACCGTTCTTGTTATTGGGGTGCAAGTGCTGTTTGATTCAGCCATTAACAGGGTTTATTAATAAGAAATATTTCTACAGTACATCTTATTTGCCCTTGTGCGGTGCAGTTATATGTTGTAAAGCCCTTTTTGCCGTGTATTAGTGGCAAAAGAAAAATATATTTGCCCTTGTGCGGTGCAGTGATAAATTCTACAGCTCTGTTTGCTCTGTATTAGTGGCAAAATAAAAATATATTCGCTGTTCAGCGTTGCACTTATCTGTTGAAAAGCCTTTTGTGTTGTGTAAAGCCTCATTCACACGTCAGTGTTTTTACGGACTTGTGCTGTACGTGGTCTCTGACATTTTAATGTCTGTATTCAGACATCAGTTTTTTTTTAGCACGGTCCGTGGGTCCGTGTTTTTAGCACGGATGCATGTTCTATTTTGTCCATGTTCAAGGATCCATCATGCCCATTATAGTCTATGGGTCCGTGAAAAACACAGATGCAGCACAATGCCATCTGTGTTGCATCCGTGTTTCACGGATTATTAGGAAAGATGTTTTGAAAAAAAAATTTCAGCTGTTCAGTGTCAGTGAAACACGGATGGCACACGGACAGCAAAAAATGGACCCACTGACCAAACATGGATCCTTCACGGACAGCTTCATGGATGCATCACTGACCACCTTCTCATGGATTTTAGCACGGACACGGACGTGTGAATGAGGCTTAAAGGGACACTGACAGGGCCAAAAAGCATATTTAGGTATATACTGTATATGACATTACAGGTCTTATAAAGTGTATTAGAATCATCTAAGTATCCCCCCTTGTCCACCTTATAAATACAGTAAAATGAAGTTTTATAACCTGCTTCAATCGTGTTCAATCTGCCCAAGGGGCAGCGTTTCATCTCAACTTGCGCCCAGCCAGCCTCGCCACAACTACCGTTTGAAGCGCCGCCCAGCTCATCAATATTCACTTCGCTGGGCAGCTACTAGTGTCCCCGACGATGAGCCGGAGGCCGATGCCCATAGGATTGTACTGGGCATGCGCCGGATCGTGCGTTGGGGACAATCCTATGGGCATCGGCCTCCGGCTCATCGTCGGGGACACTAGTAGCCGCCCAGCGAAGTGAATATTGATGAGCTGGGCGGCGCTTCAAACGGCAGTTGTGGCGAGGCTGGCTGGGCATTTGAGATGAAACGCCGCCCCTTGGGCAGATTGAACACGATTGAAGCAGGTTATAAAACTTCATTTTACTGTATTTATAAGGTGGACAGGGGGGATACTTAGATGATTCTAATACACTTTATAAGACCTGTAATGTCATATATATACCTAAATATGCTTTTTGGCCCTGTCAGTATCCCTTTAAAGTAGTTTAAAATTAGGACCTAATTGCCGATGAGCGGTGCAGTGACATATTCTACTGCCCTGTTTGCCGTGTATTAGTGGCAAAATAAAAATATATTCGCCGTTCCGCGTTGCACTTATCTGTTGAAAAGCCTTTTGTGTTGTGTAAAAGTAGAAAATAATTAGTGCCAATTTGCCGTTCATTGTAGCAGTGAAATACTCTAAAACCCTGTTTGCCGTGTATTAGTGGCGAAAATATATATATTTGATCTAACAGTATGTCAGACAGAGAAGTGCCAGGCCCTGCACAGGGGAGTGGCAGAGGCCAAAATGTTTCTGGTGCAGACAGAGGTTGCAGCAGAGCAAGGGGGCGTGGTAGAAGGGGTCTCCCTGAGCTCCCGGTGTCATCTAGCGGTTGTGTCTTGACCAGCAACCCAGTGGTTCTTGAATGGTTGATTCGGTCATCCACTTCGTCCCAAGTGACATCAGAGCGCCCCAGCCAAGAGTTGGTGGGTTCCTCTGAGACTACGCTTAGTTGGCATGGCCCGGGAGCAGGCCCTGTGCCCACATCTGTCTTGAACTTTCCTATGTTGTTTTCAGTTCCCTCATCGTGAGAAGTATTATATGCCGTAGGCTCGGCTCCATTTTTCAGCGAGGAAGAGCTACTAGAGGGCAGTAATCAGCTACTGCCCAGCTACGATCTGGACGAAACATCCTCCGCTTTCTCCGCTAGGAGGCAAGTAGTGATGAGGAGAGTGGCATGGGAGCTGGTTTTGCAAGCGGTAAGGCTGCTTACCCACAGACGGTTGAGGAGGACATCAGTGACGTGCAGACAGTACTCGATGATGATGATGTAGCTGATCGCACTTAAGAGCTGGGTGACATCAGGACAAGAGGTTGGCAGCTTGCCCGTGAGCCAGCAAGTTGCTAGCGTGGGCGGGAGTCAGCAGTGTGGCAGCAGTGGGAGGTCGCTAGCCAAACTTGCCCAGGGTAGACCTCCTGCTTCGCAGGAGCCTACCTACCTGGGAAGTAGCAGTGCACCAGTTGAAAGAGGCAGCAGCGGTAGCAGTCAGTCAGTGCATTTTGTTGGGAGTAAATTCACCTACTCGGCAGGTTTTTTATAAGCCGCCGGAGAAGGTGAACGTGGCCATATGTAGAATCTGTGGGCAGAAGGTGAAGCGTTCCCAGGGTGCCAATGTTGGCACCACGGCCCCGCGTCAATGTATGCAGCGTCGCCATAAAGTAACCTGGGAGAACTGTGGTTCTAATGTGGTGGTCCAGCCTGCCACAGCAACCGCTGCATCATCCAGTGGCATGCTCCCGGTTTCAGGCAGTCAAGGCTCCACCACCTTAGCCGAAGGGAGCTGTCTGTCCTTCTCATCATCTGCTGGTCCTGATACTCCTGCTCCTCCTCATCACTCATTCCATCAGCAATCCATCACTGAAGCGATTGCCAAGAGACAACAGTATGCGTGCACTCATCCAACGGCATAGAAGCTGAACGTGCTCCTGTCCAAGTTGCTGCTGCTGCAGTCCCTCTATTTCCAAGTGGTGGACTCTGCATCTCTCAGAGAACTGATGGCTTGTGCCGAACCAAAGTGGAGAGTCCCAAGCCGTCATTTGTTTGCCAAAAAGCCAGTATCAGCCCTGCACACACATGTAGAACAGAAGGTGGGCCAGTCCTTGAACCTGTTGGTATCTGCCAAAGTGCACGGCAGCCCCGATGTGTGAAGCTGTAACTACAGTCAGGGACAATAAATGTCCTTTACGGCAAACTGGATGAATGTGGCTCCTGCACAGCCACACCAGCAACTTGGCCAGGTGACGCCGCTTCCGCCTCCATGTTGCCACGACCGTTGGTCGAGCGACAATGTCCTCCTCTGCCTCCTCATCCTCCACTGTTTCCTCAGCCTCCACTGCAGGGACAATTCATAGTGCCCCTCCCGCATACCACATGTGCAGGGCATGGCGGTGTCACTCTATTATGCACCTCGTTTGCCTGGGCAAACGGAGTCACACAGGGGAGGAACTGCTCCATGTCCTTCATCAAGAAATCGAATCCTGGCTTTCTCTGTGACAACTGAAAATCGAAACCATGGTGACCAACAACGGGAAGAACATTGTGTCGGTGCTGCGTCAAGGAGGGCTGAGCCATGCGCCTTGCATGGCACGCGTGTTTAGTCTGGTTGTCAAGAGGTTCCTGAAGTCTTCCAGTGGTGCAGTGACATAATCTACAGCCCTGTTTGCCATGTATAAGTGGCGAAATAAAAATATATTCGCCGTTCAGCATTGCACTTATTTGTTGAAAAGCCTTTTGTGTTGTGCAAAAGTAGAAAATAATTAGTGCCAAATTGAGTCTTCCAGTGGTGCAGTGACATACTCTAAAGCCCTGTTTGCCATGTATTAGTGGCCGAAAAAAAAAATATATTTGATCTAACATTTGTTTATTTGATCTAACAGTATGTCAGACAGAGAAGTGCCAGGCCCTGCACAGGGGAGTGGTAGAGGCCTAAATGTCTCTGGCGCAGGCAGAGGTTGCAGCAGAGTAAGGGGGCATGGCAGAGCAAGGGGTCTCAGCGAGAAGCTTGAGCTCCCGGTGTCATCTAGCGGTCGTGTCTTGACCAGCAACCCAGCGGTTCTTGAATGGTTGATTTGGTCATCCACTTCGTCCCAAGTTACATCTGAAACCCCCAGCCAAGAGTTGGTGGGTTCCTTTGACACTTCGCTTAGTTGGCATGGCCCGGGAGCAGGCCCTGTGCCCCCACCTGTCCTGAACCTTCCTATGTTATTTTGAGTTCCCTCATCGTGAGAAGTATTATATGCCGTAGGCTCGGCTCCATTTTTCAGCGAGGAAGAGCTACTAGAGGGCAGTAATCAGCTACTGCCCAGCTACGATCTGGACGAAACATCCTCCACTTCCTCTGCTTCCTCCGCTAGGAGGCAAGTAGTGATTGCGCTGCCCTGCAAACTTGGACATGAAACTAGGTATCGTGGATGAGTGCGTTTCTTGTGCTCTGGCAGCAGGCACAGTTTCGCCGCACCCAGGGCCACGGCCTCTGCGTGCACCATCAGCAGCACGGCTCCTTTTAAGTGAAGTACTGTATTTTTCGCCATATAAGTCCGTGAATCTTTCTTTTTATATTGGGGCTCTGATCTGAGGTGTGATTGGGGGTCATTCATATTGGGGTATGATCTGAGGTCTGATTGGGGGTTTTATGAGCATTGGGAATCTGAGCTGAGGTATGAATTGTGTCTTATTAACATTGGGGGTCTGATCTGTGATCTGATTGGGGTTATTTACATTGGGGTTTTTATATGAAGTCTGATTGAGGTCTTACTAAAATTGGGGGTCGGATTGGGACTCTGAGCTGAGGTCTACTTAACAATGGGGTTCTGATTGGTGGTTTGATCTGAGGTCTACTGAAAAATCTTATGGATAGGTGCATCTTATAGGGCGAAAAAAAAAATTTGTCAGAAACATAATTATTTTTTCTTGCTATTAAAAAGGTCTTATGCATACATCCAGGGGCAGACTGGTCAGAGACCTGACAGGGGGCCCAGGGGGCCACCAGAGTCTTCCTCACGGACACCAGTTGGGTACATAACAATCTGATGCTCTCAGGATTAACTAATGCTAGGTACTGGTACTTATATTGTGCTGCACCATGGTATTGCTGCCACTCGTACTTCTGTTACCCCTGCCTACTTGTGTTAGCCTGCATTCAGTAAATTTAAACCCCCCTACAACATGAGGCCACTTTTTCTTCCAGTACCACTTTAAGTTCCCAGTCCCCCCGTTTAGACAACAATTATTCAAATGTCCTATTACCTTCACTAAATGGGATTCCCTCTATAACCCATAGTAGAGAGGAACTCTTGCAATGGCAGACTCGGCGTGGTTAGGTATTACATTGTCATTAATACATATAACTTCTCCTAGTGAGAAGATATGGTGCAACTATTTTTAGAGAAGGTGTTTTTTTATGAAGTTTTTATCTTATTTAATATAAATACCCCTGAGTGCCCTAGTACATTTATCAAGTCACATGGAATTATCCATCTCTATGCTGACGAGTCCAACACCCAACTATACACTTCGTCCCCTGACATCACCCCTGCTTTACTCCAAAACACCAGTAATTGTCTGGCAGCTGTCTCTAACATCATGTCCTCTCTGTATCTAAAACTGAACTTCTCAAAAACTGAACTTCTTGTCTTTCCCCCAACCACTAACCCACCAAAACTTGATATTTCAATTCAGTTTGCAGCACTATCATAACTCCTGTGCAACATGCCCGCTGTCTTGGGGCAACATTTGACTCTGATCTTTCCTTTGTTCCACATATCCAATCACTTACACGCTCTTGTCGTCTGCACCTCAAGAATATCGCCAGAATCCGCCCTTTCCTTATGGTGAAAACGGCAAAAACTCTTGTTGCCTTGATTCATTCTCGTCTTGACTACTGCAACGCATTAATTATTGGTCTTCCTCTCAATAAACTCTCCCCCCTTCAGTCTGTCCTAAATGCTGCAGCCAGGCTCATCTATCCATTCAACCGCTACACTGATGCTACTAGACTATGCCAGTCACTTCACTGGTTGCCCATCCACCACAGAATACAGTTAAAACTTCTCACCCTCGACCACAAAGCTCTCCACAGTGCTGCACCTCCATATATCTCATCCCTCATCTCCATCTACCACCCTCCCTGTGCTCTCCATTCTTTAGCGACCTAAGATTAATAATAACCTCCATAATTCGTACCTCTCAATCCCATCTTCAAGACTTTTCTCGAGCTGCACCTACTGTCTGGAATATCGGAATATTAGGTCAATTCACAACTTCTCCACCTTCAAATGTGCCTTAAAAACACATATTTTCAGGCAGGCTTTTCAAGCTACTTAAAATGACTTTTCCCCGACTAAACCTCTCCCACACTAACTCCTCTGGCCTAAACTCGATCCTCTAGCAGTCCTAAACCCGAAGCAGATCGTTCGGCCCCACTCCTGTCACCACTACCTTTTGTTTCACCCCCAATTGCTCATAGATTGTAAGCTCTTGCGAGCAGGGCCCTGACTTCTAGTGTTTCAGTTGTATATTAGCCAGTTACTTTTGTTTTGTACATCAACCCTATGAATTTGTAAAGCGCTGCGGAATATGGTAGCACTATAAATAAATATTATTATTATTATTATTATTATTATTATTATTATTATTATCAGGAAAAATCACAAGGTATATAAAGTTTAAAACTTATTAGTGCAAACTTGCTTGTGATGATTTTCTTGAACCAAGAATTAGAATTAAAAACTGCCAATTTAGATTAAATGAATAATTGGTTTCTTAATTGATTTTCTTTATTATATTTCATTGGCTTTGCCAGAAAGGAGTTTTGAAAGTATGATTCTTCCAAAATTATTCACATCATAATGGATTACTAATTGGTAAACAGGACACAAACAGCATCTGAATTACTTTTGAAATGAGATACAAATAGTTATCCTATTTGACAATACACAATTACATGCAGATACTACATTTTCAAACAGCACATAAAAACAAAAAAAGTTGGTTAAATTATGGGAGTATTCCCATTTGGACATTTTGCCATAAATGTCTGATTAGTTTGTGTCCAACCTCTGGATCCCGCTCCTATCTGAACAATGGGAAACCATCATGTACTCCAGAGAATGAAGAGGTGACTGCACATGCATGGCTTTCTCCATTCGCTGCCATGGGACTTACAAAAATAGCTGAGTGTGTTTATTCTGCTCTTTTTAGAAGTCCCATAGCAGTTGCAGTGAGCCCCCGTGCGAGTCAGTGTAGAGGATGAGAGTGGTAGTGACCCTGATTTGTGTTGTGGTGTCATGCTATCCTTGCTCAGGCCTTCGCATCCTGGGATGAGTTGCAGTGAAAGTAATTGTACTGAAAAATGAGTCCAGAATTGTAGAAGTACACAATGTAGAACTTGAAATGCATACAGTATCGGCAGGCTTTAGTGCAATTCTTCTCTGGCATCAGCTAAGGAGGTATGGTGGCAGGTTGAATGGCTGCAGTTCTGCATTTACATTATACTGGCCTAGTAGTCTTCCAGTGATGGGTGTCTTAGCTGTAGTCCTCACCTCACAGCAGTGTCTTCAGTATGGTTCTGGAGAATGGGTGCTCTACAGGCTCCTTCCCAACTCTCCGGGAGGAGACGGATATATGGATCCTGACTCTGAAGTGGTTCACATAGTGGGTGCTCTACAATTTACTTCTCAACTCTGAAATGTGTGCTCTATGAGCTACCTCCCTCCCCCACTATCAGGATAGGACCTCTTATATTCCCTCTCCGCCCTGCACTCCTCTATACTAACAACTGAACTACTCCAGACTTCTCCCTCCTGTCAGGAAGTGTGACCAGCCCACTCTCCCAGGATGGGTGGAACACGATGGTCAACCCTGCTACAACCAGCCATTGCCAACCATTACCTTCCCTGCTGAATGAAGTGACACCTCAAATTACATCGAATTACATTCAAAGAAATGTAAGATTTAAATAAATACAATAATAGTACCCCCAGGTCTGGGTGTTTATGCCAGCAGGTGTGGACCCACTATGCCACTGACTGGCTATATCCTGGAGGGGCATGACTAAGTGGCTACCTGGTCTTCACTAGAGCCTCTGATGGTAAGGTACCAGGTACACAGAAAAGCAGACCTACAAGTACCTTCACATAAGGAAGTAGACAAGCTAGTGAACAAGAAGCCTCCTTAAATACTTCCTGCAACTCAGCCATAGGCTAGGGAGATTAGGGGGCGTGTACATGCTGCCTCACAAGAGAGGAGAGACATGCCCATGCACGCCCAAACAACAGTACTAAGGACTAAAGCAGGAAGTAAACTCTGGCATGGATCACAGATACAACAGTTAAGCTACCTGCAGTCCATGCTTATCAGCATGGTGCACGACAGCAGAAGGGAATGAGGAAGCCCGGCACCCGTGCCCGCATGTAGGGGCAGCAGTGGCAGCACAGACCACTGGGCTAACACTGGGATACTGCACAGTGAATAGAGTGAGCTTACTTGCACAGTCACCTCTCTATTATTGCAGCACACAATGTGGTCTGTTTCTTGAAATAGCAGTGGTTTCTATTGGTGAGACCCGCACCTACAAGATAAATATAGCATACCAGTGGATTTGCCATGAATGTTCACATGGAGCAACCCCTTTAACCACTGAGGACTGAATATTAATGCTGCTTCTACCTCCACTAAACTTACTCTATGTCCATAAGAAACTCTGGTCTGTGCTAGGTAGCTGTGAGGAATTTGTCCACACTCCCTCAGCTTGGCCATAGCCAAGGGGCTAAAGTGGCAGCTGCATACTGGACTTGTGCTGTTCCACACCTCCATCAACTTCCTCCCTTCTCCCAGCTAACTTCCTTCCTTCTCTACTGTTCTACACTGCATTAGCACACCCTCAGCTACAGTGATGGCCAGTTTGCAGTGTTCACTAGCGAACACATGTAAGCTGCCATCTTGACTCACAAGTCCGGCGATGCACAGGTAAGCCGGGAGCCGGTCTGAAATCAAATGTGGTCACCGGGAGCAGGCAGTTCTGAGAACAGCCGCCGGGGGCCTTCATCGGGTTGTTCTCGGGAACTGCCTGCTCCCGGTGACCGCATTTGTTTCAGACCGGCTCCCGGCACAGGTAAGGGCTTTCCTGTGCATCGGCGGACTTGTAAGTCAAGATGGCATCCCGCATGTGTTCGCTGGCGAACACTGCGAACTGGCCATCACTGCTCAGCTATATATATACAGTACAGACCAAAAGTTTGGACACACCTTCTCATTCGAAGAGTTTTCTTTATTTTCATGACTATGAAGGCATCAAAACTATGAATTAACACATGTGGAATTATATACATAACAAACAAGTCTGAAACAACTGAAAATATGTCATATTCTAGGTTCTTCAAAGTAGCCACCTTTTGCTTTGATTACTGCTTTGCACACTCTTGGCATTCTCTTGATGAGCTTCAAGAGGTAGTCCCCTGAAATGGTCTTCCAACAGTCTTGAAGGAGTTCCCAGAGATGCTAAGCACTTGTTGGCCCTTTTACCTTCACTCTGCGGTCCAGCTCACCCCAAACCATCTCGATTGGGTTCAGGTCCGGTGACTGTGGAGGCCAGGTCATCTGGCGCAGCACCCCATCACTCTCCTTCATGGTCAAATAGCCCTTACTTTCAAAGTTTTCCCAATTTTTCGGCTGACTGACTGACCTTTATTTCTTAAAGTAATGATGGCCACTCGTTTTTCTTTACTTAACTGCTTTTTTCTTGCCATAATACAAATTCTAACAGTCTATTCAGTAGGACTATCAGCTGTGTATCCACCTGACTTCTCCTCAACATCAACTGATGGTCCCAACCCCATTTATAAGGCAAGAAATCCCACTTATTAAACCTGACAGGGCACACCTGTTAAGTGAAAACCATTTCAGGGGTCTACCTCTTGAAGCTCATCAAGAGAATGGCAAGAGTGCGCAAAGCAGTAATCCAGGCAAAAGGTGGCTACTTTGAAGAACCTAGAATATGACATATTTTCAGTTGTTTCACACTTGTTTGTTATGTATATAATTCCACATGTGTTAATTCATAGTTTTGATGCTTTCAGTGTGAATCTACAATTTTCATAGTCATGAAAATAAAGAAAACTCTTTGAATGAGAAGGTGTGTCCAAACTTTTGGTCTGTACTGTATGTGGTTCCAGCACCACCTAGGGATGAATAGTTGTAATGACACACTCATCTAAAAGCCTGTTATAAGGAATTTACAGTTTACACAGCAATACATTGACATGATATATACAGAAGTTTGAAGTGCCCACATTTAGCGAATAGTGGGACACTGCATCAGTACAAATAAAGTGAAGTAAAGCCTATTTCTAAAAAAAACTTAATATATAAATCACTGCGAAAGGTGCATCACAATGATATGCAACTGACAACACTGGTTAATCCCTCAAGCTGATGTTAAGAACTGAGACTTTATCCAATGTATTCCAGTCACTAACACATCAGAGTCCTTTTGCACCACCGTCAAGGTATCTCAGCGTAGCATGGGTTCCTACCACTAAGCTACCTACGGAGTGTGAACAACGGTCTGAGAGGTGCGAAGATACAACTTACAACCAAGCTCCCACATACCTCAATAGTGAGATCACTCAGGCAGTGGGAGAGATGATAAGGCTGTAAGCCCCACCTATAACAGGCCATGTAACACAGGCTACCAGGTGCAACAGAATGCTACCAGCAGTACGCAATGGCACATTCTAACCATATCGAGAAAAATAACTGAAATAAAGTGGCCATGGAAGGAAATGCTCAAAAACCCCAAACACTGTGGCGTGTTTATAACCAGGGGAGCAATTCTTCCACATGTGATCTGTTGCTAACGACAATCCCCAGCAAAAATGCATACAATGGAGGATGTCGGCAGCGGACCACATGCACCACATGTGTTCCTGACTGGAATACATTGGATAAAGTCTCAGTTCTTAACATCAGTTTGAGGGATTAGCCAGTGTTGTCAGTTGCATATCATTGTGGTGCACCTTTCGCAGTGATTTATGTATTTTTATATTTTCATTCACACATTTTCCCATCTTGTGTAGGATGTCATTGTGGTGCATGTGGTCCGCTGCAGACATCCTCCATTGTATGCATTTTTGCTGGAGCCATTTCAGCCCCCCATAGGTGGCCATGAGATGTAGGCGCCATGAATCCTGTCCCCTGGCCAGTTAGATTTATCAGCATTTGCTCCAGGATGTGAAAGAGTGGAATCATTAATGCCATAGTCCTGGAGACTGACAAAGTGGCCTCCTCAAAGGGCCTGAGCAAATTACAGGTGTCACACATGAGCTGTCAATGGCTAATGTCAAAGTTACACAAGGGAGTACTCCTGTCCACCTGAATCATCAAGAAATTGTTCACGGCCTTCCTCTGCTCATATAGTCAGTCCATCATGTGGAGTGTGGAGTTCCATTGTGCTGAAACGTAGCATACAAGGCAATGTTAGGGAACACCATTCTGCCTTTGCAGCTTAAGGAGGATTTGATTTGTTAGCCAAGCAGTTCATCCCTGTTGTGACTCCATTTGACCATGCTGGCTAGGTGCATAACCAAGTGACAGTGCCATGCTCTACATAGGTGGTATGCTGGAGAACCACTTCGAACTGTGCCAAGAGTGTAGACTGAGGACAAGGTGGAGGATGAGGCGCGGGGGACATTTGCACCACAATGACAGTATGAGAACGAGGAGGTGGCATTACCATCATCTAGCCATGTTACTGGTATGTCTGGGCCAGAACTACATTTACCCATGGGCTGTAAGGACATATATTGTCCCTAACCATAGTTAAAGCTCCACATGTTGGAGCTGCCATGAACTGTACCAGACAAACACAAGTTCAAGGATTGGCCCAATTTATGCTGTACGTGTGTATGCAGGGCTGGTACAGCTTTTTTAGACTAGTGACAGCTTGACACCCTCCACCTTGACACAGCACAATCCATCAGTTCTCTAAAATGTGCAGAGTCAACAACTTGGAAAGGGAGGGACTGTAGCAACTTGTCCATGAGCACATTTAGCTTCTGTGCCATTGGATGAGTGCACGCATACTGTTGTATCTTTGTTATATCCTCTGTCATTGATTGCTGGGCGAAACGCGTGATGAAGAATAGGAGGAGCAAGGGCATCAGGACTCGTAAACAAGGGAAGGAAACACAACTCCCTTCTGCAGAGTTGGTGGAGAGACTGCTGGAGAAGGGGTGGGGGCCGCTAGGAGATGCCAACATTGGCACCCTTGTCATTTTTCACCTTCTGCTCACAGATTTTACACATGACCGCGCTGACATCCTCTGACGACTTGATAAAAAATTCCCACACGGATGAGTATGGCATTTTACCCCCACCACTCCGTGATGACTGTCTGCTGCTGCCTCTATGAAGCCGTGCACCACTAGTTGTTTCCAGATAGGTAGGTTCCTGAGTAGCAAAAGGTCTACCCCAGGTAAGTTAGGCTCCAGGTCTCACACTGCTGGCCACACTTGCACTCTTCTGGCTTGGCCACATGCTGCCACCTCATTGGCTAGATACCATCCCCACTACCAGATGATGATAATGAAGCTCCCTCTTCACCCGGCTCCCATGTGTGATCGGCTACATCATTAACTACTACTGTCTGCTTGTCATTTATCTTGGTTCTTTATGACATTGGTCTGCACTAGTGTTGGGCGAGCATGCTCGGCCAAACACCAGATTGGCTCAAGCATCGCTATGCTCGACCGAATATCGCATGTGCTCGAGTCAGTGTTTTTAAATCTAATTTAGCCTCTATTTCTGAAATGTTTCTGGTGGAATTCGAACTCACAACCTTCTACATTTCAGCCAAGAATGTTAAAATGTTAACCACTACACTATAGAGCTGCATGGCCAGATGCTAAAAACATTAAATAAATTAGACTTCTGCTGTATAGGAATACTTACTTAGTATATATTGGGCAGACTAGATGGGCCAAATGGTTCTTATCTGCCGACACATTCTATGTTTCTATTTTTCTATGTTTCCTATACAGCAGAAGTCGTCGAAACGTAGCATGGGTGAATAAATGATCCCACAGTTTTTTTCACCATTGGATGCGTTGTATTTATTATTTATCCTGGATTTAACACTTTGGTAAAGTGCTAACATCGCTGGCACCCATTACTCGCTACAAGGTGTGCTGCCCTGGACTCCCGTTACTATATATATACAGTATATACAGTACAGACCAAAAGTTTGGACACACCTTCTCATTCAAAGAGTTTATTTTCATGACTATGAAAATTGTAGATTCACACTGAAGGCATCAAAACTATGAATTAACACATGTGGAATTATATACATAACAAACAAGTGTGAAACAACTGAAAATATGTCATATTCTAGGTTCTTCAAAGTAGCCACCTTTTGCTTTGATTACTGCTTTGCACACTCTTGGCATTCTCTTGATGAGCTTCAAGAGGTAGTCCCCTGAAATGGTTTTCACTTCACAGGTGTGCCCTGTCAGGTTTAATAAGTAGGATTTCTTGCCTTATAAATGGGGTTGGGACCATCAGTTGCGTTGAGAAGTCAGGTGGATACACAGCTGATAGTCCTACTGAATAGACTGTTAGAATTTATATTATGGCAAGAAAAAAGCAGCTAAGTAAAGAAAAACGAGTGGCAATCATTACTTTAAGAAATGAAGGTCAGTCAGTCAGCCGAAAAAATTGGGAAAACTTTGAAAGTAAGGGCTATTTGACCATGAAGGAGAGTGATGGGGTGCTGCGCCAGATGACCTGGCCTCCACAGTCACCGGACCTGAACCCAATCGAGATGGTTTGGGGTGAGCTGGACCACAGAGTGAAGGCAAAAGGGCCAACAAGTGCTAAGCATCTCTAGGAACTCCTTCAAGACTGTTGAAAGACCATTTCAGGGGACTACCTCTTGAAGCTCATCAAGAGAATGCCAAGAGTGTGCAAAGCAGTAATCAAAGCAAAAGGTAGCTACTTTGAAGAACCTAGAATATGACATATTTTCAGTTGTTTCACACTTGTTTGTTATGTATATAATTCCACATGTGTTAATTCATAGTTTTGATGCCTTCATAGTCATGAAAATAAAGAAAACTCTTTGAATGAGAAGGTGTGTCCAAACTTTTGGTCTGTACTGTATATATATATACAGTACAGACCAAAAGTTTGGACACACCTTCTCATTCAAAGAGTTTTCTTTATTTTCATGCCACTGTGTCATTGTGGTACGCCGGGCGCCATGAGTGGAGCACTCACCATGTGACAGCGCTCAGGTGAGTTAAAGCAGGCGGATGGCAGGCCAACCAATAACAACAGTGGTTTGGTTGAATGATAGCCCATTAACAAATGAGATATAGCTACTCCACCTACTTAAGGCATCATTCTCACCACACCAACCAGTACCCCTTGAAAAAGCTGTACGCGAAACGTGCGTTGGGGAGTGGACCGGTGGTGTTGCTGTACGGTATATTATAATTGAGTGGTCAGTATATTTTTTTCTATGTGCTGGTTACAACTCTATTTACCTTATTGCCTCAGTTAGCCAAATGTGGTGTGTATTATCACGTCCACTTTTTGGCATCTGTTGTACAAATAATACATTTAGGTAATTTATGAGCCATAGTCTGTGGATATCACATATCCTTTAAATTGATGACCAATTGGAAAGGTTTATGCACATGCACTTTATTCATACATACCGGCAGTTCACCATCGGTCCCCTTGGTTTTTAAATATGTATTGTGACCTGTATTAATTGTCTTTGTGTGACTTGCGTTAATCATGTGTCCTCTTGTGATTTTCTAATAAATTATGTTATTTTTGGACTATTCTAGTATTACTAGTATTATTTGTAATAGACCTGTCTCACCCCTTCTGGTTGGTTTTCTAATACTTTCAGGCCAGTATTTTAGAAGTGGCTCAGAAAGAGGATTTTTGCTACAGCAGAGGCCAGGTACAAATTAGGCCAGCCAGGGCCCACTACTGGAGGACGAGGAGGAGGAGGATGAGGAGGAGGAGGAGGATGGGGATGAACCATGTTCACAGCGGTGTGGCATACAACGCAGCTCGGGCCCATCACTGGTGCGTGGCTGGGGGGGGGTTACGGAGGACGCAGACGATACGCCTCCCACAGAGGACAGCTTGTCCTTACCTCTGGGCAGCCTGGCACACATGAGCGACTACATGCTGCATTGCCTGCGCAACGACTGCAGAGTTGCCCACATTTTAACGTGTGCTGACTACTGGGTGGACACCCTGCTGGATCCCCGTTACAAAGACAATGTGCCGTCCTTAATTCCCTCACTGGAGCATGATCGGAAGATGCGCGACTACAGGCGCACGCTGGTAGACTCGCTCCTTAGAGCATTCCCGACTGACGCCGGGGGACAAGTGGAAGCACAAAGCAAAGGCAGGGGAGGAGTAAGGGGTCGACAACGCAGCTGTGTCAGCGCCAGCACCTCAGAAGGCAGGGTTAGCATGGCCGACATGTGGAAAAGCTTTGTCACCTCGCCGCAACAACCGGCCCCAACTGCTGATATGGAGCGTGTTAGCAGGAGGCAGCATTTGAACAACATGGTGGAACAGTACCTGTGCACACGCCTACACGTACTGACTGATGGTTCTGCCCCATTCAACTTCTGGGTCTCCAAATTGTCCACATGGCCAGAGCTTGCCCTGTATGCCTTGGAGGTGCTGGACTGCCTTGTAGCCAGTGTACTCTCTGAACGTGTATTTAGCACGGCAGGAGGCATCATTACAGACAGACGCAGCCGCCTGTCCACAGCCAACGTGGACAAGCTCACGTTCATTAAAATGAGCCAGGCTTGGATCCCACAAGACTTGTCTGTACCTTGTGCAGAATAGACATTTATATCACCATCAAACATACATCCTTGTACTCAAATCAAGTGCAATGATTCTTTGTTTTTGTTTTTTTATTTGTCCCAATATTTTGGGGGCTACCTACCCCAATATAAAATAAAAAAAAACATTGTTGGCTACCTCCTCCTCCTCCATTGCTGCCTCCACCTACAACACCACATTCACTGCCTCCTCAACCTCCGACTCCATATCCACCTCCTTCTCTGAGTTGCAGGTTAATAATTTGTAATTTTTAGTTATTTTATTTAATTTTAAGTTATTTACCTATCCACATTTGTTTGCAGAGCAGTTGCCATGCTCTTAAGCACATTTTACTGCCTTTTACATCCCTCTAGCCTTTTCAAGGACTATTTTAGAGCCATTTTAATAAAAAAAAAAAGTGCCAATTTTAGTGCCCTAAATTGAAAAAATTCTTATTTTCAATTGTCGGCTGCCATTTTACCATTTTTGGCGTATACAAACCCCTGCTGTGCCTGGGTGACAGTGGCCTAAATCTCTCAAAATCCTCTGTTGTATTGCTGGGTGACATGAACCCCCTTTTGCCGTGAATTAACCCCTGCTGTGCCTGGGTGACAGGGGCCTAAATCTCTCAAAATCCTCTGTTGTATTGCTGGGTGACAAGAACCCCCTTTTCCGGTGAATGAACCCCTACTGTGCCTGGGTGACAGGGGCCTAAATCTCTCAAAATCCTCTGTTCTATTGCTGTGTGACAAGAACCCCCTTTTGCCGCGAATGAACCCCTGCTGTGCCTGGGTGACAGGGGCCTAAATCTCTCAAAATCCTCTGTTGTATTGCTGGGTGACAAGAACCCCCTTTTTCCGTGAATAAACCCCTGCTGTGCCTGGGTGACAGGAGCCTAAATCTCTCAAAATCCTCTGTTGCATTGCTGGGTGACATGTACCCCCTTTTGCCGTGAATGAACCCCTGCTGTGCCTGGGTGACAGGGGCCTAAATCTCCCAAAATCCTTTGTTGTATTGCTGGGTGACATGAACCCCTTTTACCATAAATGAACCCCTGCTGTGCCTGGTTGACAGGGGCCTAAATCTCTCAAAATCCTCTGTTCTATTGCTGTGTGACAAGAACCCCCTTTTGCCGCGAATGAACCCCTGCTGTGCCTGGGTGACAGGGGCCTAAATCTCTCAAAATCCTCTGTTGTATTGCTGGGTGACAAGAACCCCCTTTTGCCATGAATGAACCCCTGCTGTGCCTGGGTGACAGGGGCCTAAATCTCTCAAAATCCTCTGTTGTATTGCTGAGTGACACGAACCCCCTTTTGCCGTGAATGAACCCCTGCTGTGCCTGGGTGACAGGGGCCTAAATCTCTCAAAATCCTCTGTTGTATTGCTGGGTGACAAGAACCCCCTTTTTCCGTGAATAAACCCCTGCTGTGCCTGGGTGACAGGGGCCTAAATCTCCCAAAATCCTCTGTTGTATTGCTGGGTGACATGAACCCCCTTTTGCCGTAAATGAACCCCTGCTGTGCCTGGGTGACAGGGGCCTAAATCTCTCAAAATCCTCTGTTGTACTACTGAGTGACACGAACCCCCTTTTGCCGTGAATTAACCCCTGCTGTGCCTGGGTGACAGGGGCCTAAATCTCTCAAAATCCTCTGTTGTATTGCTGGGTGACAAGAACCCCCTTTTTCCGTGAATAAACCCCTGCTGTGCCTGGGTGACAGGGGCCTAAATCTCCCAAAATCCTCTGTTGTATTGCTGGGTGACACGAACCCCCTTTTGCCGTGAATGAACCCCTGCTGTGCCTGGGTGACAGGGGCCTAAATCTCCCAAAATCCTCTGTTGTATTGCTGGGTGACATGAACCCCCTTTTGCCGTAAATGAACCCCTGCTGTGCCTGGGTGACAGGGGTCTAAATCTCTCGAAATCCTCTGTTCTATTGCTGGGTGACAAGAACCTCCTTTTGCCGTGAATGAACCCCTGCTGTGCCTGGGTGACAGGGGCCTAAATCTCTCAAAATCCTCTGTTGTATTGCTGGGTGACATGAACCCCCTTTTGCCGTAAATGAACCCCTGCTGTGCCTGGGTGACAGGGGTCTAAATCTCTCGAAATCCTCTGTTCTATTGCTGGGTGACATGAAGCCCCTTTTGCCATGAATGAACCCCTGCTGTGCCTGGATGACAGGAGCCTAAATCTCTCAAAATCCTCTGTTGTATTGCTGGGTGACATGAACCTCCTTTTTGCCGTGAATGAACTCCTTCTGTGCCTGGGTGACAGGGGCCTAAATCTCTCAAAATCCTCTGTTTTATTGCTGGGTGACAAGAACCCCCTTTTGCTATGAATGAACCCCTGCTGTGCCTGGGTGACAGGGGCCTAAATCTCTCAAAATCCTCTGTTCTATTGCTGGGTGACATGATCCCCCTTTTGCCGTGAATGAACCCCTGCTGTGCCTGGGTGACAGGGGCCTAAATCTCTCAAAATCCTCTGTTGTATTGCTGGGTGACAAGAACCCCCTTTTGCCATGAATGAACCCCTGCTGTGCCTGGGTGACAGGGGCCTAAATCTCTCAAAATCCTCTGTTGTACTGCTGAGTGACACGAACCCCCTTTTGCCGTGAATTAACCCCTGCTGTACCTGGGTGACAGGGGCCTAAATCTCTCAAAATCCTCTGTTGTATTGCTGGGTGACAAGAACCCCCTTTTTCCGTGAATAAACCCCTGCTGTGCCTGGGTGACAGGGGCCTAAATCTCCCAAAATCCTCTGTTGTATTGCTGGGTGACATGAACCCCCTTTTGCCGTAAATGAACCCCTGCTGTGCCTGGGTGACAGGGGCCTAAATCTCTCAAAATCCTCTGTTGTATTGCTGGGTGACAAGAACCCCCTTTTTCCGTGAATAAACCCCTGCTGTGCCTGGGTGACAGGGGCCTAAATCTCCCAAAATCCTTTGTTGTATTGCTGGGTGACATGAACCCCCTTTTACCATAAATGAACCCCTGCTGTGCCTGGGTGACAGGGGCCTAAATCTCTCGAAATCCTCTGTTCTATTGCTGGGTGACAAGAACCCCCTTTTGCCGTGAATGAACCCCTGCTGTGCCTGGGTGACAGGGGACTAAATCTCTCAAAATCCTCTATTGTATTGCTGAGTGACACGAACCCCCTTTTGCCGTGAATTAACCCCTGCTGTGCCTGGGTGACAGGGGCCTAAATCTCCCAAAATCCTCTGTTGTATTGCTGGGTGACATGAACCCCCTTTTGCCGTAAATGAACCCCTGCTGTGCCTGGGTGACAGGGGTCTAAATCTCTCGAAATCCTCTGTTCTATTGCTGGGTGACAAGAACCCCCTTTTGCCGTGAATGAACCCCTGCTGTGTCTGGGTGACAGGGGCCTAAATCTCTCAAAATCCTCTGTTGTATTGCTGGGTGACAAGAACCCCCTTTTGCCGTGAATGAACCCCTGCTGTGCCTGGGTGACAGGGGCCTAAATCTCTCAAAATCCTCTGTTGTATTGCTGGGTGACATGAACCTCCTTTTTGCCGTGAATGAACTCCTTCTGTGCCTGGGTGACAGGGGCCTAAATCTCTCAAAATCCTCTGTTTTATTGCTGGGTGACAAGAACCCCCTTTTGCCGTGAATGAACCCCTGCTGTGCCTGGATGACAGGAGTCTAAATCTCTCAAAATCCTCTGTTGTATTGCTGGGTGACATGAACCTCCTTTTTGCCGTGAATGAACTCCTTCTGTGCCTGGGTGACAGGGGCCTAAATCTCTCAAAATCCTCTGTTTTATTGCTGGGTGACAAGAACCCCCTTTTGCCGTGAATGAACCCCTGCTGTGCCTGGTTGACAGGGGCCTAAATCTCTCAAAATCCTCTGTTCTATTGCTGGGTGACATGAACCCCCTTTTGCCGTGAATGAACCCCTGCTGTGCCTGGGTGACAGGGGCCTAAATCTCTCAAAATCCTCTGTTGTATTGCTGGGTGACTAGAACCCCCTTTTGCCGTGAATGAACCCCTGCTGTGCCTGGGTGACAGGGGCCTAAATCTCTAAAAATCCTCTATTGTATTGCTGGGTGACAAGAACCCCTTTTTGTCATGAATGAGCCCCTGCTGTGCCTGGGTGACAGGGGCCTAAATCTCTCAAAATCCTCAGTTGCATTGCTGGGTGACATGAACCCCCTTTTGTTATGAATGAACCCCTGCTGTGCCTGGATGACAGGAGCCTAAATCTCTCAAAATCCTCTGTTGTATTGCTGGGTGACATGAACCCCCTTTTTGCCGTGAATGAACTCCTTCTGTGCCTGGGTGACAGGGGCCTAAATCTCTCAAAATCCTCAGTTTTATTGCTGGGTGACAAGAACCCCCTTTTGCCGTGAATGAACCCCTGCTGTGCCTGGGTGACAGGGGCCTAAATCTTTCAAAATCCTCTGTTGTATTTCTTGGTGACTAGAACCCCCTTTTGCCGTAAATGAACCCCTGCGGTGCCTGGGTGACAGGGACCAAATTCTCTCAAAATCCTCTGTTGTATTGCTGGGTGACATGAACCCCCTTTTGCTATGAATAAACCCCTGCTGTGCCTGGGTGACAGGGGCCTAAATCTCTCAAAATCCTCTGTTCTATTGCTGGGTGACATGAACCCCCTTTTGCCGTGAATGAACCCCTGCTGTGCCTGGGTGACAGGGGCCTAAATCTCTCAACATCCTCTGTTTTATTGCTGGGTGACAAGAACCCCCTTTTGCCGTAAATGAACCCCTGCGGTGCCTGGGTGACAGGGACCAAATTCTCTCAAAATCCTATGTTGTATTGCTGGGTGACATGAACCCCCTTTTTGCCGTGAATGAACTCCTTCTGTGCCTGGGTGACAGGGGCCTAAATCTCTCAAAATCCTCTGTTGTATTGCTGGGTGACAAGAACCCCCTATTGCCGTGAATGAACCCCTGCTGTGCCTGGGTGACAGGGGCCTAAATCTCTCAAAATCCTCTGTTCTATTGCTGGGTGACATGAACCCCCTTTTGCCGTGAATGAACCCCTGCTTTGCCTGGGTGACAGGGGCCTAAATCTTTCAAAATCCTCTGTTGTATTGCTTGGTGACTAGAACCCCCTTTTGCCGTAAATGAACCCCTGCGGTGCCTGGGTGACAGGGACCAAATTCTCTCAAAATCCTCTGTTGTATTGCTGGGTGACATGAACCCCCTTTTGCTATGAATAAACCCCTGCTGTGCCTGGGTGACAGGGGCCTAAATCTCTCAAAATCCTCTGTTGTATTGCTGGGTGACAAGAACCCCCTTTTGCCGTAAATGAACCCCTGCGGTGCCTGGGTGACAGGGACCAAATTCTCTCAAAATCCTCTGTTGTATTGCTGGGTGACATGAACCCCTTTTTTGCCGTGAATGAACTCCTTCTGTGCCTGGGTGACAGGGGCCTAAATCTCTCAAAATCCTCTGTTTTATTGCTGGGTGACATGAACCCCCTTTTGCCGTAAATAAACCCCTGCTGTGCCTGGGTGACAGGGGACTAAATCTCTCAAAATCCTCTATTGTATTGCTGGGTGACTAGAACCCCCTTTTGCCGTAAATGAACCCCTGCGGTGCCTGGGTGACAGGGACCAAATTCTCTCAAAATCCTCTGTTGTATTGCTGGGTGACATGAACCCCCTTTTGCTATGAATAAACCCCTGCTGTGCCTGGGTGACAGGGGCCTAAATCTCTCAAAATCCTCTGTTGTATTTCTGGGTGACAAGAACCCCCTTTTGCCGTGAATGAACCCCTGCTCTGCATTGCTGACAGGCAAAGGAGGAGGAAGAGGTCGCCAACGCAGCTGGGGCACCACCAGCACCTGAGAAGGCAGGGTTAGCATGGCCAAAATGTGGAAAAGCTTTGTCAGCCTTGGAGGTGCTGACCTGCCCTGCAGCCAGTGTATAGTGTGAACGTGTGTTTAGCACGGCAGAGAGCATTATCACAAGCCGCAGCCAATGTGGACAAGCTTACGTTTATTAAAATGAATCAAGCATGGATCCTACAGGACTTGTCCGTACCTTGTGCAGAATAGACATTTATACCAGCCTCAACCATCCATTCTTGTACTCAAGTGCACTTATTCTTTGTTTTATTTTGTTATATGTCCCAATATTTTAGGGGATACCCCAATTTAAAAATAAAAAATAACACAAATCGTGTTGGCTACCTATTTCTCCTTCATTGCCGAATCCACCTACACCGCCACGTCAACCTACACTGCCACATCCAGCCATCCACCGCCTCCTCAACCTCCTACTCCTAATGCAGATTGTTATTTTAAATTTTTCAGCATTTTATGGTATTTTAAGTCATTTCCCTATCCACATTTGTTTGCAGAACAGTTGTCATGCTCTTAAGCACATTTTGATGCTTTTTGTAGCCCTCTATCCCTTTCCAGGACTATTTTAGAGCCATTTTAGTGCCCAAAAGTTCGGGTCCCCATTGACTTCAATGGGGTTCGGGTTCAAGTTTGGGTCAAGTTTGGGTACCGAACCCGAACTTTTTTTTCAAGTTCGGCCAAACCTGCCAACCCCAAACATCCAGGTGTCCGCTCAACTCTACTGGCCACCTACGGATTGACTGTTTGCACAGCATTATAAAATATATTTCGTTCCAGGACTTCTTACTTTCACTCTACAACACGTGTAGCTGCCATTTTAGGGGAAAAATAATTGTTCTAGCCATGAAGCATGAGGAATTTCAGATTTGTTATGAATCAAACTTTTCCTAAACTTGGAATCGAATTCCACTTCGGATGTTTCACTTCACACAACACTACTCACAGCATTGTATCCAGCCCACAAAAATATACCTCTTTTTATACATTAGATTAAATTCCGAGAATCACTTCTTAGATAAGAACAAGTTATAATTCATTAAATAAGACCATCTTGCCAAGTTCTGTCCAGATAAAACTTCTTAAGAAATTAGTGTTACATCTATCAAACACACTAGGCATGAGAAGCTTAGATACATTAGCTCAGCATCACCACTCCATCAAAATTGAAAAATATTGGCAACAAGGTAGTGTATTATTCCACTTGTGTATGTGATGCCAGCCCTGGAAAAAACATAGACCACTTAAAGAGGACCTTTCACCTGGAAAAACATTGTGAAATAAGTATCATGACATATACAGCGACACTCACTGCACTTACTAATATCCCTGGGCGCCGCTCCGTTCGCCCGCTATGCCCTCCGGTATCTTCGCTCACTTGGTTATAGTAGGCGGAGACTTCGGGGACTTGGTTATAGTAGGAGGAGAATGCCCTTGTTCTCCTGGGCGTCTCCTTCTCCCAGGCTGTAGCGCTGGCCAATTGCAGCGCAGAGTTCACAGCCTGTGAGAAAAAAACTCCCAGGCTGTGAGCTCTGTGCTGCGATTGGCCAGTGCTACAGCCTAGGAGAAGGAGACGCCCAGGAGAACAAGTCCAGTCTCCTCCTACTATAACCAAGTGAGCGAAGATACCGGAGGACATAGCGGCAGAACCGAGCGGCGCCCAGGGATAATAGTAAGTGCATTGAGATCCCTGGGCGCCGCTGTACAGATCATGATGCGTAGTTTACAATGTTTTTCCAGGTGAAAGGTCCTCTTTAACTACTGATTAGTTGTGTTTATCTAACAAAGAGGGGATAGGAAATTGCTGAATTATGGCAAAAGGTAATTCACTTTTTTTTATTATCTTGGAGTCTGTTAAAGATGTTATTTATTTATGAACATCCTTCTTTCAAAGAGCAAAAAAAAAATATTTTCCTTCATATTTTGTTCCTGTTTGGACTTTAAAAGCAAAGCAAGAGTGCAATAACATCAGTCACCCTGGGGAAGATTCAAAGTATGGATGTGCCCTATTGTTCTTACAGTATGTCTTTGTAATGCCTTTGTGTCCACTGGGTAATTTTGTGTAATGTATTGTCATAATCAGCAGATCTAATATTACTTTCAAGTGCCCAAAATATTTTCTTTAGAAGATAAGAAGTTCTTGCTCAACTTATTTGAGTGCATATCAATGAACTGATCATGTATAGAGCATATCTCTTTTGTTACAAAAGAAAAAAATAAATCCCCGCTCTATCCTTTGCTACTAGCATTTTGTTCCTTGAATTCCATGAGACACAAAGGTGACAATTGTGCCATCAACAGCATGCTACAGATTTATTATGATTACGCTGAAAAACGGATGAGTGAATTTCTTAAATTCAGATTTGTCTGAATGTACAAAAATATTCAATTTGAATATTAATTAGTTCTAATTGAATATGAGAAAAATAGAGAGATTCATCTGCTTGAAGAGTTTTATGGGCTAGGAAAAACACTCTCTCTCTGGGAAAATTCACTATTTTTTACATTTGAATCTCTCTGCTTTTAAGACAGATACCGGTAGTTATACCTCATAAAATAATTATTAATTAACATTCACCATATGCCTCTGGACAGAGGCTGGCGGCTTTTTTGTTGTTTGTCTACTCCCACATCTAATCTGCTCCTGATGAGCCCAAAATGGCGAAATGCGTAAAGCTGTCAGTGGGGACAAACTTATGACACATACAGCCAGGTTTAGTCTGTTTGATTTGTGTTCAGGGCCGTTTCTAGGGGCGGGCGGGACAGGCGGCCGCCCGGGGCGCTGTCAGAAGGGGGGTGCCAGCAGGGGCGCCCTCTTGTCGTTTCTCTGCCGTGCGCCCTGGCTCCCTCCCTCTGACATCTTGCCTCGGGTTGCCACCCGTACGGGATTGACCCGAACAGTCCGGGTTTGTTATCCTGTGCCCGGGTTCAAGACTTTCTCAGACCCGGGCACAGCGATCTCTTTACTCTCCGGACTTCTGTAGCAGGTAGCCAATGAGCAGCAGTGCTGGTGGTGACGTCTAATCATGCAGCCAGCCCTGCGGTCCGGCACTCAGCAGCCTGAAGACATCATAAGAAGACTCCTCCTCCCAGCCTGCTCCTGATCAGAGGAGCCGACAGTGCAGTAAGAACTGCTGGTCACTGCCGCCCTCCCCCATGGCTAGCTGGTGCCCTGTTAACCCTTACCCTCTTATTTACACAGCTGCTGGTGTAAATAATGCAGCTATGTAGTCTGGACTGGGGTCGGAGGGGGAGGGTTGTCAGGAGAGGCAGTGTTACTAGCTGCAGGACTGCCCTTCCACTGCATGATGGAGCCCCAGGAATCCTGCATAAAAGTGAGTGCACATGTGATGTGTACTATGTGCCTGTATGTAATAACATGTGTGATGTGTACTATGTGCCTGTATGTAATAACATGTGTGATGTGTACTATGTGCCTGTATGTAATAACATGTGTGATGTGTACTATGTGCCTGTATGTAATAACATGTGTGATGTGTACTATGTGCCTGTATGTAATAACATGTGTGATGTGCAGTATGTGCCTGTATGTAATAACATGTGTGATGTGTACTATGTGCCTGTATGTAATAACATGTGTGATGTGTACTATGTGCCTGTATGTAATAACATGTGTGATGTGTACTATGTGCCTGTATGTAATAACATGTGTGATGTGTACTATGTGCCTGTATGTAATAACATGTGTGATGTGCAGTATGTGCCTGTATGTAATAACATGTGTGATGTGTACTAGGTGCCTGTATGTAATAACATGTGTGATGTGTACTAGGTGCCTGTATGTAATAACATGTGTGATGTGTACTAGGTGCCTGTATGTAATAACATGTGTGATGTGTACTATGTGCCTGTATGTAATAACATGTGTGATGTGTACTATGTGCCTGTATGTAATAACATGTGTGATGTGTACTATGTGCCTGTATGTAATAACATGTGTGATGTGTACTATGTGCCTGTATGTAATAACATGTGTGATGTGTACTATGTGCCTGTATGTAATAACATGTGTGATGTGTACTATGTGCCTGTATGTAATAACATGTGTGATGTGCAGTATGTGCCTGTATGTAATAACATGTGTGATGTGTACTATGTGCCTGTATGTAATAACATGTGTGATGTGTACTATGTGCCTGTATGTAATAACATGTGTGATGTGTACTATGTGCCTGTATGTAATAACATGTGTGATGTGTACTATGTGCCTGTATGTAATAACATGTGTGATGTGTACTATGTGCCTGTATGTAATAACATGTGTGATGTGTACTATGTGCCTGTATGTAATAACATGTGTGATGTGTACTATGTGCCTGTATGTAATAACATGTGTGATGTGTACTATGTGCCTGTATGTAATAACATGTGTGATGTGTACTATGTGCCTGTATGTAATAACATGTGTGATGTGTACTATGTGCCTGTATGTAATAACATGTGTGATGTGTACTATGTGCCTGTATGTAATAACATGTGTGATGTGTACTAGGTGCCTGTATGTAATAACATGTGTGATGTGCAGTATGTGCCTGTATGTAATAACATGTGTGATGTGTACTATGTGCCTGTATGTAATAACATGTGTGATGTGTACTATGTGCCTGTATGTAATAACATGTGTGATGTGTACTATGTGCCTGTATGTAATAACATGTGTGATGTGTACTATGTGCCTGTATGTAATAACATGTGTGATGTGTAGTATGTGCCTGTATGTAATAACATGTGTGATGTGTACTAGGTGCCTGTATGTAATAACATGTGTGATGTGTACTAGGTGCCTGTATGTAATAACATGTGTGATGTGTACTAGGTGCCTGTATGTAATAACATGTGTGATGTGTACTATGTGCCTGTATGTAATAACATGTGTGATGTGTACTATGTGCCTGTATGTAATAACATGTGTGATGTGTACTATGTGCCTGTATGTAATAACATGTGTGATGTGTACTATGTGCCTGTATGTAATAACATGTGTGATGTGTACTATGTGCCTGTATGTAATAACATGTGTGATGTGTACTATGTGCCTGTATGTAATAACATGTGTGATGTGTACTATGTGCCTGTATGTAATAACATGTGTGATGTGTACTATGTGCCTGTATGTAATAACATGTGTGATGTGTACTATGTGCCTGTATGTAATAACATGTGTGATGTGTACTATGTGCCTGTATGTAATAACATGTGTGATGTGCAGTATGTGCCTGTATGTAATAACATGTGTGATGTGTACTATGTGCCTGTATGTAATAACATGTGTGATGTGTACTATGTGCCTGTATGTAATAACATGTGTGATGTGTACTATGTGCCTGTATGTAATAACATGTGTGATGTGCAGTATGTGCCTGTATGTAATAACATGTGTGATGTGTACTAGGTGCCTGTATGTAATAACATGTGTGATGTGTACTAGGTGCCTGTATGTAATAACATGTGTGATGTGTACTAGGTGCCTGTATGTAATAACATGTGTGATGTGTACTATGTGCCTGTATGTAATAACATGTGTGATGTGTACTATGTGCCTGTATGTAATAACATGTGTGATGTGTACTATGTGCCTGTATGTAATAACATGTGTGATGTGTACTATGTGCCTGTATGTAATAACATGTGTGATGTGTACTATGTGCCTGTATGTAATAACATGTGTGATGTGTACTATGTGCCTGTATGTAATAACATGTGTGATGTGCAGTATGTGCCTGTATGTAATAACATGTGTGATGTGTACTATGTGCCTGTATGTAATAACATGTGTGATGTGTACTATGTGCCTGTATGTAATAACATGTGTGATGTGTACTAGGTGCCTGTATGTAATAACATGTGTGATGTGTACTATGTGCCTGTATGTAATAACATGTGTGATGTGTACTATGTGCCTGTATGTAATAACATGTGTGATGTGTACTATGTGCCTGTATGTAATAACATGTGTGATGTGTACTATGTGCCTGTATGTAATAACATGTGTGATGTGTACTATGTGCCTGTATGTAATAACATGTGTGATGTGCAGTATGTGCCTGTATGTAATAACATGTGTGATGTGTACTATGTGCCTGTATGTAATAACATGTGTGATGTGTACTATGTGCCTGTATGTAATAACATGTGTGATGTGTACTATGTGCCTGTATGTAATAACATGTGTGATGTGTACTATGTGCCTGTATGTAATAACATGTGTGATGTGCAGTATGTGCCTGTATGTAATAACATGTGTGATGTGTACTAGGTGCCTGTATGTAATAACATGTGTGATGTGTACTAGGTGCCTGTATGTAATAACATGTGTGATGTGTACTAGGTGCCTGTATGTAATAACATGTGTGATGTGTACTATGTGCCTGTATGTAATAACATGTGTGATGTGTACTATGTGCCTGTATGTAATAACATGTGTGATGTGCAGTATGTGCCTGTATGTAATAACATGTGTGATGTGTACTAGGTGCCTGTATGTAATAACATGTGTGATGTGTACTAGGTGCCTGTATGTAATAACATGTGTGATGTGTACTAGGTGCCTGTATGTAATAACATGTGTGATGTGTACTATGTGCCTGTATGTAATAACATGTGTGATGTGTACTATGTGCCTGTATGTAATAACATGTGTGATGTGTACTATGTGCCTGTATGTAATAACATGTGTGATGTGTACTATGTGCCTGTATGTAATAACATGTGTGATGTGTACTATGTGCCTGTATGTAATAACATGTGTGATGTGTACTATGTGCCTGTATGTAATAACATGTGTGATGTGCAGTATGTGCCTGTATGTAATAACATGTGTGATGTGTACTAGGTGCCTGTATGTAATAACATGTGTGATGTGTACTAGGTGCCTGTATGTAATAACATGTGTGATGTGTACTAGGTGCCTGTATGTAATAACATGTGTGATGTGTACTATGTGCCTGTATGTAATAACATGTGTGATGTGTACTATGTGCATGTAAGTATTTTCTTTTAATTCCTGGAGAACCCCTATTAAACACCATGCTGGCTCCAGGATGAATGTTCCTTGTTTTATTTTAGTTGCAGCCTATGGAGAGTATCCCCAGCGTCTGGTAACTTGTAGGCCATAGTGATGTCCAGTACAAAGCATTAATTACAATGGGGGGGCCACTGTGGGAGACATGAAAGTGGGGGCCACTGTCACTGTGGGGGACATTACGTTTAATAGGGATCACTATAGACATTATTTAGAATGGAGGCTGCTGTGGGTGTCATTACTCATTATAACTGTATAATGTCTGATAGGCCTAGTCCTGAGCTGAGTTATATTACCCTGCCCTGTATAATAATGTACCCATCCCTGATACCCCTTAGTTATATTACCCCGCTGGAGTAATATAACTAAGGGGTATCAGGGTACATTATTATACAAGGCAGGGTAATATTCAGGACTAGGCCAATCAGACATTATACAGTTATAATGACACCCACAGCAGCCTGCATTCTAAATAATGTCCATAGTGATCCCTATTAAAAATAATGTCCCCCCACAGGCAGGCTCTGCGGGCGGCAGCGCTCACTCACTGTACGTCACGCGCTGCGTGACGTACAGTGAGTGAGGTGAGCGCCGCCGCCCGCACTGCCTGCCTGTTACCGCCTGCCCGGAGCAGTGCTGAGAAAGAAGCCTGCTGTGAGTGAGAGCCTGAGTCTGTGGGACAGTGCGTCACTGTGACCGTCCGTGCAATGTGGTTCCACATTTTTTACAATGGGGAGACACTTATTTCATCGAGCAGTTTTGAGGGGCGTGGGGGGGGGAGTTTTTTTGACACTCGCCCTGAGAGAAATTTTAGCTAGAAACTGCACTGTTTGTGTTCACACTGCAGCAGTGGCCTGCAATTTCAGCCTTCTGATGAGTGTGGGCAGATGTTTATCAAACAGTATGCTCACATCCAGGCATCACTAGTGTCATAGGGCTGCCTTGCAAATACCTCCCTTGATTCGTGCTCATGCGGCAGTGGATGACAGCACTTACAACACACGTCACAGTGGGCATGTGCGTTGATTCATAGGTCGCAACTGCTTCGCATGGGCAGATGTTTATCAAGGGGTTAAAACATTTATAGGGCAAGTAATTTAGTGGCACAGCCAGACAATTGAGCATTGGCATTCATTGCCACTTACACCACGGTGAATACACCCGCCTTGTATGCACAAAAGTGGTTTAACACCGCTCAGGGTCATAGAGCAGTGTTTACTGCCGAGTGTCATACTATTGTGGGATGTATTCGTGGACCAACACACGGTTGTGGTTGGTTCCACTTGCGTGGTTTCCCTAATTGACTTGTGTTCACACCTGAGCAACAGGGCAGGCTGGGTCTTGCGCAATCGCATTAGACCAGCTGGTGTCGTGTTATCTGCCACCTGTATTGGTGTGGATATATGTTTGTCAATAGGGAGGTTTTTATATTAGGTAAGAGTTTTCCCTCCTGTTCATATTTTAATCAAGTTTCAATAAAGACATAGTTTTACTATTTCCTTCACAACGTTCCTTTGGTCAGAGAATGATATTTGAAAAGGGTGGAACGTAAACCACTAATTATTTGTCAGTGAATTGATTCAACATATGTCTACTTTACACTGACATAATTTTGGCAATATTGTTGTTTTTTTTAGGATGTTCTAAGGTTTAGAATTTTTTAAAGCAATTTTAGAAATTTTTAGGAAAATTTCCAAAATCAACTTTAACCGCCTCCGGACCGCCTAACGCAGGATCGCGTTCCGGATGCGGCTCACTCAGGCACAGTCACGCATGTACGCGTCATCTCGCGAGATTACGCTCACAGCCGGCCCGCGCATGCGCATCGCAGGCCGGCAAAAGTTAGAGGACAAGTTCATCATCAGCCTGCCAGCCAATGATCTTCGCTGGCAGGCTGATGATTTTCAAAAAAACGAATCAGAAGCCATCTAACACATTATATTTATAAATATAATGTGTTAAATGGCTTCTGTGCTCCTCTGCTGGTCCTTTTCGTCGGTTGGTCCCAGCAGAGGAGCACACATCACTGTAAGTACACAAGACACAACACTTAGCCCCAGATCACCCCCCCATCACCCCAATTAACCCCTTGATCACCCCTTGATCGCCCCTGTCAATCACCTAGTGAAAGGGAAAAAAGTGATCAGTGTAAACTGTCACTTTTTTTTTCACTAGTATTGACGGTTAGGTTTAGGATAGTTTAGGCCCCTTTGTTAGGCAGTTAGCGTCGGTTAGCGCCCAGCCCACCGCACCGCAGTCACTGATTCGCTGATTAGCGTATCGCTAATCAGCATTTGTACTTTTATAGTATCTGTAAGTGATCAGAACTGATCACAGTCAGATCTATAATAGTATTAGTGTCACCTTAGTTCGCCCTCCACCCAAAACGCAGTGTTTGCCCAATCATGCCTGATCGGTCACCCACACGTGCGTTCACCCACGCCCTCCCTGCCGCAGTGACAAAAAATTATAATTTTTTGGATCACTGCACAATCACTTTACAAGCGCTGCAGCGATAAAAAAATCAGTTTTGATATTTTTTATCAATCGCAGCGGCTTCCGGTACTTCGCTAGCCTCCCATTTGTAAGACAGGCTTGCTTTTTTTCTTGGGTAGTCTCAGGGAATACCCCCTAAATTTAGTTGACAAAATGGCAAATAAGGGGGATTCTTCTGAAGAGGCCTACAGGATTCTGACCCAGTCGGATGAGGAATGGGAACCCTCATCTGACTAATCCAGCAGGTCAGAATATGAACCTGTAGAAAGCAGTGGCAGTCTGACCCAAAGTTCGGATGAGGAGGTTGAGGTCCCTGATATCACCAGGCGTACACGGCCCTGTGTTGCTAGACCATAGGTTGCGCAGGATCCGCTTCAAGGGCAGCAGAGTGGGGCTGGCGCTGTCGGATTACGTGGTGAGGCATACACCAGCAGCGCAGCCCATCCTGGACCTAGTACCAGCACTGCCGTACAACATGGTGAAGTGGCGAGCACCAGAAGGGCAGTTGAAGCTGACAGACAGGCCCGTAGAGCCCCTAGAGTCCCTGAGATGCTGGCAAACCCTGATTGGCAGCCCCCAACTTCAGCCACACCAGTAGTTCCCCCTTTCACTGCTCAGTCTGGAGTTCAGGTTGAGACAGCTCAGATCGGTTCGGCACTGGGATTTTTTGAGCTGTTCTTGACTGCGGAGCTCTTGGACTTAGTCGTGGCAGAAACAAATCGGTATGCCACTCAATTTATAGCCGCCAACACGGGAAGCTATTATGCCCAGTCTTTCCGGTGAAAACCCGTCCAAGTTTCCGAATCAAAAATTTTTCTGGGCCTTCTCCTCAACATAGGCCTAACCAAAAAGCATGAATTGCAGTCATATTGGTCCACGAACCCAATTCATCACATGCCCATGTTCTCTGCTGTCCAGGGCACGATTTGAGGCCATCCTGCATTTCCTGCACTTTAGCGACAACAGCACCTCTCGTCCCAGAGGCCACAAAGCTTTTGACCGGCTCCACAAAATTCGGCCCCTCATAGACCACCTTAACACCAAATTTGCAGATTTGTATACCCCTGAGCAAAACTTCTGCATAGACGAGTCCCTTATACATTTTACTGGGCGCCTTGGCTTCAAACAATACATCCCAAGCAAGCGCGCCCGGTATGGGGTCAAATTATATAAGCTCTGTGAAAGGGCCACAGGATATATCCACAAATTTCGGATCTATGAGGGTAAAGATCAGACCCTGGAGCCGGTCGGTTGCCCTGACTACCTGGGGTGCAGCGGGAAGACAGTCTGTGACTTGGTGTCACCCTTATTTGGCAAGGGGTACCATCTTTATGTGGACAATTTTTACACAAGTGTGCCCTTCTTCAGGCATTTGTTCCTAGGCTTCCCCCAACGGCTCGTTACCACCCATCTTGCAAGGGGAAAGAGGGCTGCCTTGTGTAACCAAGAACTGCTTGCGGTGAAATGAAGAGACAAGCGTGACGTTTACATGCTCTCCTCCATTCACGCAGACACGACAATACAAGTAGAACGGGCAACCAGTGTCATTGAAAAGCCCCTCTCAGTCCACGACTATAATTTGCTCATAGGATTGGTGGACTTCAATGACCAGATGTTGGCTCCTTATTTAGTTTCCCGACGCACCAGACGCTGGTATAAGAAGGTGTCTGTATATTTGATTCAATTGGCTGCATATAATAGTTTTGTTCTCTACAGTAAGGTTGGGAGAACACGATCCTTCCTCAAATTTCAGGAAGAGCTCATCGAGAACCTCCTGTATCCAGGAGTTTCCGTGGCCCCATCCACCAGTGTAGTGAGCCGTCTACACGAGCGACATTTCCCCAGTGTCGTTTCTGGAACATCAACTCAAGCGCCACCCCGAAAAAGATGTCGTGTCTGTAGCAGGAGTGGAATAAGGCGTGACACCCGCTATTTCTGTTCTGACTGCCCTGACCACCCTGCCCTATGCTTAGGGGAGTGTTTCCGGAAGTACCACGCACAGGTACACTTAGCATAGGGATTACGTTACGCAGGACAGGCATACAGGGCTGTTAGGGCCCTTTCACACAGAGCTGCTGCATACCTCTCCTTTCACCTGGGACAAAGTGCATAATGTACTTCGCCATATCTCTGGGCGATTTGCGCTTTGCACATTGTCCCATGGGGAAGGAGAGGTTTGTCCTATAAAAAAGGTAAAAAAAAAAAAAAAAAAATCACTGGTAAGCAAAAAAGTTAATGTTCTGTTCAAAAAGTTTATAAAAGTTAATGCTCCGTTCAAATGTTATTATAAAGTTAATGTTAATAAATTAATTGCGTTGCGGCCTGTTTTTTTTTTTTACCTTCTAGGTGGACCAACCGATGAACCAGCTGCAGCACTGATGTGTATTCTGACAGAAGCATTGCGCTGCTGCAAGATTACACAAAAGTCAGTGTATGCGGCGCTGCAAGGTGAGATTTCTCCTCTGCAGTAAAAAAGATACGTTTGCCGAGGCATATGGGCGGTGTTCATATGCTTTGGCAAACACTTTGTATATATAAAAAAAAATAAAAAATCCCGGCAATGATTTATTCATCCACATCGATTGATGTGAATGGAGAAATCGGGTTTGCCAGGGCATACAAGCTAAGTGGGTTTGGATGTTGGGTGGAGCTCCTATGTGTCACGGATGGTGTACAGGAAACAAGACAAAACCATATAAACAATGTCTCTCTGGATCCACAACTAAGGAACAAAGGGAGACCCCTGCAATAGACCTGCCGCTCTCCCTCACTGCTCAGCCTATGCGAACACCCCAAAGGTGGATGGGCGCATATCCACGTTCCTCGGCTATCTATTACCTGAAGACCCTACAATAGTGAAGGGACACGACCACCGGCTCCCTACACTGACACGGAGGGAGTCAGGGTCACCTGGATCCAGAAAAGACAAAAACATAAATACATAAACAGCACTTATCTGCAGACGACTGAGGACTGGGAACTGGGAACAGCATGCACACATACTCCAGGAAGTTGTATCAGCCGCACACTACTGCATTATGGGGAGGAATTTAAAGGGCAGCAATCAGTCCGACTGCATGACAGCTGAGATAGACTAACGAGATGAGAAACTAAACCAAAACAAAGAAATTCAAGGAGGAGGATCTGAAAAGCTCCTATGAGCGCTTCTCAGCTGTCTGGCTGTGACAGTACCCCTCCCTCTAGGAGTGGACTCCGGACACTCAGAGCCCACCTTCTCAGGATGGGACCTATGGAAAGCCCTGATGAGACGAGAGGCCTTAATGTCCGTCACTGGGACCCACATCCTCTCCTCAGGACCATAACCCTCCCAATGAACGAGGTACTGGAGGGAACCGCGGACAAGACGAGAATCCACAATCCTAGAGACCTGAAATTCAAGATTTCCATCAACCATAATCTGAGGAGGAGGCAAAGGCGAGGGTACAATAGGTTGAACATAAGATTTTAATAAGGACTTATGAAAAACATTATGGATCTTCCAATTCTGAGGAAGATCAAGACGGTAGGCAACAGGATTGATGACAGACAGGATCTTGTAAGGCCCAATAAACCTAGGACCCAACTTCCAGGAAGGAACCTTCAATTTGATATTCTTGGTAGACAACCACACCAGATCACCAACATTCAGGTCCGGACCAGGCACACGTCTCTTATCCGCCACACGCTTATATCTCTCACTCATGCTCTTTAGATTATCCTGAATCTTTTGCCAAATAGATGACAAAGACGAGGAGAATCTGTCCTCATCAGGCAAACCAGAAGAGCCCTCTCCCGAGAAAGTCCTAAACTGCGGATGAAACCCATATGCACCAAAAAATGGTGACTTATCAGAGGACTCCTGACGACGGTTAGTTAAAGCAAACTCAGCAAGGGACAAAAAAGAACACCAATCCTCCTGATTCTCCGCCACAAAACAGCGCAGATATGTCTCCAGATTCTGATTGACGCGCTCTGTCTGGCCATTCGACTGCGGATGGAAAGCAGAAGAGAATGACAACCGAACCCCCAAGCGAGAACAGAAAGCCTTCCAGAATCTGGAAACAAACTGCGTGCCCCTATCAGAGACTATGTCTGAAGGAATCCCATGCAATTTGACAATGTGGTCAATAAATGCCTGCGCCAGCGTCTTAGCATTGGGCAAACCAGGAAAAGGGATAAAATGCACCATTTTGCTAAAACGGTCCACCACCACCAGAATCACAGACTTCCCCGAGGAACGAGGCAAGTCCGTTATGAAGTCCATGGACAGATGTGTCCAAGGACGGGAAGGAATGGGCAAAGGAAGGAGAGGACCTGATGGCCGTGAATGAGGGACCTTGGCACGAGCGCAAGTCTCGCAAGCTGCCACAAAACCCTCAACCGACTTACGAAGCGCAGGCCACCAGAATCTCCGAGCAATGAGATTCAGTGTGGCTCTTGCCCCCGGGTGCCCAGCAAGGACCGTAACGTGGTGTTCTTTAAAAATCTTGTGTCTCAAAGCGAGAGGCACAAACAACCTCCCAGGAGGACAAAGATCAGGAGCTTCTGACTGGGCTGCCTGCACCTCTGCCTCCAATTCAGGAAAAAGAGCAGAGACCACCACACCTTCAGCCAAAATGGGACCCGGGTCTTCAAAATTCCCACCTCCCGGAAAACAACGTGACAGGGCATCTGCCTTCACATTCTTAACCCCAGGGCGGAACGTAACAACAAAATTAAACCTTGAAAAGAACAAAGACCATCTAGCCTGTCTCGGGTTCAGACGCTTGGCTGACTCCAAGTAGGCCAGATTTTTATGGTCAGTAAACACGGTAATAGGGTGTCTGGCTCCCTCTAGCCAATGGTGCCATTCCTCAAAAGCCAACTTGATGGCCAACAATTCCCTATCTCCCACATCATAATTTCTCTCTGCGGAGGAGAGTTTCTTTGAGAAAAAGGCACACGGTTGCCATTTGGCAGGAGAGGAACCCTGAGACAAGACCGCACCCACCCCTACCTCAGAAGCATCAACCTCAACTATGAAGGGTAACGAAATATCAGGTTGTACTAGGATGGGAGCGGAAGCAAAACTCTCATTGATATTAGAAAAGGCCTTACGCGCCTCTACCGACCAGGAAGAAAAATCTACCCCCTTTCTGGTCATATCAGTGATAGTTTTAACAACAGAGGAATAATTCAAAATAAATTTCCTGTAATAATTAGCAAAGCCCAAAAAACGCATCAGCGCCTTCTGATTCTCAGGAAGCTCCCACTCAAGCACAGCGCGGACCTTCTCGGGGTCCATGCGAAAACCAGAAGCGGAGACAAGAAACCCCAGAAATTGGATCTCTGGAACCGCAAACACACATTTTTCCAGTTTCGCGTATAATTTATTCTCCCGCAGAATGAGCAAGACCTGACGTAAGTGTTCCTTATGAGTCTTGAAATCAGGAGAAAAAATCAAAATGTCATCCAAATACACTAATACAAATTTTCCCATTAAATGATAAAAAATGCTGTTGACGAAATGCTGAAAAACAGCTGGGGCATTCATCAAACCAAAAGGCATAACCAAATTCTCAAAATGGCCCTCAGGGGTATTGAAAGCCGTCTTCCATTCGTCTCCTTCTCTGACCCTAACCAGGTTGTATGCCCCTCTTAGGTCTAATTTGGAAAAGACTTTAGCCCCAACAACCTGGTTAAACAGGTCCGGGATCAGAGTAAGCGGATAAGGATCACGAATAGTGATACTGTTCAGCTCCCTGAAATCCAGACAAGGTCTTAAAGAACCATCTTTTTTCTTAACAAAGAAAAAACCAGCGGCAACAGGTGACTTCGAGGGTCGTATGTGTCCTTTTCTCAGACTCTCAGAGATATAAGCACGCATAGCGACCCTCTCAGGTTGGGAGAGATTGTATAAACGAGATTTAGGCAGCTTGGCGCCTGGGATGAGATTAATAGGGCAATCATACTCCCTGTGCGGAGGCAAACCCTGAACTCCACTCTCAGAGAAGACATCCAAAAATTCAGAGAGGAAAGGTGGTACAGTCTTAGTAGAAACCTCAGAAACAGATGTTATGAGGCAATTCTCTCTGCAAAAGTTACTCCAACCATTTATTTGCCTCGCTTGCCAATCAATGGTGGGGTTATGTTTAGTGAGCCAGGGTAGCCCCAACACTAGAGGAGTAGGCAAACCGCTAAGGACGAAACATGACACATCCTCAACATGAGCATCACTCACAATTAAACGGATATTGTGAACTATGCCCTTTAATGATTTCTGAGAAAGTGGAGCTGAATCAATAGCAAAAACAGGAATATCCCTTCCCAAAGTGCATACCTGGAAACCATGAGTTATTGCAAATTGATTATCAATGAGGTTGACAGCTGCTCCACTATCCACAAAAATCTCACAAAAATCTCACAATAAATGCTCTTGCTCTCTAGCGCCACCCTAGCAGGCAGGACAAAACGGGAACTACAAGCAAACGGGAAACCTTCAATTTCCGCCTCAACCCTGCCAATAGTAACAGACGGAACATTTTTAAAAGATTTTTTCCTTTTTGTCTCTTTATTGCTCCCAGAAAACTGCCTGAATCTCCTAGAGGGACAAACATTTGCCAGATGATTTATACCTCCACAACAAAAACAAACCCTCCCCTGCGGGCTGAATCTTCTATTGTCAGAGGCAATCAACCCCAGCTGCATGGGCTCCTGCTCAGAAGGGGCTGACAGCGACTGAGACCCCTGTGCACAGAATGAGACTGCTGCACTGTCCCGGGACTGAGTATGACAGGAAGGAGAGATCTCTCCTCTCTCTCTAAGACGCCTGTCAATACGAAAAGCCTGAGACATAGCAGAATCCCTCTGAAAGACCATAGCAAAATTGACTTCGGAGTGCAGCATCATTCCAACCCGTATCTGCTGCCCATCTCCGAAATTCTGAGCAGTATATCTCTGCGGATTGTTTACCCTGGCATAACAGACGTAGTCTAGACTCAGCCAGAGCAATACGATCCGGATCATCATATATCTGACTCAGGGCTAAAAAGAATTCATCCACTGAACGGAGGAGCCGTCCCCCCTCTGGCAGCGAAAAGGCCCAGGACTGAGCGTTACCCCTGAGCAGTGATATAATGATCCCCACCCTCCGTTCTTCATCACCAGAAGAATGGGGAAGAAGGCGAAAATGGAGTTTGCAAGCCTCTCTAAAACGCACAAAATTCTCACTACCCCCGGAGAACGTATCCGGGAGCGAGATCTTAGGCTCAGCACAAACTCCATGAACGCAAGCTGAACCGGTCACTTGAAACTGAGAAAAAGTCTTACGGAGATCAGCTACCTCCAAAGCAAGACCCTGAAAGCGTTCAGCCAAAAGTGAAACCGGATCCATGCTTGAGACGGTTTTGGCGGCTGATAATGTCACGGATGGTGTACAGGAAACAAGACAAAACCATATAAACAATGTCTCTCTGGATCCACAACTAAGGAACAAAGGGAGACCCCTGCAATAGACCTGTCGCTCTCCCTCACTGTTCAGCCTATGCGAACACCCCAAAGGTGGATGGGCGCATATCCACGTTCCTCGGCTATCTATTACCTGAAGACCCTACAATAGTGAGGGGACACGACCACCGGCTCCCTACACTGACACGGAGGGAGTCAGGGTCACCTGGATCCAGAAAAGAGATAATCATAAATACATAAACAGCACTTAACTTGCAGACGACTGAGGACTGGGAACTGGGAACTGGGAACAGCATGCACACATACTCCAGGAAGTTGTATCAGCCGCACACTACTGCATTATGGGGAGGAATTTAAAGGGCAGCAATCAGTCCGACTGCATGACAGCTGAGATAGACTAACGAGATGAGAAACTAAACCAAAACAAAGAAATTCAAGGAGGAGGATCTGAAAAGCTCCTATGAGCGCTTCTCAGCTGTCTGGCTGTGACACTATGTCCTGGCAGACGCCTTTTTTTTCTTTTGGCAGAGATTTTTTCATCCACATTGATCGATGCGAATGAAGAAATCTGTGCCGTTCATTTTTTCTTTCAGCCCAGCGGCTGAACGGAAAAAAAATATCTCATTACCCGCATGCTCAATATAAGGAAAATAGCAGAAACTCCTAATGCTGGCCATGCATGTAATGATTGTGGAGACCCTCAAATGCCAGGGCAGTACAAACACCCCACAAATGACCCCATTTTGGAAAGAAGACACCCCAAGCTATTCGCTGAGGGGCCTATTGAGTCCATGAAAGATTGGAATTTTTGTCCCAAGTTAGCAGAAATGGAGACTTTGTGAAAAAAAATAAAAAATAAATCAATTTCCGCTAACTTGTGCCAAAAAAAATAAAAATAAACTTCTATGAACTCGCCATGCCCCTCATTGAATACCTTGGGATGTCTTCTTTCCAAAATGGGGTCACATGTGGGGTATTTATACTGCCCTGGCATTTTAGGGGCCCTAAAGCGTGAGAAGAAGTCTGGGATCCAAATGTCTAAAAATGCCCTCCTAAAAGGAATTCGGGCCCCTTTGCGCATCTAGGCTGCAAAAAAGTGTCACACATGTGGTATCGCCGTACTCAGGAGAAGTTGGGCAATGTGTTTTTGGGTGTCTTTTTACATATACCCATGCTGGGTGAGAGAAATATCTCTCTAAAATGACAACTTTGTATAAAAAAATGGGAAAAGTTGACTTTTAGAGAGATATTTCTCTCACCCAGCATGGGTATATGTAAAAAATACACCCCAAAACACATTGCCCTACTTCTTCCGAGTATGGCGATACCACATGTGTGACACTTTTTTGCAGCCAAGGTGGGCAAAGGGGCCCACATTCTAAAGAGCACCTTTAGGATTTCACAGGGCATTTTTAACACATTTGGATTTCAAACTACTTCTCACGCATTAGGGCCCCTAAAATGCCAGGGCAGTATAACTATCCCACAAGTGACCCCATTTTGGAAAGAAGACACCCCAAGGTATTCAATGAGGGGCATGGCGAGTTCCTAGAATTTTTATTTTTTGGGCACAAGTTAGCGGAAAATTATAATTTTCTTATTTTTTTATTTTTTTATTACAATGTCTCATATTCCACTAACTTGTGACAAAAAATAAAAACTTCCATGAACTCACTATGCCAATCACGAAATACCTTGGGGTGTCTTCTTTCCAAAATGGGGTCACTTGTGGGGCAGTTATACTGCCCTGGCATTTTAGGGGCCCTAATGCGCGAGAAGTAGTTTTAAATCAAAATGCGTAAAAAATGCCCTGTGAAATCCTAAAGGTGCTCTTTAGAATGTGGACCCCTTTGCCCACCTAGGCTGCAAAAAAGTGTCACACATGTGGTATCGCCGTACTCAGGAGAAGTTGGGCAATGTGTTTTGGGGTGTCTTTTTTTCTATATCCATGCTGGGTGAGAGAAATACCTCTGTCAAATGCCAACTTTGTATAAAGAAATGGGAAAAGTTGTCTTTTAGAGAAATATTTCTCTCCCCCAGCATGGGTATATGTAAAAAGACACCGCAAAACACATGGCCCAACTTCTCCTGAGTACGGCGATACCACATGTGTGACACTTTTTTGCAGCCTAGGTGGGCAAAGGGGCCCAAATTCCAAAGAGCACCTTTAGGATTTCACAGGGCATTTTTTAAACATTTTGATTTCAAACTACTTCTCACGCATTAGGGCCCCTAAAATGCCAGGGCAGTATAACTACCCCACAAGTGACCACATTTTGGAAAGAAGACACTCCAAGGTATTTCGTGATGGGCATAGTGAGTTCATAGAAGTTTTTATTTTTTGTCACAAGTTAGCGGAAAATGATGATTTATTTTTTATTTTTTCTTACAAAGTCTGTTGGATGGCTTGGGTGGAGCTGCACACCTATATCAATATCATTAGGGCGACAAAAAGTTTTGTTGTGTGGCTGTAAACTGCTGTATGGGCACACAGCAGATCAGAAGTCAAGGAGCACCATATGGTTTTCGGAGGGCAGATTTTACTGGAATGATATTAGGGAGCCATGTTGCTATGGAAGAGACCCTGAGGTATTCCTACAGTGAAAATCCCCCAAAAGTGACCACATTTTGGAAACTACACCATTCAAGAAATTTTAAGGAGCAGATTTGGCCCAACAGGAGTTTTATAAAATGTATAACATTTGGCAGTGAAAATGAAAAAGGGTGCTTTAGGCCCAAACTTTCTTTTTCACAAGGAATAATAGGAGAATATCACCCCAAAATTTGCATTTGTGGTCAAAAACTGCTGTTTGGGAATATGCCGGGGCTCAGATGGGAAGGAGTGGCATCTGGATTTTGTAACATGGAATTTGCTGAAATGGTTTTAAATAGCCATCACTTTTTTAATTTTTTGTTGACTGAGCAGTTTGTTGTCTCAATTTTTGCGGGACAACCTATAGTTTTAAGAGCCACTATTTTGTGGTATATTTGGCTTTCTGATAGCTTTTTATTTCATTTTGTTTTGGGGGGGGGTTGTTGAGGTGGGCACTTGAAAAGATGAGAAAGGCCCATAATGTTCATCATAGGTACACTTCAACTATGAGAGACAGAATGGGGGGAAAGAATACAGGAAATCACATTGTAGGATTTCTAATGAATTAATAAGTAAAATAAGTATTTGGTCACCTACAAACAAGCAAGATTTCTGGCTCTCACAGACCTGTAACTTCTTTAAAAGGCTCCTCTGTCCTCCACTCGTTACCTGTATTAATGGCACCTGTTTGAGCTTGTCAGTATAAAAGACACCTGTCCACAATCTCAAACAGTCACACTCCAAACTCCACTATGGCCAAGACCAAAGAGCTGTCGAAGGACACCAGAAACAAAATTGTAGACCTGCACCAGGCTGGGAAGACTGAATCTGCAATAGGCAAGCAGCTTGGTGTGAAAAAATCAACTGTGGGGGCAATTATTAGAAAATCAAAGACATACAAGACCACTGATAATCTCCTTCGATCTGGGGCTCCAAGCAAGATCTCACCCCAAGCAAGATCTCTGGGCAAAAATCCCAGAACCACACGGGGGGACCTAGTGAATTACCTGCAGAGAGCTGGGACCAAAGTAACAAAAGCTATAGTCCTGATCAAAAGTTTAAGACCACTTGAAAAATGCCAAAAATTCATATTTGACATTGTTGGATCTTAACAAGGTTCCAAGTAGAGCTTCAACATGCAACAAGAAGAAATGAGAGTGAGACAAAACATTTTTTGAGCATTCAATTGAAAATAACGATTAAACTGAAACAGGCTGTTTTTCAGCTGATCAAAATTTTAGGACCACATGCCTTTAAAAGGCCAAATCTGTGCAAAGATGTGAATTCATTGTCATTTTCTGTCAGGTAGTCACACGTTGTGATGTGAAAGGCAAAAAAACTCTCCGTGGAAGACCCAAAAAAATTTCATCAGCACTGAGCCGGAGGATCCAATTGGCTGTCTGTCAAGACACTGGACGATCCTCGACCCAAATTAAGGCCCTTACTGGTGCTGACTGCAGCCCCATAACCATCAGACGGCATCTGAGACTGAAGGGCTTAAAAAACAAAAAACGTCTTCAAAGACCTCGTCTCCTTGAACGCCACAGAACTGCTTGTTTGGACTTTGCAAGAGAGCACCAAACATGGGACATTCAAAGGTGGAAGAAAGTTTTATTATCTGATGAGAAAAAATTTAACCTTGATGGTCCTGATGGTTTTCAACGTTACTGGCATGACAAGCAGATCTCACCTGAGATGTTTTCTACGCGCCACAGTGGAGGAGAATATCACCCCAAAATTTGCATTTGTGGTCAATTTATGTTTTTCATAATGGTCTGGGGTGCTTTTTCCTTCAGTGGAACAATGGAGCTTCAGGAAGTGCAGGGGTGTCAAACGTCCACTGGCTATGTCTAGATGTTGCAGAGAGCATTCCTCATGACTGAGGGCCCTCGTCTGTGTGGTAACGACTGGGTTTTTCAACAGGACAACACTACAGTACACAATGCCCGCAGGACAAAGGACTTCTTCCAGGAGAATAACATCACTCTTTTGGAACCATCCTGTGTGTTCCCTGATCTAAATCCAATTGAGAACCTTTGGGGATGGATGGCAAGGGAATTTTACAAAAATTGACAACAGTTCCAGACAGTAGATGGCCTTCGTGTGGCCGTCTTCACTAGGGATGAGCGAACCCGAACTGTATAGTTCGGGTTCGTACCGAATTTTGGGGTGTCCGTGACACGGACCCGAACCGGAACATTTTCGTAAAAGTCCGGGTTCGGGTTCGGTGTTCGGCGCTTTCTTGGCGCTTTTTGAAAGGCTGCAAAGCAGCCAATCAACAAGCGTCATACTACTTGGCCCAAGAGGCCATCACAGCCATGCCTACTATTGGCATGGCTGTGATTGGCCAGTGCACCATGTGACCCAGCCTCTATTTAAGCTGGAGTCACGTAGCACCGCACGTCACTCTGCTATGATCAGTATAGGGAGAGGTTGCAGCTGCGACGTTAGGGCGAGATTAGGCAGATTAACTCCTCCAAAAGACTTCATTCTGTGATCGATCTGCAGCTGTGGATCATTGAAGTGCTATTATTGACTTGCTCACTTTTTTGAGGCTGCCCAGAGCGTTTTTAGATCACTTTTTTTCTGGGGTGATCGGCGGCCATTTTGTGACTTGTGGTGCGCCAGCACGAGCTATCACCAAGTGTATTTAACCATCGATAGTGTGGTTATTTTGTGCTATATCCTACATCAGCTGCAGGCTGAGCCTGTGTCACCGAAGTGCATTTAACCATCAACAGTGTGGTTATTTTTTGGCCATATATTACATCAGGGGCAAGTTGAGCCTGTCACCCAGCGCCTAAAAAATAGACCTGACATTTCTATTCAACCAAATCTGCACAGTTTTAGCTGGTCAAGTTATTTGTAGTGACCGTAAAAGCAGACTTTTTGTTCTGGGTTGAAAAAGCATTCCCAAATTTGCCATTCTGAAAATAACTAGTTTGTGGTATTTGAGGCCTACTTGAAATCTATCCCAAAAAGAAAATCTTACATTGAAGGTATTGATAGTGTCATCTCAGAAAAACCTAAGACACACGCTAGCGTGCTGATAGAAGTGTCATTCTGTGATTAAACCTATAACTGTCACACAGCGCAAAAAAAAACAGGTCTCACATCTCTATTCAACCAAATCTGCACAGTTTTATATGGTCAAGTTATTTGTAGTGACCGTAAAAGCAGACTTTTTGTTCTGGGTTGAAAAAGCATTCCCAAATTTGCCATTCTGAAAATAACTAGTTTGTGGTATTTGAGGCCTACTTGAAATCTATCCCAAAAAGAAAATCTTACATTGAAGGTATTGATAGTGTCATTCAGAAAAACCTAAGACACACGCTAGCGTGCTGATAGAAGTGTCATTCTGTGATTAAACCTATACCTGTCACACAGCGCAAAAAAAAACAGGTCTCACATCTCTATTCAACCAAATCTGCACTGTTTTAGCTGGTCAAGTTATTTGTAGTGACCGTAAAAGCAGACTTTTTGTTCTGGGTTGAAAAAGCATTCCCAAATTTGCCATTCTCAAAATAACTAGTAGAATCTGGCCTAATTCGCAAATATTTCGAATATAGTGCTATATATTCGCTATATCGAATATTCGTCATTTTTTTACATCTCAAAACATGATTCCTCCCTGCTTTTTTCTTGTGGGTCAATGAGTCATTGGCCCACAAGTAACTTAAGCAGGAAGGAATCATGTTTTCATAAGGGAAAAAAAATGACAAATATTCTAAAAAACGAATATATAGCAATATAGTGAATATATTCGTTATTTAGAATATTCACATTTTTTTTCTTATCTGTACAGTTGTTCGCATACTCCTCCCCGACAAGCGTCCCCGTCACCATGGGAACGCCTGTGGGTTAGAAAATACCATTGGATCTGAGTTTTCCCTGAGATCGTGAAAGCTAATATAGTGCTATTGTATTTTTTTTTTATAGTGTACATTTTTTCCAAATCAAGTTCAGAAGAGAAAAAAAAATTAAACTATAAAAAAAAAGATTATAGCACTATATTAGCTAAATTACAGTCTGTGTATTTTACGAATATTCACTATATTTCTATAACTTTATTTGTAATATTCGAAAAAACTAATTTATAGCAATAATAAAAATAAAAACAGGCACTCACCAGCTGGTATGTCTATAGTAGAATGTTTATATAAAATATCACATAAAATATCACATAAAATATAAAATACAAAATAAAATGCAATGTATCATAATATGCACTGGGGTTGGCACATATATTCTATCACATGTGCCAACCCCAGTGCATATTATGATACATTGCATTTTATTTTGTATTTTATATTTTATGTGATATTTTATGTGATATTTTATATAAACATTCTACTATAGACATACCAGCTGGTGAGTGCCTGTTTTTATTTTCATTTTTGCATTTGAAGTACATTTGTTACATTGGATGAACGGGTGAAACATCCAAAAAACAGAGCACCTTAACCACGCTAACAGACACGGGTGAGCCACGATATAATTATACTTTAATTTATAGCAATATAGCGAATAGTCGTAAAATACACATACTGTATACAATCGTGGCCAAAAGTTTTGAGAATGACCCAAATATTAGTTTTCACAAAGTTTGCTGCTAAACTGCTTTTAGATCTTTGTTTCAGTTGTTTTTGTGATGTAGTGAACTATAATTAGACGCACTTCATACATTTCAAAGGCTTTTATCGACAATTACATGACATTTATGCAAAGAGTCAGTATTTGCAGTGTTGGCCCTTCTTTTTCAGGACCTCTGCAATTCGACTGGGCATGCTCTCAATCAACTTCTGGGCCAATTCCTGACTGATAGCAACCCATTCTTTCATAATCACTTCTTGGAGTTTGTCAGAATTAGTGGGTTTTTGTTTGTCCACCCGCCTCTTGAGGATTGACCACAAGTTCTCAATGGGATTAAGATCTGGGGAGTTTGCAGGCCATGGACCCAAAATGTCAACGTTTTGGTCCCTGAGCCACTTAGTTATCACTTTTGCCTTATGGCACGGTGCTCCATCGTGCTGGAAAATGCATTGTTCTTCACCAAACTGTTGTTGGATTGTTGGAAGAAGTTGCTGTTGGAGGGTGTTTTGGTACCATTCTTTATTCATGGCTGTGTTTTGGGGCAAAATTGTGAGTTAGCCCACTCCCTTGGTTGAGAAGCAACCCCACACATGAATGGTTTCAGGATGCTTTACTGTTGGCATGACACAAGACTGATGGTAGCGCTTACCTTTTCTTCTCCGGACAAGCCTTTTTCCAGATGCCCCAAACAATTGGAAAGAGGCTTCATCGGAGAATATGACTTTGCCCCAGTCCTCAGCAGTCCATTCACCATACTTTCCGCAGAAGATAAATCTGTCCCTGATGTTTTTTTGGAGAGAAGTGGCTTCTTTGCTTTGATGATCTTATAAATTGTTGATTGAGGTGCAATCTTAGTAGCCACAATATCCTTGCCTGTGAAGCCATTTTTATGCAACGCAATGATGGCTGCACGCGTTTCTTTGCAGGTCACCATGGTTAACAATGGAAGAACAATGATTTCAAGCATCACCCTCCTTTTAACATGTCAAGTCTGCCATTTTAACCCAATCTGCCTGACATAATGATCTCCAGCCTTGTGCTCGTCAACATTCTCACCTGAGTTAACAAGACGATTACTGAAATGATCTCAGCAGGTCCTTTAATGACAGCAATGAAATGAAGTGGAAAGTTTTTTTTGAGATTAAGTTAATTTTCATGGCAAAGAAGGACTATGCAATTCATCTGATCACTCTTCATAACATTTTGGAGTATATGCAAATTGCTATTATAAAAACTTAAGCAGCAACTTTTCCAATTTCCAATATTTATCGAATTCTCAAAACTTTTGGCCACAACTGTAGAATGCAATTTAGCTAATATAATGCTATAGTATTTTTTTTAATAGTGTACATTTTTTCCAAAACTGAAGTTCAGAAGAGACCAAAAAAATTGGACTATTAAAAAAAAGATTATAGCATTATATTAGCTAAATTGCAGTCACTATGTGTATTTTACGAATATTCGCTATATTGCTATAAATTCGTTTTTTAGAATATTCGTCATATTCTAAAACAAGAATATATAGCAATATAGCGAATATTTGTAAAATACACATATTACCCATAGCCATAGCTAACCAATAAGAAAGTTGCCTTATACAGTTAAAAGAAAAATCGCAATACACAAATAATTAAATCGCATATTGTTCGCGATAAATAGAATAATGACGAATATTCGATTTCGACGAATATAAGACGAATGTTCAATCGATATTTATCTATCTATCAAAAGTTATCTGGAATTCCCATTTTAGTAGATTCTGGAGGATTCAGTTGTCATTTCGAGCAAAAATTCCATCAACCAATAATTTCAGACAGTAAACATAAAGTAAGGCCTTATGAACACGACCGTTGTTGTGATCCGCAGTTTTTGCGGCTTGGATGCGGAACCATTCCCTTCAATGGGGCCGCAAAAAATGCGGACAGCACTCCGTGTTCTGTCCGCATCCGTTGCTCCGTTCCATAATCCGCAAATGAAATATAACCTGTCCTATTCTTGTCCATGTTGCGGATAAGAATTGGCAGTTATATCAATGGCTGTCCGCGCCGTTCCACAATTTGCGGAATGCACACGGACGCCATCCGTGTTTAGCGGATTCCCAATTTGCGTATCCGCAATTTGCGGACCGCAAAACACACAACGGTCATGTGCATGAGGCCTAAAACACAACAAAATGACTGAACAGAAGAGCATCCTGTAGAGCTTAGTGTTTAATTATCAGAGCTTAAGAACTAAGCACCATAACAAGAGGATTTTGTTTCAACTTGAGAAAAGATAACAGTGCAGAACTTTTGAGGGGGTTTAGAAATCATTCATCTGGGATTTTAATTAGGTTAATTGGAAAACACGTTTGGGTATGCTGTAACCAGTGAATCTGTGTAGTTAAAAAAATAAGCTTTTGCCTTAATCAAGTGACGGATAGGGAGATAGAGATATTGTAGTTAGAAGGGGACGTTAAGGATTTTTACAGATTTTTAAAAAGGTTGGAACTCATGTACAGAGGCTGCAGGAAAACAAAATGCATAGTTCATGACAAAATATAATCAGTCATATTGGTTTCACTGACACTAGTAACTGGAATAATTATACAGTATCTAATTACAATACAAAATAAAGACCTGGACACATACATCCAAAGTGTAATATCGAGTAGCAAAGCAATGAAGCATAATTTAACCACTGTCAATGATGTTTGTTTTTGTTTTGTTTTTTTTATTAAAGAAGGTTTTCTAACATTATCAAAAAACTTATCACTTGGAGGAAAATGTGACCAACAAAAAGTAGCATTGATGTGCTGTTATTGCACACATGACCACTGAGGCCAGGGATTGACTGCTGCATTCATTTCACCTTTTGGTTCCAACGGGGACTTGAAACAGTGGGAACAGGAACCATGGAGCTGGAACAGTGGGCCTTCGTGATTTAATTTTCTTGTAGGAGACACTTTATTCCTGGTAGTTAGTTTTTTGTCCCTTTCAGACGAGCGAGCTCTGGACTCGCAGCGTGAGTATGTACTGTAGCAGCTCCCGTCTGAACTCCTAGCACTGCCGGGGTCACATAGCATTATAGTGATTTATGATGGTATGTAACCCTTACAGTTCTGGAATGTATTGGATAACACTGACATGATGCTGTCAGTGTTGTTCAATACATTCCAGAACTGTAAGGCCTCTTTCATGGTGATGGACCATGTGATGAGCGCAGTGAAGACACCAAAGGACCTTTTCCACAAAGGTCCTCAAAGAGGAAGAAAGAAGATAAGCCGGGCTGCGCGAACAAGTGGATGAGGTGAGTTTAATTTTTATTTTATTTTTTTAACCCCTCCATCCCTAATTTACTTAGCATTCTGTATTAAGAATGCTATTATTTTCCCTTATAACCATGTTATAAGGGAAAATAATAAAAATCGGGTTCCCATCCCGATCGTCACCTAGCACTTACTTGTGGATGCTTGCGATTTTCACGCAGCCCCATTCACTTCCATGGAGCCTGCGTTGAGGGAAAAACGCACAATATAGAGCTTGCTGCAATTTTCACGCAAAGCACAAGTGATGCGTGACAATCACTGCTCATGTGCACAGCCCCATTGGAGTGAATGGGTCCGGATTCAGTGCGGGTGCAATGTGTTCACCTCACGCATTGCACTTGTACGGAATTCTCGCCCCTGTGAAAGGGGCCTAAGGGTTACATAGCATTATAAATCAATATAATGCTATGCGGCCCAGTCAATGCAGGGAGTTCAGGAGGGGAGCAGCTGAATACTCACGCTGCGAGTCCAGAGCATGGAATTCGCTCGTCTGAAAGGAGCCTTATATTTTGAACAATTCATTTAATTATAGTGTGATTGTGAGATGTGGGAGTTGTCTGAGGTCTAATACGAGGTAGCATGTACTGTATAAAATTTTGTACCTTCACCTTAAAACATTCCTCAAAGGGATGTGCACTTTACAATAGAGGAAACCAAATTGAGGTCTACAGTAATCAGATGTGAGATACAGAATCACAAGGCAAGAGTGATTATTCAGAAAAGGCAACGTTCAATCATTATGGCTATACATATACAGGTCATAGCAGTTAGGCCAAAACATCTACAAAATATCTGATTAAAAATTTAAGATAGAAATGAACAAACATATCTTTACAATAACAGAATCCTGTCTCAGGAAAGGATCACAAGACAGGTATAGGCTAACCATTTCCCATACACTGGCTTTTTAACTATCCAAGGACAGGTCACACTGTAATGAGAACATTAGCTGCACAGGCCGGAAAAGCAATGGGGGTCCTGGTATATTTTCGCACCTTTGTAGGGGCACATAAATAACAAAAGTATGACACATTACCTAATGTGGGAAAAATGGTACCTATATAGAAAACAGTAGGATCCTGCTGTCACATTCAGTATCAGAAAAACCTTTGATCTTGGACATTTAAGCTCTTAGATGTCACATTCAATAGAAACACAAACCAAAAATTGTACAGGAGAAGCAAGTCAAAATTAATACATCTTGAATGAATAAATGAACTTACCAGAAAAGATTAAAGGACCTTAACATGTATAACTTGGAAGAAAGACGAGACAGAGGGGATATGATAGAAACTTTTAAATACATAAAGGGAATCAACAAGGTAAAACAGGAGAGAATATTTAAAAGAAGAAAAACTGCTACAAGAGGACATAGTTTTAAATTAGAGGGGCAAAGGTTTAAAAGTAATATCAGGAAGTATTACTTTACTGAGAGAGTAGTGGATGCATGGAATAACCTTCCTGCAGAAGTGGTAGCTGCAAATACAGTGAAGGAGTTGTAGCATGCATGGGATAGGCATAAGGCCATCCTTCATATAAGATAGGGCCAAGGGCTATTCATAGTCTTCAGTATATTGGGCAGACTAGATGGGCCAAATGGTTCTTATCTGCCAACACATTCTATGTTTCTATGTTTCTACAAATAAAAACATGGTTAAGACTAGAATATGGAGAGAGACATCTACAATAGAAAGGTGATGTCTGGCCAGTACAATTACATACAATGATTATTTGTATCACATTACGAAAATCCCAATCATCCCAATGCCCATGTAAACCTCTATGTTACAAACTAACATGACATCTTAGGGGTAACAGAATATCTGGACAGACATGGATACCAACAAAAACAATCCAAAAGAAAGAAAGAAATATCAAATGTTACAGAGCACCAGCTACTCCAACGTATATTTCACACCCAAGCTTAGACTAGATGCAAAACTATATATACAGTGGATATAAAAAGTCTGCACACCCCTGTTCAAATGTCAGGTTTCTGTGCTGTAAAAACATGAAACAAAGATAAATAATTTCAGAACTTTTTCAACCTTTATTTGTAAACTATAAATTGTATCACTCAATTGAAAAACAAACTGAAATCTTTTAGGTGGAGGGAAGAAAACAAAACAAAAACTAAAATAACGTGGTGGGGGCGGAGTTAGTGCCTGTGCTGAATGGCTGCGTCTGGCTGAAGCTCCTGCTTTCAACCTGCTGTGGGGATGGCATTTTTGAGCAGACTGTTCTCAGAATGGTCAAGTAGGGTGGACCCAAGCACGGGGAACCTGTTCCTCAAGTCAAAGTGACCCCTGCTGTGTCGGACATGACTAAATTCTTGAAAAAACATCATGAAGCCAGATAAACTAAAGATACCAAGATGGCCGCGACTCTCAACAGCAGCGCGGGTTCCCGCACTTCGGGAGAATCTGACTGCGAGGATGATTTTGGAGAGGCCGGTAAGTCACAAAACCTCCCGATCTCACGTCGCTTTATTAAACAAGCCCTGGAAGAGGCTTTAACCCCTATATACTCCAAATTACAGGAGGTGACTCATAACGTCCATCAGATAGGCCACAGGGTGGACTCACTAGAAACAGCGCAAGCCACTACCATTGATCACAGAGCGGCGGTCACGCAATCCCTCTCTTTGTGCCAAGTGCATATCAATCAGCTTTACTCATCCCTGGAAGACCAGGAGAACCGGGGAAGGCGAAATAATCTCCGGTTCAGGGGGGTCCCTGAATCGGTCTCAGCCGCAGACATCCCGTCTGCGATCATGAAGATAGTCGCCTCTCTACTTGGGGACTTTGACCCTTCCATGCTTATTATAGAATGAGCACATCGAGCACTACGCCCGTGACCTAAAGATAACGACCCGCCAAGATACATTATCTGTTGTTCCCTGAATTTTCAAGATAAAGAGGCAATTCTCAAAGCGGCCAGAGTTGTGCCATCCATCCTCTTGGACGAGGCCCCTATCCAAATCTTGAAGGACCTATCTCCATCCACTCTTCAAAAAAGAAGAGCCCTGCGACCCCTTACATCCCTCCTCAGGGAAAGACAGATTCCTTACAGATGGTCCTTTCAATTTGCCCTTTCATTTATTGTCTCCGGTAAGAGGATCAACATCTCCTCATTTTCTGATCTCCCAGAAGCCTACATTGCGCTGGAAATTACTCCACTGGACTTAATGGACTGGGATAAAGTACAAGACATCGCCTCGCTACCTCCTCTTCCAGTCCTTCAACCCTGGGAACTCTCCATTACCCCAAAGAAGCAAAAGTCTCTCTGTAACCCCTAAGAAGCCACCTTCTTCTCAAGATGGTTCTTGATTTTTCTTCACCTACAGTAATCCAATATTTGAACCTCTCAGTGGTCTCTGAACTGATACAACCTCAACTCACCTCCTCTTTATATTTGTACTGGTAACCATCAGACTGTCCTACCTTATGCACCTTGCTCTCTCAAGTCCCTTCCCTCTACCTTTTTTTATGTCCCTAATTGCCTCTTTTCTCCTTGGTTCACTTCTTGTCTTCCATTACCTATATCCTACTTTCTAACCCCCATTCTGTGATCTATTGTCCTCTGTGCTCATATTCCCCCACCTTACTGCAAGTTCCATGTAAACTACCTTTTATCCCCCCTCATAATCTGTTACTACCTCTTATATAACTATTCGTTATGGTACTGATCCTTTCAATAAGGTTAAAAGTTTTGGTTGTTTTCTTTTTTGTTAAAATGTTGGGCTATCTTTATTTGCCACGTTTCATGTACACAGCATTGATTTTTACTTATGACTAGGGTTGAGCGAACCCGAACTGTAAAGTTCGGGTTCGTACCAAACTTTGATTTTTTTGGACCCCGGACCCGAACATTTTCTTAAAAGTTCAGGCTCGGTGTTCGGCGCTTTCTTGGTGCTTTTTGAAAGGCTGCACAGCAGCCAATCAACAAGCGTCATACTACTTGCCCAAAGAGGCCATCACAGCCATGCCTACTAATGGCATGGCTGTGATTGGCCAGAGCAGCATGTGACCCAGGCCCTATATAAGCTTGAGTCAAGTAGCGCTGCACGTCACTCTGCTGTTACAAGTGTAGGGAGAGGATGCTGCTGGACTTGTGATTTCAGGGAGAGAATAGGAGAGAATCTAACTCAGCAATCTACCTAGAAATAGTTGTGTGGGTGCAGGGCACAATCGTTTTACCCTGCCCTGAGGCCAATGACAAAAAAAATTAAAAACTTTTATAATTCCTAGTTAGGTGGGTGGCGGCGGCCATTTTATGCAAGCTCAGTGCACCAGCACTGCATCTGAGATTTTCGGACATTGCAAATCACCATTTTTTGGGGGCCAAATCTGGATATACAGCTTTCATATTCTGATACCAAAAAAATTATTTTTTGGCAATCTACAACATCTGTATTAGTCAGTGTGCAATTTAAGGTAGAAATATACCCATCATTTTCTGGGGTTTGAAAAACACACTATTTTTATTTTTTTTAACCACCTCCGGACCGCTGTACGCACAGACGCGTCCTGGAGGTGGTTGATTCATTCCTCCTGGACGCGCCGGCGCGTCCTCTCGCGAGACGCGAGATTTCCTGTGAACGCGCGCACACAGGCGCGCGCGCTCACAGGAACGGAAGGTAAGAGAGTTGATCTCCAGCCTGCCAGCGGCGATCGTTCGCTGGCAGGCTGGAGATGTGTTTTTTTTAACCCCTAACAAGTATATTAGACGCTGTTTTGATAACAGCGTCTAATATACCTGCTACCTGGTCCTCTGGTGGTCCCCTTTGTTTGGATCGACCACCAGAGGACACAGGTAGCTCAGTAAAGTAGCACCAAGCACCACTACACTACACTACACCCCCCCCCCCGTCACTTATTAACCCCTTATTAGCCCCTGATCACCCCTGATCACCCCATATAGACTCTCTGATCACCCCCCTGTCATTGATTACCCCCCTGTCATTGATCACCCCCCTGTCATTGATCAACCCCCTGTAAAGCTCCATTCAGACGTCTGCATGATTTTTACGGATCCACTGATAGATGGATCGGATCCGCAAAACGCATCCGGACGTCTGAATGAAGCCTTACAGGGGCGTGATCAATGACTGTGGTGATCACCCCATATAGACTCCCTGATCACCCCCCTGTCATTGATTACCCCCCTGTCATTGATCACCCCCCTGTAAAGCTCCATTCAGACGTCCGCATGATTTTTACGGATCCACTGATAGATGGATCGGATCCGCAAAACGCATCCGGACGTCTGAATGAAGCCTTACAGGGGCATGATCAATGACTGTGGTGATCACCCCATATAGACTCCCTGATCACCCCCCTGTCATTGATTACCCCCCTGTAAAGCTCCATTCAGATGTCCGCATGATTTTTACGGATGCACTGATAGATGGATCGGATCCGCAAAACGCATCCGGACGTCTGAATGAAGCCTTACAGGGGCATGATCAATGACTGTGGTGATCACCCCATATAGACTCCCTGATCACCCCCCTGTCATTGATTACACCCCTGTCATTGATCAACCCCCTGTAAAGCTCCATTCAGACGTCCGCATGATTTTTACGGATGCACTGATAGATGGATCGGATCCGCAAAACGCATACGGACGTCTGAATGAAGCCTTACAGGGGCATGATCAATGACTGTGGTTATCACCCCATATAGACTCCCTGATCACCCCCCTGTCATTGATTACACCCCTGTCATTGATCAACCCCCTGTAAAGCTCCATTCAGATGTCCGCATGATTTTTACGGATGCACTGATAGATGGATCGGATCCGCAAAACGCATACGGACGTCTGAATGAAGCCTTACAGGGGCATGATCAATGACTGTGGTTATCACCCCATATAGACTCCCTGATCACCCCCCTGTCATTGATTACACCCCTGTCATTGATCAACCCCCTGTAAAGCTCCATTCAGATGTCCGCATGATTTTTACGGATGCACTGATAGATGGATCGGATCCGCAAAACGCATCCGGACGTCTGAATGAAGCCTTACAGGGGCGTGATCAATGACTGTGGTGATCACCCCATATAGACTCCCTGATCACCCCCCTGTCATTGATTACCCCCCTGTCATTGATCACCCCCCTGTAAAGCTCCATTCAGACGTCCGCATGATTTTTACGGATCCACTGATAGATGGATCGGATCCGCAAAACGCATCCGGACGTCTGAATGAAGCCTTACAGGGGCATGATCAATGACTGTGGTGATCACCCCATATAGACTCCCTGATCACACCCCTGTCATTGATTACCCCCCTGTAAAGCTCCATTCAGATGTCCGCATGATTTTTACGGATGCACTGATAGATGGATCGGATCCGCAAAACGCATCCGGACGTCTGAATGAAGCCTTACAGGGGCGTGATCAATGACTGTGGTGATCACCCCATATAGACTCCCTGATCACCCCCCTGTCATTGATTACACCCCTGTCATTGATCAACCCCCTGTAAAGCTCCATTCAGATGTCCGCATGATTTTTACGGATGCACTGATAGATGGATCGGATCCGCAAAACGCATCCGGACGTCTGAATGAAGCCTTACAGGGGCGTGATCAATGACTGTGGTGATCACCCCATATAGACTCCCTGATCACCCCCCTGTCATTGATTACCCCCCTGTCATTGATCACCCCCCTGTAAAGCTCCATTCAGACGTCCGCATGATTTTTACGGATCCACTGATAGATGGATCGGATCCGCAAAACGCATCCGGACGTCTGAATGAAGCCTTACAGGGGCATGATCAATGACTGTGGTGATCACCCCATATAGACTCCCTGATCACCCCCCTGTCATTGATTACCCCCCTGTAAAGCTCCATTCAGATGTCCGCATGATTTTTACGGATGCACTGATAGATGGATCGGATCCGCAAAACGCATCCGGACGTCTGAATGAAGCCTTACAGGGGCGTGATCAATGACTGTGGTGATCACCCCATATAGACTCCCTGATCACCCCCCTGTCATTGATTACCCCCCCCTGTCATTGATCACCCCCCCCCTGTCCTTGATCACCCCCCCTGTCATTGATCACCCCCCCTGTCATTGATCACCCCTCTGTAAGGCTCCATTCAGACATTTTTTTGGCCCAAGTTAGCGGAATTATATATTTTTTTTCTTACAAAGTCTCATATTCCACTAACTTGTGTCAAAAAATAAAATCTCACATGAACTCACCATGCCCCTCACGGAATCCAAATGCGTAAAATTTTTTAGACATTTATATTCCAGACTTCTTCTCACGCTTTAGGGCCCCTAGAATGCCAGGGCAGTATAAATACCCCACATGTGACCCCATTTCGGAAAGAAGACACCCCCAGGTATTCCGTGAGGGGCATATTGAGTCCATGAAAGATTGAAATTTTTGTCCCAAGTTAGCGGAACGGGAGACTTTGTGAGAAAAAAATTAAAAATATAAATTTCCGCTAACTTGTGCCAAAAAAAAAAAAATTCTATGAACTCGCCATGCCCCTCATTGAATACCTTGGGGTGTCTTCTTTCCAAAATGGGGTCACATGTGGGGTATTTATACTGCCCTGGCATTCTAGGGGCCCCAAAGCGTGAGAAGAAGTCTGGTATCCAAATGTCTAAAAATGCCCTCCTAAAAGGAATTTGGGCACCTTTGCGCATCTAGGCTGCAAAAAAGTGTCACACATCTGGTATCGCCGTACTCAGGAGAAGTTGGGGAATGTGTTTTGGGGTGTCATTTTACATATACCCATGCTGGGTGAGAGAAATATCTTGGTCAAATGCCAACTTTGTATAAAAAAATGGGAAAAGTTGTCTTTTGTCAAGATATTTCTCTCACCCAGCAAGGGTATATGTAAAATGACACCCCAAAACACATTCCCCAACTTCTCCTGAATACGGCGATACCACATGTGTGACACTTTTTTGCAGCCTAGGTGGGCAAAGGGGCCCATATTCCAAAGAGCACCTTTAGGATTTCACAGGTCATTTACCTACTTACCACACATTAGGGCCCCTGGAAAATGCCAGGGCAGTATAACTACCCCACAAGTGACCCCATTTTGGAAAGAAGACACCCCAAGGTATTCCGTGAGGGGCATGGCGAGTTCCTAGAATTTTTTATTTTTTGTCACAAGTTAGTGGAAAATGCAGATTTTCTTTTTTTTTTTTTTTTCATACAAAGTCTCATATTCCACTAACTTGTGACAAAAAATAAAAACTTCCATGAACTCACTATGCCCATCAGCGAATACCTTGGGGTCTCTTCTTTCCAAAATGGGGTCACTTGTGGGGTAGTTATAATGCCCTTGCATTCTAGGGGCCCAAATGTGTGTTAAGGAGTTTGAAATCAAATTCTGTAAAAAATGACCAGTGAAATCCGAAAGGTGCTCTTTGGAATATGGGCCCCTTTGCCCACCTCGGCTGCAAAAAAGTGTCACACATCTGGTATCTCCGTACTCAGGAGAAGTTGGGGGAATGTGTTTTGGGGTGTCATTTTACATATACCCATGCTGGGTGAGAGAAATATCTTGGCAAAAGACAACTTTTCCCATTTTTTTTATACAAAGTTGGCATTTGACCAAGATATTTATCTCACCCAGCATGGGTATATGTAAAAAGACACCCCAAAACACATTCCTCAACTTCTCCTGAGTACGGAGATACCAGATGTGTGACACTTTTTTGCAGCCTAGGTGGGCAAAGGGGCCCATATTCCAAAGAGCACCTTTCGGATTTCACAGGTCATTTTTTAGAGAATTTGATTTCAAACTCCTTACCACACATTTGGGCCCCTAGAATGCCAGGGCAGTATAACTACCCCACAAGTGACCCCATTTTGGAAAGAAGAGACCCCAAGGTATTCGCTGATGGGCATAGTGAGTTCATGGAAGTTTTTATTTTTTGTCACAAGTTAGTGGAATATGAGACTTTGTATCAAAAAAAAAAATTTAAAAAAAAATCATCATTTTCCACTAACTTGTGACAAAAAATAAAAAATTCTAGGAACTTGCCATGCCCCTCACGGAATACCTTGGGGTGTCTTCTTTCCAAAATGGGGTCACTTGTGGGGTAGTTATACTGCCCTGGCATTCTAGGGGCCCAAATGTGTGGTAAGGAGTTTGAAATCAAATTCTGTAAAAAATGACCTGTGAAATCCGAAAGGTGCTCTTTGGAATATGGGCCCCTTTGCCCACCTAGGCTGCAAAAAAGTGTCACACATCTGGTATCTCCGTACTCAGGAGAAGTTGGGGAATGTGTTTTGGGGTGTCATTTTACATATACCCATGCTGGGTGAGAGAAATATCTTGGCAAAAGACAACTTTTCCCATTTTTTTATACAAAGTTGGCATTTGACCAAGATATTTCTCTCACCCAGCATGGGTATATATAAAATGACACCCCAAAACACATTCCCCACCTTCTCCTGAGTACGGAGATACCAGATGTGTGACACTTTTTTGCAGCCTAGGTGGGCAAAGGGGCCCATATTCCAAAGAGCACCTTTCGGATTTCATAGGTCATTTTTTACAGAATTTAATTTCAAACTCCTTACCACACATTTGGGCCCCTAGAATGCCAGGGCAGTATAACCACCCCACAAGTGACCCCATTTTGGAAAGAAGAGACCCCAAGGTATTTCGTGATGGGCATAGTGAGTTCATAGAAGTTTTTATTTTTTGTCACAAGTTAGTGGAATATGAGACTTTGTAAGAAAAGAAAAAAAAAAATCATCATTTTCCGCTAACTTGTGACAAAAAATAAAAAGTTCTATGAACTCACTATGCCCATCAGCGAATACCTTAGGGTGTGTACTTTCCGAAATGGGGTCATTTGTGGGGTGTTTGTACTGTCTGGCCATTGTAGAACCTCAGGAAACATGACAGGTGCTCAGAAAGTCAGATCTGCTTCAAAAAGCGGAAATTCACATTTTTGTACCATAGTTTGTAAACGCTATAACTTTTACCCAAACCATTTTTTTTTTACCCAAACATTTTTTTTTTATCAAAGACATGTAGAACAATAAATTTAGAGCAAAATTTATATATGGATGTCGTTTTTTTTTGCAAAATTTTACAACTGAAAGTGAAAAATGTAATTTTTTTGCAAAAAAATCGTTAAATTTCGATTAATAACAAAAAAAGTAAAAATGTCAGCAGCAATGAAATACCACCAAATGAAAGCTCTATTAGTGAGAAGAAAAGGAGGTAAAATTCATTTGGGTGGTAAGTTGCATGACCGAGCAATAAACGGTGAAAGTAGTGTAGGTCAGAAGTGTAAAAAGTGGCCTGGTCTTTCAGGGTGTTTAAGCACTGGGGGCTGAGGTGGTTAAACTGTATTTTCCAGATCTGCAAGTGTTAAATTCAAGTTTAATATATACAGCTTTCATATTCTGTTACCAAAAAAAGACTTTTTTGGCAATCTACAACATCTGTATTTAGTGTGCAATTTAAGCTAGAAATACACCCATCATTTTCTGGGGTTTGAAAAACACACTTTTTTGACAAAAAACATTATTTTCAGGCCTTGCAGCATCAGCACGTGTGAAATTACAGGCTTATATACTGAAGTCAAATTCAGTTGTTAAACAAACACTCGTTTGGGCACAAAAAATTTAGATGGCAGCCTTTGATGCAGATGTCATTGTGAGATACACCCTTAACCCCTTAAGGACCGGGCTCATTTTCACCTTCAGGACCAGGCCATTTTTTGCAAATCTGACCAGTGTCACTTTATGTGGTGATAACTTTAAAACGTTTTGACTTATCCAGGCCATTCTGAGATAGTTTTTTTGTCACATATTGTACTTCATGACACTGGTAAAATGGAGTAAAAATAATGCATTTTTATTTTTTTTAAAAATAGCAAATTTGCCAAAAATTTTGAAAAATTTGAAAATTTCCAAGTTTATATTTCTCTACTTCTATAATATATATTAATACCTACAAAAACATTTCCCATTTGTCTTCAACATGTTAGGATCATTTTGGGAATTACATTTTATTTTTGGGGGACGTTACAAGGCTTAGAAGTTTAGAAGTAAATCTTGAAATTTATCAGAAATTTTCAAAAACCAACTTTTTAAGGACCAGTTCAGGTCTGAAGTCACTTTGTGAAGCTTACATGATAAAAACCATCCACAAATGACCCCATTCTAGAAACTACACCCCTCAAGGTATTCAAAACTGATTTTAAAAACGTAGTTAACCCTTTAGGTGTTCCACAAGAATTAATGGAAAATAGAGATACAATTTCAAAATGTCACTTTTTTGGCAGATTTTCAATTTTAATATTTTTTTTCCAGTTACAAAGCAAGGGTTAACAGCCAAACAAAACTCATTATTTACGGCCCCTGATTCTGTAGTTTACAGAAACACCCTATATGTGGTCGTAAACTGATGTACGGGCACACGGCAGGGCGCTGAAGGAAAAGAATGCCATATGGTTTTTGGAAGGCAGATTTTGCTAGACTGTTTTTTTTTTTACACCATGTCCCATCTGAAGCCCCCCTGATGCACCCCTAGAGTAGAAACTCCAAAAAAGTGACCCCATTTTAGAAAATACGGGATAGGGTGGAAGTTTTGTTGGTACTAGTTTAGGGTACATATGATTTTTGGTTGCTCTATATTACACTTTTTGTGAGGCAAGGTAACAAGAAATAGCTTTTTTGGCACCATTTCTTTTTTTTGTTATTTACAACATTCATCTGACAGGTTAAATCATGTGGTATTTTTATAGAGCAGGTTGTCACGGACGCGGCGATACCTAATATGTATACAATTTTTTTATTTATATAAGTTTTATACAATGATTTCATTTTTTAAACAAAAAATCATGTTTTAGTGTCTCCATAGTCTGAGAGCCATAGTTTTTTCAGTTTTTGGGCGATTATCTTAGGTAGGGTCTCATTTTTTGTGGGATGAGATTACGGTTTGATTGGCACTATTTTGGAGTGCATATGACTTTTTGATCGCTTGCTATTACATTTTTTGTGACGTAAGATGACAAAAAAATAGCTTTTTTTACCGCGTTTTTTTTTTTACGGTTTTCACCTGAGGGGTTAGGTCATGTAAAATTTTTATAGAGCCAGTCGATATGGATGCGGCGATACCTAATATGTATACTTTTATTTTATTTATGTACGTTTTACACAATGATTTCATTTTTGAAACAAAAAAAATTATGTTTTAGTGTTTCCATAGTTTAAGAGCCATAGTTTTTTCAGTTTTTGGGCGATTATCTTGGGTAGGGTATGATTTTTGCGGGATGAGATGACGGTTTGATTGGTACTATTTTGGCATACATGTGACTTTTTTGATCACTTTTATTACCTTTTTTGGGAAGTAAGGTGGGCAAAATTTCAATTTCCTCATAGTTTTAATTTTTTTATTTTTATGGCGTTCACCATGCAGGGAAAGTAACATGACCATTTTATAGATCAGGTCGTTACGGACGCGGCGATACCTAATATGTGTAGTGTATTTTTTTAATTTATTTTTTCTTCAGTGATAAATGTTTTTTTTTATCTTTACTTTGTTCACTTTTTTTATTTTTTTTTTACCCAGACCCACTTGGTTCTTGAAGATCCAGTGGGTCTGATGTCTGTATAATACAGTACAGTACACTATATAGTGTATTGTACTGTATTTTACTTACACTTTGAACAGATCTATGCCTTTAGCACAGATCTGTTAAGCACCATGGACAGCAGGATGCCTGAGAAGGGGTCCTGTTGCCATGGGAACCTTCCCCGTGTGCCACAACTGAGCAGACGGGGAAGGGGAAGGAGTGTCTCTGTGACACCATCCTGTCTGGGGGCTGCAAAGGCACAGCAGACCCCCGATGGTAGAGGAAGGGAGCTCCCTGACTGTTAACCTTTTCCATACAGCGGTCCGTACGGACCGCGGTATGGAAAGGCTTAAACGGCTAACATCACAGCACAGATGTCAGCCATTTATACCACAGTGTCAGCAATGTGCTGACACTCTGGTATACCCACTGGACGCCAATGAATATTAAAGAGGAGGTGGGCGGGGGATCGCGATCCCGCCTGCCGCACTCCTCCCGCACCGCCTGCAACCCCCCCTGCACCACCCGCCGGCATAAAATCATTCAGGAGTGCAGGGCGGGTGGAAAAAATCTTTATTTTGGGCATTTTAAAGTTTCTGATCCCGCGGTCAGGCGATACCTAATATGACCCACCCGGCATTGTGACAGGATGCCCGCTGAATGAATTCAGTGGGCATCCGGTTCCGATTAACGCCCACCACGCCGCAATCGCGTTTTAAACCCATGACGTACCGGTACGTCATGTGTCCTTAAGGACTCGGGAAACATGCGGTACCGGTACGTCATGTGTCCTTAAGGGGTTAATACATTTGGGTTACATTCAGAGATTTTAAATACCGCCATTTGGTGCACCAATATTGAATTCAGGCCTACACTGGTTCAGGCCGTGTGAGATACCCCCTTTACATACAGGGGTTTGAATCAGGCATTAGAAATACAGCCATTTTGGGCAATGAAATATTGAATTCAGGCCTACAGTGGTTCAGACCGTGTGAGATACTCCCTCTACATAAAGGGGTTTGATTCAGGGATTTGAAATACAGCCATTTAAAATACAGCCATTTTGTGCAAAGATATATTTACTTCAGGCCTACAATGGTTCGGGCCCCGTGAGATACCCCCTCTACATACAGGGGTTTGAATCAGGCATTTGAAATACAGCCATTTGAAATACAGCCATTTTGTGCAAAGATATATTTACCTTACGCCTACAGTGGTTCAGGCCCGATGAGATACCCCTTCTACATACAGGGGTTTGAATCAGGCATTTGAAATACAGCCATTTTGGGCAAAGATATATTTACTTCAGGCCTACAATGGTTCAGGCCCCGTGAGATACCCCCTCTACATACAGGGGTTTGAATCAGGCATTTGAAATACAGCCATTTGAAATACAGCCATTTTGTGCAAAGATATATTTACCTTACGCCTACAGTGGTTCAGGCCCGATGAGATACCCCTTCTACATACAGGGGTTTGAATCAGGCATTTGAAATACAGCCATTTTGGGCAAAGATATATTTACTTCAGGCCTACAGTGGTTCACACCATGTGAGATACTCCCTCTACATACAGGGGTTTGATTTAGACATTTGAAATACAGCCATTTGAAATACAACAATTTTGTGCAAAGATATATTTACTTCAGGCATACAGTGGTTCAGAACGTGTGAGATACTCCCTTTACATACAGGGGTTTGATTCAGGGATTTGAAATGCAGCCATTTAAAATACAGCCATTTTGGGCAAAGATATATTTACTTCAGGCCTACAGTGGTTCAGATCGTGTGAAATACCCCCTCTACATACAGGGTTTTGAATCAGGCATTTGAAATACAGCCATTTTGTGCAAAGATATATTTACTTCAGGCCTACAGTGGTTCAGATCGTGTGAAATATCCCCTCTACATACAGGCATTTGAAATACAGCCATTTAAAATACAGCCATTTTGGGCAAAGAAATATTTACTTCAGGCCTACAGTGATTCAGGCCCTGTGAGATACCCCCTCTACATACAGGGGTTTGAATCAGGCATTTGAAATACAGCCATTTGAAATACAGCCATTTTGGGCAAAGATATATTTACTTCAGGCCTACAGTGGTTTAGACCGTGTGAGATACTCCCTCTACATACAGGGGTTTGATTCAGGGATTTGAAATACAGCCATTTGAAATACAGCCATTTTGGGCAAAGATATATTTACTTCAGGCCTAGAGTGGTTCAGACCATGTGAGATACTCCCTCTACATACAGGGGTTTAATTCAGGGATTTGAAATACAGCCATTTGAAATACAGCCATTTTGTGCAAATATACATTTATTTCAGGCCTACAGTGGTTCAGACCGTGTGAGATACCCCCTCTACATACAGGGGTTTGAATCAGGCATTTGAAATACAGCCATTTTGTGCAAAGATATATTTACTTCAGGCCTACAGTGGTTCAGACCGTGTGATATAATCCCTTTACATATAGGGGTTTGAAACAGGGATTTGAAATACAGCCATTTGAAATACAGCCATTTTGTGCAAAGATATATTTACTTCAGGACTACAGTGGTTCAGGCCCTGTCAGATACCCCCTCTACATACAGGGGTTTGAATCAGGAATTTGAAATACAGCCATTTAAAATACAGCCATTTTGGGCAAAGATATATTTACTTTAGGCCTACAGTGGTTCAGACCGTGTGAGATACTCCCTCTACATACAGGGGTTTAATTCAGGGATTTGAAATACAGACATTTGAAATACAGCCATTTTGTGCAAATATACATTTATTTCAGGCCTACAGTGGTTCAGATCGTGTGAGATACCCCCTCTACATACAGGGGTTTGAATCAGGCATTTGAAATACAGCCATTTGAAATAAAGCCATTTTGTGCAAAGATATATGTACTTCAGGCATACAGTGGTTCAGACCGTGCGAGAAACTCCCTCTACATACAGGGGTTTGATTCAGGGATTTGAAATACAGCCATTTTAAATACAGCCATTTTGTGCAAAGATATATTTACTTCAGGCCTACAATGGTTCAGGCCCCGTGAGATACCCGCTCTACATACAGGGGTTTGAATCAGGCATTTGAAATATAGCCATTTGAAATACAGCCATTTTGTGCAAAGATATATTTACCTTAGTCCTACAGTGGTTCAGGCCCGATGAGATACCCCCTCTACATACAGGGGTTTGAATCAGGCATTTGAAATACAGCCATTTGAAATAAAGCCATTATGTGCAAATATATATTTATTTCAGGCATACAGTGGTTCAGACCGTGTGAGATACTCCCTTTACATACAGGGGTTTGATTCAGGGATTTGAAATACAGCCATTTGAAATACAGCCATTTTGGGCAAAGATATATTTACTTCAGGCCTACAGTGGTTCAGATCGTGTGAAATACCCCCTCTACATACAGGGATTTGAATCAGGCATTTGAAATACAGCCATTTTGTGCAAAGATATATTTACTTCAGGCCTACAGTGGTTCAGACCGTGTGAGAAACCCTCTCTACATACAGGGTTTAAAATCAGGCATTTGAAATACAGCCATTTAAAATACAGCCATTTTGGGCAAAGAAATATTTACTTCAGGCCTACAGTGATTAAGGTCCTGTGAGATACCCCCTCTACATACAGGGGTTTGATACAGGGATTTGAAATTCAGCCATTTGAAATACAGCTATTTTGGGCAAAGATATATTTACTTCAGGCCTACAGTGGTTTAGACCATCTGAGATACTCCCTCTACATACAGGGGTTTGATTCAGGCATTTGAAATACAGCCATTTGAAATAAAGCCATTATGTGCAAATATATATTTATTTCAGGCATACAGTGGTTCAGACCGTGTGAGATACTCCCTTTACATACAGGGGTTTGATTCAGGGATTTGAAATACAGCCATTTTGGGCAAAGATATATTTACTTCAGGCCTACAGTGGTTCAGATCGTGTGAAATACCCCCTCTACATACACAGGGATTTGAATCAGGCATTTGAAATACAGCCATTTTGTGCAAAGATATATTTACTTCAGTCCTACAGTGGTTCAGACCGTGTGAGATACCCTCTCTACATACAGGGTTTTAAATCAGGCATTTGAAATACAGCCATTTAAAATACAGCCATTTTGGGCAAAGAAATATTTACTTCAGGCCTACAGTGATTAAGGCCCTGTGAGATACCCCCTCTACATACAGGGGTTTGATACAGGGATTTGAATCAGGCATTTGAAATACAGCCATTTTGTGCAAAGATATATTTACTTCAGGCCTACAGTGGTTCAGACCGTGTGAGATACCCTCTCTACATACAGGGTTTTAAATCAGGCATTTGAAATACAGCCATTTAAAATACAGCCATTTTGGGCAAAGAAATATTTACTTCAGGCCTACAGTGATTAAGGCCCTGTGAGATACCCCCTCTACATACAGGGGTTTGATACAGGGATTTGAATCAGGCATTTGAAATACAGCCATTTTGTGCAAAGATATATTTACTTCAGGCCTACAGTGGTTCAGACCGTGTGAGATACCCTCTCTACATACAGGGTTTTAAATCAGGCATTTGAAATACAGCCATTTAAAATACAGCTATTTTGGGCAAAGATATATTTACTTCAGGCCTACAGTGGTTTAGACCATCTGAGATACTCCCTCTACATACAGGGGTTTGATTCAGGGATTTGAAATACAGCCATTTGAAATAAAGCCATTATGTGCAAATATATATTTATTTCAGGCATACAGTGGTTCAGACCGTGTGAGATACTCCCTTTACATACAGGGGTTTGATTCAGGGATTTGAAATACAGCCATTTGAAATACAGCTATTTTGGGCAAAGATATATTTACTTCCGGCCTACAGTGGTTTAGACCATCTGAGATACCGCCTCTACATACAGGGGTTTGATTCAGGGATTTGAAATACAGCCATTTGAAATACAGCCATTTTGGGCAAAGATATATTTACTTCAGTATATACAAACTGAAAAGACTAGCGTGGTATTAGCAGGAGGTGCTCAAACCCACATGCAGTCATGCATATATATAGGGGAGCAAATCCTGCACTTGTGGCCCGTTGCTAATGACAATCCCAGCAAAATGCATACGGTGGAGGATGCACGCGGCGAACCACAAGTACCACAATAGACATCCTACAAAGGGTAACAAGTGCGGATGTGATAATTAATATAACAATATAACAAAATAATAGCAAAGACAGGTGCACGCTGCAATCTTACTATACCCTCAAACTAATTTTAAAATTGTGAGATTAGTCAACATATCCTACGGTGTAGGACATGTCTAAGCCCGGGCACTACGCCAAGGTTTCTCAAGTAGCCCGGGACCTAACACTCTCCTAACTGAGCCGTATGGGCAATACCAGGAGCCAGTGGGCAAATTACAGGAGCATGAGGCCGACTCACAAACAACTCACCAGTTACCTCCAGCATAAAACCATGCTTGCAGTGGGAGGAGGGAGGAGTCTGCGAGTCCCACTCAAGACTGGCTGATATAGCCCAGGCTTCACAGGTGCACCTAAATGTGACCTGTAGATGGAAAACAGGCACATTTAAATTGGAGTTTATACACCTCCAGGAATCTCTATATATACAAACTGAAAAGACTAGCGTGGTATTAGCAGGGGACACAGCACCACATACCTCTAAGGCCTCATGCACATGGCCAATGTTTTGGTCCGCATCCCAGCCGCAGTTTTGGTGGCTCGGATGTGGACCCATTCACTTCAATGGGGCCGCAAAAAATGCGGACAGCACTCCGTCCGCATCCGTTGCTCCTTTCCGTGGTTCGCAAAAAAAATATAACATGTCCTATTCTTGTCCGCGCTTTGCAGACAAGAATAGGCAGTTATATTAAAGGCTGTCCGTGCCGTTCTCCAAATTGCGGAACGCACACAGACGACATCCGTGTTTTGCGGATCTGCGGTTTGAGGACCGCAAAACACACAGCGGCCGTGTGCATGAGGCCTTACTTTTCGAAAGTGTGCAGACCGACAAGGAAGGCAGGGGTGAAGACTGGGTGGAAGATGATGAGGAGGACGTTGAGGTCCTCGACCCCACATGGAATCAAGGTCATGCGAGTGACCTATGTAGTTCGGAGGAAGAGGCGGTATTCACACAGAGCCACCAGCACAGCAGAAGAGGTAGCAGGGTGCAAAAGCGGAGCGGCCGTCCTCTAGACAGTACGCCTCCTACTGCCCACTGCAGCAAGGGTCCGAGCACACCAATGCCAGCTCCAAGGAGTTCCCTGGCGTGGCAGTTCTTCAGAGAATATGCTGACGACAAGTCACGAGTGGTTTGCACGCTGTGCAATCAGAGCCTGAAGCGAGGCATAAACGTTCTCAACCTAAGCACAACCTGCATGACCAGGCATTTAAGTGTAAATGACGAGCTGCAGTGGAGTAGACACCTCAAAAACCAAGAAAGGTCTCTGGCTCCTCCTGCTTCCTCTTCTGCTGCAGTCGCGGCCTCTTCATCCACCTCTGGAGTGACAGTGCCACGTGGCAACCTGCAAACAGAGGATCTGCCAGCAACACCAACACCTGGGTCACCAAGCATCTCCACAATGTCCCACGGAAGCGTTTAGCTCTCCATATCCCAAACGCTGGAGAGGAAGAGGAAGTGCCCCCCTACCCACCCCTGATCCCTAGCCCTGAATGCCAGCATTTCTAAACTACTGGCCTTTGAAATGCTGTCATTCCGTCTGGTGGAGACGGATAGTTTTAAAGGCCTTATGGTGGTGGCTGTCCCACAGTACGTCGTGCCCAACCGCCACTACATTTCAAGGCGAGCCATCCCTACCCTGCACAACCATGTAGGGGACAAAATCAGGTGTGCACTGCGCAACACCATCTGTGCCAAGGTGCACCTGACTACAGATACATGGACCAGTAAGCACGGTCAGGGCCGTTCTCCATAACAGCACTTTGGGTAAATGCAGTGGCGGCTGGGCCTGAGGCGGATAGCAGTTTGGCGCATGTCCTTCCACCATCGAGGATTGCAGGGCGCTTCAGTTTGCCTCCTGTTGCTTTTTCCTCCTACTCTGCTTCCTCATCCTCTACCAGCTCCTCATCCAGTCAGTGTAACACCTTCACCACCAACTTCAGCACAGCCAGGGGTAAACGACAGCAGGCAGTTTTAAAACGTATCTGTTTGGGGGACAAACCCTACACCGCGCAGGAGCTGTGGACAGGCCTTGAACAACAGACCGATGAGTGGTTTTTGCCAGTCAGCCTCAAGCCCGGCCTGGTGGTGTGCGATAATGGGTGAAATCTCGTAGCAGCTCTGGGACTAGCCGGTTTGATGCACATCCCTTGCCTGGCACATGTGCTGAATTTGGTGGTGCAGAGATTCCTTAAAAATTACCCCGACATGTCAGAACTGCTGCATAAAGTGCGGGCCGTCTGTGCGCGCTTTCCGCGTTCTCACCCTGCTGCTGCTCGCCTGTCAGCACTGCAGCGTAACTTCGGCCTTCCCACTCACCACCTCATATGCCACGTGCCCACAAGGTGGAACTCCACCTTAGACATGCTGGCCTGACTAAGCGAGCAGCAGCAGGCGATAGTGAAGTTTCAGCTGCAGCATGCACCGGTGAGTCACTCGGCGGAACAGCACCACTTCACCACTAATGACTGGGCCTCCATGCGAGACCTGTGTTCCTTGTTGCGCTGTTTCGAGTACTGCACCAACATGGCCAGTGCCGATAACGCCGTTCTCAGCGTTACTATCCCACTTCTATGCCTCCTTGAAAAAACGCTCCTGGCGATGATGGAAGGGGATGTGGCACAGGAGGAGGAGGAAGAGGGATCATTTTGTAGGGTTTCTGGCCAGTCATTTCCAAGTGGTTTCGAGGGTGGGTTCCTGCACCCACAAACCCAAGGTACACAATTGTCCAGCCAGGGCAGAGTTCTGGAGGATGACGAGGTGGAGGATGAGGAGATGGAGGAGGAGGAACCATGTTCACAGCAGGGTGGCACCCAGACCAGCTCGTGGCCATTACTGGTACGTGGCTGGGGTGATGCAGAGGACACAGATGATACACCTCCCACAGAGGACAGCTTTTCGTTGTCTCTGGGCAGCCAGGCACACATGAGCGATTACATGCTGCAGTGTCTGCGCAACGACCGCCGAGTTGCCCACATTCTAACTTGATTACTGGGTGGCCACGCTGCTGGATCCCCGTTACAAGGACAACGTACCGTCCTTAATTCCCTCACTGGAGCGTGATGGTAAGATGTGAGAGTAAAAGCGCACGCTGGTAGACGCGCTGCTGGTGGCATTCCCACCTGACAGCAGGGGGCGCAGTGGAAGCACAAGGCGAAGACAGAGAACGAGGAAGAGGTCGCCAACGCAGCTGGGGCACCGCCAGCACCTCAGAAGGCAGGGTTAGCATGGCCAAAATGTGGAAAAGCTTTGTCAGCACGCCACAACAGCCAGCACCACCAGCTGATATGGAATGTCTTAGCAGGAGGTAGCATTTCACCAATATGGTGGAGCAGTATGTGTGCACACGCCTACACGTACTGAATGACGGGTCTTCAAATTGGGCACATGGCCTGAGCTTGCCCTTTAGCACGGCAGGGGGCGTCATCACAGACAAGTGTAGCCGCCTGTCCACGGCCAATGTGGACAAGCTCACGTTCATTAAAATGAACCAGGCATGGATCCCTCAGGACATGTCCGTACCTTGTGCAGAATAGACATGGCACTAAGCAGCCATTGTTATACTGCAGCGTAATTGCTCATGTTTGTATTTTGGATATTTCACACTCTTTTAGAGTGTACCTTAATATTACAAAATAAAATTAAAACCAAAAACCTGTGTTGGCTATCTCGTCCTCCTCCACCGCCGCTTCCACCTACTCAGCTGCGTCCACCACCTCCTCAAACTCCTACTCCATATGGAACTCCACCTCAGAAATTCATTTTTTTTTGTACGTGTTTTATTTTATATAAGTTCACTACTTCGTCATTTACATTTTTGGGTGAAATTCACCAATTTTTGGGTGTATAGTACCACTGCTATACCTAGTAGACCGGTAAAAAAATAAAATAAATTGTCTGTTACATTTTATGGTGAAATTAACAAATGTTTGGGTGTATAGTACCACTGCTATACCTAGTAGACAGGTTAAACAAAAACAAAAAAATTGTCATTTACTTTTTCGGGTTAAATTAACCAATTTTTGGGTGTATAGTACCACTGCTTTATCTAGTAGGCCGGTTTAAAAAAAAAATTGTAATTTACATTTTAGGGTGAAATTTACCAATTTTGGTGTGTATAGTACCACTGCTATACCTAGTGTACAGGTAAAAAAATAAAAATAAATTGTCAGTTACATTTTATGGTGAAATTAACAAATTTTCCAGGACATCCCTCCATGACAGCACCCACTGGAGGATGTCCTATTGGATCTCTGTTGGGACAGGAAGCGAGAGGTTAAAAGGCCCCTCCCCACCCCTCCTACCAGTGTTCTTCCTGTCCCTACGGAGATAGGAGCAGAGAGGAGTATCCCTGCTATAGAAAGTGGGGAGGAACATGGGCCGAGGCTGGTCGGGGGGCTTATGCCTCTCCTCTTCACCCTCAGATGGGCCTAAGCTAGCACCCCTCTGGGAAGGGGTCCCCTAGCATGTCCCGGTACCTGTTTTCCGAAGGGCCGCGGTATCGGGACGCTGTCACCGCTTCTTCATCATGGAGCTCTGGGCGCAGCGTCCGCTCCGGGCGCTCCTCTGATGACGCGTTCACGTCACGTCCCATGTGACCATAAGTGACGCGGAGTAGAGAGCGGAAGCTAATGGCGGAGCGCATCCATGCTGGGGGCCTCAGTGTTCTGAGGCCTCGCATGAGGGGTCGACTCTTCTTGGAATGAGTCCCCTGGAAGAGGAGGCGGAGCCGAGCGGCAACGAGGGCAGGGCCAGGCTGGTAAGTCCTTTTAAAAAATGGTGATGTTATCTGCATGCAGCACACATCATGGAGGCCCAGGTATTTGTAAAGCAGGATGCTACTTCAGACCCCCTAGTCCAGGGAAATGTAAGTGAGGTCCTACATACTTAGATTATCTCTTGGCATGCCCTGTTTCTATATCTCCCTCTTCCCCTTGTCTTTTTAAGGTGGAAAGGGAGACGGGTCACAAACCTCATGGTGACTCCAGGGAAAAAAACAAAAAATGCGGAACCTGCACCAAAAAGCTTGCGGAGTCTTACAAAAAAAAACTATGCACGGATTGTTTGGCAAAAATACTAAAGGAAGAACAACCATCCTTTATGGCAGAATTAAGAGCAATAGTGAGGGAAGAGGTACAGGCAGCAGGAATGAGTCAGCCCCCTTCCCTTCCGGTCCCCTCTTCCCCACCTTCCAAATGACCCAGAGTACAGTTGGACACTGATTCAGAGGAAGAACCAGCGTATTACTCGGACGAATTGGAGGAAGATCGTCCCCCTTCTTTAGCGGAAGAGCCAAGGAGATTCCTGTTTTCTGCAGAGAATCTGGATCCGCTTCTGACAGCGGTTAGACAGACTATGGCGGTAGAAGAAGAAGAACAGACGCGCATCGTACAGGACGAAATGTTCGGCGGTCTAAGAGCTAAGAAAAGGAAACTCTTTCCCATTAATTCTAACTTGAGGGATCTAATCAAAGATGAATGGGAAGAGGGTGACAAGAAGCTTTTTATGTGCCACAGGAATTTAAGAGCAGGCTGATCTTTAACCCAGAAGAAACAAAGCTTTATGACGAGATACCGAAGGTGGACATTCAGGTGGCTAAGGTGGTGAAGAAGACTTCCATACCTTTTGAGGATTCCTCACAATTAAAGGATCCCATGGATCGAAAGATGGATGGGCTTTTAAAGAAGGCATGGGAATCATCGGCGGCCTCTATAAATACGAATGTTGCAGCTACCTCGGTGTCCCGAGCGATGTGTTTATGGCTGGATCAGCTAGAAAATCATCTTAGGATGAAAACATCCAGAGAAGAAATTCTGGAGTCCTTACCGTTATTGAAGATGGCGGCTTCATTTATGGCAGATGCCTCTGCAGAATCAATAAAGTTCGCTGCAAAAAATGATGCACTCACAAACACGGCAAGACGAGCCCTTTGGCTCAAATCTTGGACGGGGGACATTGCTTATAAGAATAAGCTCTGTGCAATCCCCTTTACTGCGCTTATCTGTTTGGACAAGTCCTTGACTCCATCCTAGAAAGTGCGGCAGATAAAAAGAAAGGCTTCCCAGAGGAGAAAGTAAAAAAAGCCACAGCCCTTTCGTAAACCCTCAAAACAGTTTCCAGTCTCACAGAGGGGAAAGGGTAAGACGGGAAGATGGACCTACCCCAAAGGAGGAAGAGGAAGGGGTTTCCTCTTCAACCCCAATACCAGCTCAAACAAACAATGACATCAGGCCGTTTGGGGGCAGACTCCGCTTATTCTGGGAGTCCTGGACCCGGGTGACTCAGAATCAGTGGATCCTTAACACAATCCGGGAAGGAGTGAAAATAGAATTTCGGCAAGTCAACAAAATCAACTATGTCTCGACTTACAGAAGCTGATAAAACTAAATGCTACAGTACAAGTCCCAGAGGAGCAGAAATGCTTGGGCCATTATTCAAGATTATTCCTAATAAAGAAACCAGACGGAACCTTCAGGACGATTATCAACCTGAAATCCCTGAACAGGTCATTGGTATACCACAGATTCAAGATGGAATCTATAAAGACATCAATCCCTCTAATATCTGTAGGGGATCTCTTATGTACCATGGACTTAAAGGATGCCTTCTATTACATCCCAATACATCCACTCTACCAACAATATCTCAGGTTTGCGATCAACCAGCAGGGTACGATTCTCCATTACCAGTTCCAGTGCCTACCCTTCGGAATATCTTCGGCACCTCGCATTTTCACAAAGGTAATCACAGAAGTGGTGGCATACCTAAGACAACAACAGATAAAAATCATCCCGTACCTAGACGATTTCCTTCTGATTGCAGATGATCTGCCACCAGTGGGGGTTCCGACAAGTAGACCTATTCACGTCAAGAGAGAACACCAAGTTGAATAGTTATTTCTCTCTAAATCCAAGAGACAACCCACTAGGGGTAGACGCCTTGTCCCAGGATTGGGACATGGAACTGGGGTACGCCTTTCCTCCATTTCCCCTGATTCCATCGGTCCTAAAGAAGCTGAGAACATGTTCGATGACCCTAATTCTCGTAGCTCCTGCCTGGCCAAAGAGAGCCTGGTTTCCTCTATTGAAGGAGATGGTGATAGGGGATCCGATAACCCTTCTGAGAAGGAAGGACCTTCTCCTACAAGGACCCCTGGAACATCCGAACCTCGACAAGCTGAGGTTAACAGCTTGGATCCTGAAAGGCAGATCCTAAGGAGAAAAGGTCTGTCAGATAAGGTAATATCTACCTTACAACAAAGCCGCAAGCCCATAACCTCGGCCATATATTTGAAAATATGGAAAAAAATTACTTCATGGCTGTCACATTCACATCCAGGGGTCTCAGACCCATCTATAGGCTGCATTCTGGATTTCTTGCAGATGGGGTTCGATTTGGGCCTAAAACCCAGTACCCTTAAGGTCCAAATTTCAGCCTTAAGTTGTTTTTTGGATACCTCCTTAGCAGACCACAGATGGATTAAAAGATTTATTAAATCTATTTCCAGAATGAGGCCCACTATTAGGCAAACAGTACCACCATGGGACCTAAATATAGTTTTAGAGGGTCTATGTAATCCCCCGTTGGAACCAATTGAGCAGTTATCTGACAAATTGCTTTCTCTTAAAACAATTTTTCTTCTAGCAATAACTACAGCACGCAGAATAGGAGAAATGCAGGCCCTTTCCATCAGGGAACCATATCTAAAAATTTTGGACGATCGGGTTATAATAAAATTGGATCCATCCTTTTTACCAAAAGTTGTCTCTCCATTCCATAAAAATAAAGAAATAATTATTCCTTCCTTTTGTGCCTCCCCCAAAAAATGTGCAGGAAGAAAAATTTCACTGTTTGGATTTAAGGAGATCGGTTTTAGCCTACTTACAAAGAACAGCTTCGTGGAGAAAATCATCAAACCTCTTTATCTTGTTTGGAGGAAAGAACAGAGGCAATAAGGCCTCAAAACAGACCTTATCTCGTTGGATCAGAGACACGGTTCGACAGTCTTACGTGCTGAAAAGACTACTTTGCCCTTTATCCATAAAAGCCCATTCCACCAGAGCCGTAGTAGCGACTTCTTGGGCAGAAAAAGCGGAAGCTTCAATTGAACAGATTTGTAGGGCCGCTACTTGGTCCAGTTTCACTACCTTTGTTAGACACTATAGACTGGATTCTGTTGACAACCAGGACCTAGGGTTTGGTTGTAAGGTCCTCCAGGCAGTGGTCCCCCCCTAAGTAGTAAGCTGGTAGTTTTCCAGTGGGTGCTGTCATGGAGGGACGTCCTGGAAACTAAAATTTAGTCTTACCGGTAAATGGTTTTCCAGGAGTCCGACATGACAGCACCCGCTAATACCCCCCCTTCTTTGCTGTTATTTCTTGGATCCGTTTATAATTTCCAATGTGAAGATAACATGGAAGTTCAAATAAAGAGTTTGGATCCTATCTGGTGTAGTAATTTGGAAAAACACTGGTAGGAGGGGTGGGGAGCGGCCTTTTAACCTCTCTCGCTTCCTGTCCCAACAGAGATCTAATAGGACATCCTCCAGTGGGTGCTGTCATCTCGGACTCCTGGAAAACCATTTACCGGTAAGACTAAATCTTAGTTTTGGGTGTATAGTACCACTGCTATACCTAGTAGACAGGTTAAACAAAACAAAAAAATTCAGTTACTTTTTCGGGTGAAATTAACTAATTTTTGGGTGTATAGTACCACTGCTATACCTAATAGTCTGGTTAAAAAAAATAAAAAATTGCCAGTTATATATTCTGGTGAAATTCACAAATTTTTGGGTGTGATGTACCACTACTGTACCTAGTAGACCGGAAAAAACAAAAAAAATTGTCAGTTACATTTTTGGTGAAATTCACCTAGTTGACAGCTTAATAAATTTTAATAATTTTTCTGTTACATTCTTGGGTTGACATTATACAATTTTAGATGTGAATAAACACCTGCTCTGCATAGGTGACAGGGAATAAAATTTACTAAATTCTTCAGTAATTAATGCGCACCACATCCTTACATTCAATGCTTAAAACTTTGAAAAGTTGTCACACTTTTATGCTTTAATAATTTCTCCCATATTTCAACTTTAATTTTAAATTTGAAAAAAATGGATCCTCCCTTGGATGTGGTCTCTCTTTCTCACACTCCCTCTCTGGCCTGGAACCCTGATTCCCCGCCACCTGTGATCACCATGGTAGGCGCATTAAAGAACATCGAAAGTTGATAGAGCAGATATCAAATTGGATCGTGAACATCACAGGGACGTGTGACATGGTGGGGCAGTAAGTGTGCACACACAAACTGACTGACAGGGCTCAGGCTACATTCACACTAGCGTTCGGAGCGGGTCCAAACGGGTCTGCAAGCAGCGTTCAGGTGTCCGCTCGCTGAGCGGAGCGGAGGCTGAACGATGGCAGACTGATGCATTCTCAGCGGATCCACCTCCACTGAGAATGCATTAGGGTTGGACGGCTGCGTTCGGGGCCGCTTGTGAGCCCCTTCAAACGGAGCTCACGAGCGGACACCCGAACGCAGGTGTGAAAGTAGCCTCAGCCCCTGCAACTTCTGGGTCTCCAAATTGGGCACATTGCCTGAGCTTGCCCTTTACCCCTTGGAGGTGCTGGCCTGCCCTGCAGCCAGTGTATTGTCTGAACGTGTGTTTAGCATGACTGGAGGGGGTTATCACAGGTTATATTTCACAATGTTTTGGGGTGTACCCTAATTTTAAAAATAAAATTTAAAACCAAAAACCAGTGTAGGCTATCTCCTCCACCGCCGCTTCCACCTACAGGGCCACATCCACTGCCTCCTCAACCTCCTACTCCATATGGCCCTGGTTCTCCTAGATCAAGATTATTTTTTATTTTTACGAATTTTATGTTATTTAAAGTAATTTCCCTATCCACATTTGTTTGCAGAGCACTTGCCATGCTCTTAACCACATTGTGACGCCATTTGCAGCCCTCTAGCCCTTTCAATGACATTTTTACAGCCATTTTAGTGCTCAAAAGTTTGAGTCCCCAATGACTTCAATGGGGTTCGGGTTCGGGGTCAAGTTCGGGTCCCGAACACGAACTTTTTTCCGAAGTTCGGCTGAACAAGAAAATCCAGGTGTCCGCTCAACTCTAGACACGAGTGGTCTAGAGCCTGAAGGGAGGCATAAATGTTCTCAACCTGAGCACAGCCTGCATGACCAGGCATTTAAGTGCTAAGCACGAGCTGCAGTGAAGTAGACACCTCAAAAACCAAAAAAGGTCTGTGGCTCCTCCTGCTTCCTCCTCTGCTGCAGTCTCAGCCTCTTCATCCACCTCTGGAGTGACAGTGCCACCTGCCACCCCGCAAACAGAGGATCTTCCAGCAACACCACCACCTGGGTCACCAAGCATCTCCACAATGTCCCACGGAAGCGTTCAGCTCTCCATCTCCCAAATGCTGGAGAGGAAGAGGAAGTAACCCCCTACCCACCCGCGATCACTAGCTCTGAATGCCAGCATTTCTAAATTACTTGTCTTTGAAATGCTGTCATTTCGTCTGGTGGAGACGGTATGTTTTAAAGGCCTTATGGCGGTGGCTGTCCCACAGTACGTCGTGCCCAGCCGCCACTACTTTTCCAGGTGAGCCATCCCTTCCCTGCACAACCAAAAGGTGGACAAAATCAGGTGTGCACCATGCAACCCCATCTGTGGCAAGGTGCACCTCAATACGGATACGTGGACCAGTAAGCACGGTCAGGGCCGTTATATCTCCATAACAGCACACTTGGTAAATGCAGTGGCGGCTGGGCCTGAGGCGGATAGCAGTTTTGTGCATGTCCTTCCACCACCGAGGATTGCAGGGCACTTCAGTTTGCCTCCTGTTGCTTCCTCCTCCTACTCCGCTTCCTCATCCTCTACCGGTTCCTCATCCAGTCAGCGTAACACCTTCATCACCAACTTCAGCACAGCCAGGGGTAAACGACGGCAGGCTGTTTTAAAACGTATCTGTTTGGGGGACAAACCCCACACCGCGCAGGAGCTGTGGACGGGCCTTGAACAAAAGACCGATGAGTGGTTTGTGCCAGTCAGCCTCAATCCTGGCCTGGTGGTGTGCGATAATGGGCAAATCTCATAGCAGCTCTGGAACTAGCCGGTTTGACGCACATACCTTGCCTGGTGCATGTGCTGAATTTGGTGGTGCAGAGATTCCTTAAAAATTACCCCGATGCATCAGAGCTGCTGCCAGGGGCGTCGCTAGGTTAAAAAATTCAGGGCCTGGGCCCCGGATGTTTTGTCCCATGCCCCGAATGTCCTGCCTGCCTGCTAGATACAACTGTATTGCCGTACACAGAACGGCAATACAATTGAATCTAATACACTGGGAAGAGATAAAGGACCTGTGGTGACATCACAGGTCATGTGATCAGCAAAACAGGCTGTGATAGGATGACCTGGATGATGTCACCATCATGTGACCAGTGCAGGATTGGACCGGAGTGAAGAGGAGAAGGAGCCTAATGGTGATGTCTGTACATGAGAAAAGGTAAGTGAAGGGAGAGGCAGAGCAATGCTGGGAGTTGTACTTATTTAACTGGGATGTATGTTAGGGCTGAAGGGAGGGATGTTATTGACATGGAACTGTGTGCTTGAGGTGGCTGGGGGAGGGAGTGATGTTATTTACATGGGACTGTATGTTGAAAGTGGATGGTGGGGGGGAATGATGTTTATGTACATGGGACTTAATGTTTAGGCCACGTTCACACTTACGTTTGGGGATCCGCTTGTGAGATCCGTTTTAAGGCTCTCAAAAGCAGCCCCAAATGCATCAGTTTAACCCCAATGCATTCTGAATGGATGCGGATCCATTCAGAATGCATTTGTTCGGCTCCGTACGGCCCCCCGTTCCGTTTTGGAGGCGGACCCCAAAATGCTGCAAGCAGCGTTTTTTTGTGTCCGCATGGCCTTGTGGAGCCAAACGGATCCGTCCTGACTTACAATGTAAGTCAATGGGGATGGATCCCTTTGCATTGACACAAAATGGTGCAATTGTAAATGGATCCGTCCCCCATTGACTTTAAATGTTAGTCAGGACGGATCCGTATTGGGACTTAGAAATTCAAATCTAATACAAACGAATCGGTCCTGAACGGATGCATTCGTTTGTATTATCGGTGCGGATCCGTCCTGTAGAAGTACAGGACACAGATCCGCACGAACTCAAGTGTGAAAGTAGCCTTAGGGGGTGATGTTTGCATGGGATTGTGCGTTGGAGGCGGCTGGGGAGGAGGTGATGTTATTTACATGGGACTGTATGGTGGAGGGTGGATTATAACTGCAGGGGGCACTGCAGATCCAGGGGACATTATAGGCGGTCTTATTACTACTGGGGGATCTATAGGAGGGTCTTATAGATCCGCCTTATTTCTACTAAGCGCACTATGGGGGCCTTATTACTACTGAGCGGTCTGTAGGGAGCTTTATTACCACTGGGGGAAAAATAGGGGGCCTTATTTCTACTGGGGACTCTGTGAGGGTATTATTATTATGGGAGGGCTCTTCTAATAAAGGGGGCATTGTTGAGGAGCATTATCACGGTTGGGGGCAGTGTTACTAATGAGGGTATTCTAAAAGGGAATTATTATTGGCGGGGCTATGAGGAGTACTATTACTATGGGGGGCAGTAATGTTTCTTCAGTATAGTATTTGGGGGTATTGGGGGGGCAGGGGCGTAACTAAAGGCTCAACGGGGGCCCCGTTGCAAGAGTTCAGCTTGGGCCCAACTTCCCTCAGTGCTTTGTGTGTCTTCTTATGCGGCACAAGTGTCTTTGGGCCCCTTCCGGCTCCTGAGCCCGGTAGCGACTGCTACCTCTGCACCCCCTATAGCTACACCCCTGGGGGGGGCACAGCAAGCAGCAGGATAACACTGTGGGGACTCCAGTTTGGGGATAATGATAGAATGTGAGGAAGCTAAGATGTCTATGTGTCACACTCTGCAGAGACGAGGCGGCTGAGAGAAGTTGTCCAGACCGAGTGGAGAAGATGATGAGAGAGAAGATCTACAGAGAAGATGATGACAGAGAGGAGACGTCACCTGGAGGCCCTAGATGTGACAGGTAAGTGCTGCTGTATAGCAAGTACAGCAAAGTGCGGGGGGGGGGGCAACATATTTATTGGGGCTTGTGCCCCGGATCTTTTGAGACCCTAACAACACCCCTGGCTGCAACATAAAATGCGGGCCCTCTGTATGCGCTTTCGGCGTTCTCACCCTGCTGCTGCTCGCCTGTCAGCGCTGCAGCGTAACTTCAGCCTTCCCGCTCACCGCCTGTTATGCGACGTGCCCACAAGGTGGAACTCCACCTTGCACATGCTGGCCAGACTGTGCGAGCAGCAGCAGGCGATAGTGGAGTTTCAGCTGCAGCACGCACGGGTGAGTCGCTCGGCGGAACAGCACCACTTCATCACCAATGACTGGGCCTCCATGCGAGACCTGTGTTCCTTGTTGCGCTGTTTCGAGTACTCCTCCAACATGGCCAGTGCCGATAACGCCGTTCTCAGCGTTACTATCCAACTTTTATGCCTCCTGGAAAAAACGCTCCTGGCGATGATGGAAGAGGATGTGGCACAGGAGAAGGAGGAGGAAGAGGGATCATTTCGTAGGGTTTCCGGCCAGTCATTCACAAGTGACTCGGAGGGTGGGTTCCTGCACCCACAAACGCCAGGTACACAATTGTCCAGCCAGGGCACAGTTCTGGAGGATGACGAGGTGGAGGATGAGGAGGAGGAGATGGAGGAGGAGGAACCATGTTCACAGCAGGGTGGCACCTAGACCAGCTCATGGCCATCACTGGTGCGTGGCTGGGGGGATACAGAGGACACAGACGATACACCTCCCACAGAAGACAGCTTTTTGTTGCCTCTGGGCAGCCTGGCACACATGAGCGATTACATGCTGCAGTGTCTCCGCAACGACCGCCGAGTTGCCCACATTCTAACTTGTGCTGATTACTGGGTGGCCACGCTGCTGGATCCCCGTTACAAGGACAACGTACCGTCCTTAATTCCCTCACTGGAGCGTGATCATAAGATGCGCAAGTGCATGCTGGTAGACGCGCTGCTGGTGGCATTCCCACCTGACAGCGGGGGCACAGTGGAAGCACAAGGCAAAGGCAGAGGAAGAGGTCGCCAACGCAGCTGGGGCACCGCCAGCTTTGTCAGCACGCCACAACAACCAGCACCACCAGCTAATATGGAATGTCTTAGCAGGATCTCCAAATTGGGCACATGGCCTGAGCTTGACCTTTACACCTTGGAGGTGCTGGCCTGCCCTGCAGCCAGTGTATTATCTGAACGTGTGTTTAGCACGGCAGGGGGCGTCATCACAGACAAGCGCAGCCGCCTGTTCACAGCCAATGCGGACAAGCTCACGTTTATTAAAATGAACCAGACGTGGATCCCTCAGGACTTGTTTGTAGTGATGAGCGGCAGGTGCCATATTCGATTGGGTATGTTTGGGTAAAAAAAAATGGTTTGGGTACAAGTTATAGCGTTTACAAACTATGGTACAAAAATGTGAATTTCCGCTTTTTGAAGCAGCTCTGACTTTCTGAGCACCTGTCATGTTTCCTGAGGTTCTACAATGCCCAGACAGTACAAACACCCCACAAATGACCCCATTTCGGAAAGTAGACACCCTAAGGTATTCGCTGATGGGCATAGTGAGTTCATAGAACTTTTTATTTTTTGTCACAAGTTAGTGGAAAATGATGATTTTTTTTTTTTCTTACAAAGTCTCATATTCCACTAACTTGTGACAAAAAATAAAAAGTTCTATGAACTCACTATGCCCATCAGCGAATACCTTGGGGCGTCTTATTTCCAAAATGGGGTCACTTGTGGGGTAGTTATACTGCCCTGGCATTCTAGGGGTCCAAATGTGTGGTAAGTAGTTTGAAATCAAAATGTGTAAAAAATGGCCGGTGAAATCCGAAAGGTGCTCTTTGGAATGTGGGCCCCTTTGCCCACCTAGGCTGCAAAAAAGTGTCACACATCTGGTATCTCCGTACTCAGGAGAAGTTGGGCAGTGTGTTTTGGGGTGTCATTTTACATATACCCATGCTGGGTGAGATAAATATCTTGGTCAAATGCCAAATTTGTATAAAAATATATTTTTTGGGCTTGAATATAATAAGAATACTCTCCTGCAGCGCAATCCTTCTTTTCTCACTTCGTTACACAAAGCAGCCTTCTCCCCCCTTGCAAGACGGGTGGTAACGAGCCGTTGGGGGAACACTTGTGTAGAAATTGTCCACATAAAGATGGTACCCCTTGCCAAATAAGGGTGACACCAAGTCCCAGACTGTCTTCCCACTGCTCCCCAGGTAGTCAGGGCAACCGACCGGCTCCAGGGTCTGATCTTTTCCCTCATAGATCCGAAATTTGTGGGTATAGCCTGTGGCCCATTCACAGAGCTTATACAATTTGACCCCATACCTAGTAGACCGGTAAAAAAATTAAATAAATTGTCAGTTACATTTTCTGGTGAAATTCACCACTACCACTACTAGGTATAGCAGTGGTACTATACACCCAAAAATTTGTGAATTTCACCCAAAAATGTAAATGACAATTATTTTTTTGTTTATCCTGTCTACTAGGTATAGCAGTGGTACTATAGTACCACTGCTATACCTAGTAGACAGGTAAAAAATTATATAAAATTGTCATTTACATTTTCGGGTGAAATTCACCAATTTCTGGGTGTATAGTACCATTGCTATACCTAGTAGACCCGTAAAAAAATTTAAAAAATTGTCAGTTACATTTTCTCGTGAAATTCACAAATTTTTGGGTGTGATGTACCACTCCTATACCTAATAGACCGAAAAAATACAAATAAAAATTGTCAGTTACATTTTCTGGTGAAATTCACCAATTTTTGGGTGTGATGTACCACTGCTATACCTAGTAGACAGGTTAAAAAAAATTGTCAGTTACATTTTCTGGTGAAATTCACAATTTTTTGGGTGTAATATACCCCTCCTCTACCAAGTATACAGGTTAATAAATTTCACAAATTTTTCTGTTACATTCTTGGGTTGACATTATACAATTTTAGACGTGAATAAACCCCTGCTCTGCATAGGTGACAGGGAATAAAATTTACTAAATTCTTCAGTAATTAATGCACACCACATCCTTTCATTCAATGCTTAAACTTTAAAAAGTTGTCACACTTTTATGCTTTAATAATTTCTCCTATAATTCAGCTCTATAATTTTAAATTTGAAAAAAATAATCCTACGCTGCAAAAAAGTGTCACACATCTGGTATCTCCGTACTCAGGAGAAGTTGGGCAATGTGTTTTGGGGTGTCATTTTACATATACCCATGCTGGGTGAGATAAATATCTTGGTCAAATGCCAACTTTGTATAAAAAAAAATGGGAAAAGTTGTCTTTTGCCAAGATATTTCTCTTACCCAGCATGGGTATATGTAAAATGACACCCCAAAACACATTGCCCAACTTCTCCTGAGTACGGAGATACCACATGTGTGACACTTTTTTGCAGCCTAGGTGGGCAAAGGGGCCCACATTCCAGCACCTTTAGGATTTCACCGGCCATTTTTTACAGATTTTGATTTCAAACTACTTACCACACATTTGGGCCCCTAGAATGCCAGGGCAGTATAACTACCCCACAAGTGACCCCATTTTGGAAAGAAGACACCCCAAGGTATTCCGTGAGGGGCATGGCGAGTTCCTAGAATTTTTTTATTTTTTGGGGGCCCAAATGTGTGGTAAGTAGTTTGAAATCAAAATGTGTAAAAAATGGCCGGTGAAATCGAAAAGGTGCTTTTTGGAATGTGGGCCCCTTTGCCCACCTAGGCTGCAAAAAAGTGTCACACATCTGGTATCTCCGTACTCAGGAGAAGTTGGGCAGTGTGTTTTGGGGTGTCATTTTACATATACCCATGCTGGGTGAGATAAATATCTTGGTCAAATGCCAACTTTGTAAAAAAAAAATTTTTTTGGACTTGAATATAATAAGAATACTCTCCTGCAGCGCAATCCTTCTTTTCTCACTTCGTTACACAAGGCAGCCTTCTCCCCCCTTGCAAGACGGGTGGTAATGAGCCGTTGGGGGAACACTTGTGTAGAAATTGTCCACATAAAGATGGTACCCCTTGCCAAATAAGGGCGACACCAAGTCCCAGACTGTCTTCCACTGCTCCCCAGGTAGTTAGGGCAACCGACCGGCTCCAGGGTCTGATCTTTTCCCTCATAGATCCGAAATTTGTGGGTATAGCCTGTGGCCCTTTCACAGAGCTTATACAATTTGACCCCATACCGGGCACGCTTGCTTGGGATGTATTGTTTGAAGCCAAGGCGCCCGGTAAAATGTATTAGGGACTCGTCTACGCAGAAGTTTTATTTAGGGGTATACAAATCTGCAAATTTCTGGTTGAAGTGGTCTATGAGGGGCCGAATTTTGTGGAGCCGGTCAAAAGCTGGGTGGCATCTGGGACGGGAGGTTGTGTTGTCGCTAAAGTGCAGGAAATGCAGAATGGTCTCAAAACGTGTCCTGGACATAGCAGCAGTGAACATGGGCATGTGATGAATCGGGTTCGTGGACCAATATGACCGCAATTCATACTTTTTGGTTAGACCCATGTTCAGGAGAAGGCCCAGAAATTTTTTAATTTCGGAAACTTGGACTGGTTTCCACCGGAAAGACTGGGCATAAGAGCTTCCCGGGTTGGCGGTTATAAATTGAGTGGCATACCGATTTGTTTCTGCCACGACTAAGTCCAAGAGCTCCGCAGTCAAGAACAGCTCAAAAAATCCCAGGGCCGAACCGATCTGAGCAGTCTCAACCCGAACTCCAGACTGGGCGGTGAAAGGGGGAACTAATAGTGCGGCTGAAGTTGGTGACTGCCAATCAGGGTTTGCCAGCACCTCAGGGATTCTAGGGGCTCCACGGGCCTGTCTGTGCGGTGGCTGCGACGGGGTAACTATTTCACGTGCCACCGTACCAGCTCACTTTTTTCTCTTTCACTAGTTGATTGACAGGGGCGATCAAGGGGTTAATTGGGGTGATGGAGGGTGATGGAGGGTGATCTGGGGGCTAAGTGGGGTGTTGGTGGCTACTCACAGTGATGTGTGCTCCTCTGCTGGAACCAACCGACGAAAAGGACCAGCAGAGGAGCACAGAAGCCATTTAACACATCATATTTACTAATATAATGTGTTAGGTGGCTTCTGATTAGATTTTTTGAAAATCATCAACCTGCCAGCGTGTCACAGCCAGACAGCTGAGAAGCGCTCACAGGAGCTTCTCAGATCCTCCTCCTTGAATTTCTTTGTTTTGGTTTAGTTTCTCATCTCGTTAGTCTATCTCAGCTGTCATGCAGTCAGACTGATCGCTACCCTTTAAGTTCCTCCCCATAATGCAGTAGTGTGCGGCTGATACAACTTCCTGGAGTGTGTGTGCATGCTGTTCCCAGTTCCCAGTCCTCAGTCGTCTGCAGATAAGTGCTGTTTATGTATTTATGTTTTTGTCTTTTCTGGATCCAGGTGACCCTGACTCCCTCCGTGTCAGTGTAGGGAGCCGGTGGTCGTGTCCCTTCACTATTGTAGGGTCTTCAGGTAATAGATAGCCGAGGAACGTGGATATGCGGCCATCCACCTTTGGGGTGTTCGCATAGGCTGAGCAGTGAGGGAGAGCGGCAGCTCTATTGCAGGGGTCTCCCTTTGTTTCTTAGTTGTGGATCCAGAGAGACATTGTTTATATGGTATTGTCTTGTTTCCTGTACACCATCCGTGACATTATCAGCCGCCAAAACCGTCTCAAGCATGGATCCGGTTTCACTTTTGGCTGAACGCCTCCAGGGTCTTTCATTGGAGGTAGCTGATCTCCGTAGGATTTTTTCTCAGTTTCAAGTGACCGGTTCAGCTTGCGTTCATGGAGTTTGTGCTGAGCCCAAGATCTCGCTCCCGGATACGTTCTCTGGGGGTAGTGAGAATTTTGTGCGTTTTAAAGAGGCTTGCAAACTCCATTTTCGCCTTCTTCCCCATTCTTCTGGTGATGAAGAACGGAGGGTGGGGATCATTGTATCGCTGCTCAGGGGTAACGCTCAGTCTTGGGCCTTTTCGCTACCGGAGGGGGCACGGCCCCTCCGCTCAGTGGATGAATTCTTTTTAGCCCTGGGTCAGATATATGATGATCCGGATCGTATTGCTCTGGCCGAGTCTAGACTACGTCTGTTATGCCAGGGTAAACAATCCGCAGAGATATACTGCTCCGAATTTCGGAGATGGGCAGCTGATACTGGTTGGAATGATGCTGCACTCCGAAGTCAATTTTGCCATGGTCTTTCAGAGGGATTGAAAGATGCATTTTCCTTTCATGAGAGGCCTATCTCCTTGGACTCTGCTATGTCTCAGGCCGTTCGTATTGACAGGCGTCTTAGAGAGAGACGAGAGATCTCTCCTTCCTGTCCTATTCAGTCTCGGAACAGTGCAGCGGTCTCATTCTGTGCGCAGGAGTCTCAGTCGCTGTCAGCCCCTTCTGAGCAGGAGCCCATGCAGCTGGGTTGATTGCCTCTGACAATAGAAGATTCAGCCCGCATGGGAGGGTTTGTTTTTGTTGTGGAGGTATAAATCATTTGGCAAATGTTTGTCCCTCAAGGAGATTCAGGCAGTTTTCTGGGAGTAATAAAGAGACAAAAAGGAAAAAATCTTTTAAAAATGTTCCGTCTGTTACTATTGGCAGGGTTGAGGCGGAAATTGAAGGTTTTCCGTTTGCTTGTAGTTCCCGTTTTGTCCTGCCTGCTAGGGTGGCGCTAGAGAGCAAGAGCATTTTTTGTGAGATTTTTGTGGATAGTGGAGCAGCTGTCAACCTCATTGATAATCAATTTGCAATAACTCATGGTTTCCAGGTATGCACTTTGGGAAGGGATATTCCTGTTTTTGCTATTGATTCAGCTCCACTTTCTCAGAAATCATTAAAGGGCATAGTTCACAATATCCGTTTAATAGTGAGTGATGCTCATGTTGAGGATGTGTCATGTTTCGTCCTTAGCGGTTTGCCTACTCCTCTAGTGTTGGGGCTACCCTGGCTCACTAAACATAACCCCACCATTGATTGGCAAGCGAGGCAAATAAATGGTTGGAGTAACTTTTGCAGAGAGAATTGCCTCATAACATCTGTTTCTGAGGTTTCTACTAAGACTGTACCACCTTTCCTCTCTGAATTTTTGGATGTCTTCTCTGAGAGTGGAGTTCAGGGTTTGCCTCCGCACAGGGAGTATGATTGCCCTATTAATCTCATCCCAGGCGCCAAGCTGCCTAAATCTCGTTTATACAATCTCTCCCAACCTGAGAGGGTCGCTATGCGGGCTTATATCTCTGAGAGTTTGAGAAAAGGACACATACGACCCTCGAAGTCACCTGTTGCGGCTGGTTTTTTCTTTGTTAAGAAAAAAGATGGTTCTTTAAGACCTTGTCTGGATTTCAGGGAGCGGAACAGTATCACTATTCGTGATCCTTATCCGCTTCCTCTGATCCCGGACCTGTTTAACCAGGTTGTTGGGGCTAAAGTCTTTTCCAAATTAGACCTAAGAGGGGCATACAACCTGGTTAGGGTCAGAGAAGGAGACGAATGGAAGACGGCTTTCAATACCCCTGAGGGCCATTTTGAGAATTTGGTTATGCCTTTTGGTTTGATGAATGCCCCAGCCGTTTTTCAGCATTTCGTCAACAGCATTTTTTATCATTTAATGGGAAAATTTGTATTAGTGTATTTGGATGACATTTTGATTTTTTCTCCTGATTTCAAGACTCATAAGGAACACTTACGTCAGGTCTTGCTCATTCTGCGGGAGAATAAATTATATGCGAAACTGGAAAAATGTGTGTTTGCGGTTCCAGAAATCCAATTTCTGGGGTTTCTTGTCTCCGCTTCTTGTTTTCGCATGGACCCCGAGAAGGTCCGCGCTGTGCTTGAGTGGGAGCTTCCTGAGAACCAGAAGGCGCTGATGCGTTTTTTGGGCTTTGCCAATTATTACAGGAAATTTATTTTGAATTATTCCTCTGTTGTTAAACCACTCACTGATATGACCAGAAAGGGGGTAGATTTTTCTTCCTGGTCGGTAGAGGCGCGTAAGGCCTTTTCTAATATCAAGGAGAGTTTTGCTTCCGCTCCCATCCTAGTACAACCTGATATTTCGTTACCCTTCATAGTTGAGGTTGATGCTTCTGAGGTAGGGGTGGGTGCGGTCTTGTCTCAGGGTTCCTCTCCTGCCAAATGGCAACCGTGTGCCTTTTTCTCAAAGAAACTCTCCTCCGCAGAGAGAAATTATGATGTGGGAGATAGGGAATTGTTGGCCATCAAGTTGGCTTTTGAGGAATGGCGCCATTGGCTAGAGGGAGCCAGACACCCTATTACCGTGTTTACTGACCATAAAAATCTGGCCTATTTGGAGTCAGCCAAGCGTCTGAACCCGAGACAGGCCAGATGGTCTTTGTTCTTTTCAAGGTTTAATTTTGTTGTTACGTTCCGCCCTGGGGTTAAGAATGTGAAGGCAGATGCCCTGTCACGTTGTTTTCCAGGAGGTGGGAATTTTGAAGACCCGGGTCCCATTTTGGCTGAAGGTGTGGTGGTCTCTGCTCTTTTTCCTGAATTGGAGGCAGAGGTGCAGGCAGCCCAGTCAGAAGCTCCTGATCTTTGTCCTCCTGGGAGGTTGTTTGTGCCTCTCGCTTTGAGACACAAGATTTTTAAAGAACACCACGACACGGTCCTTGCTGGGCACCCGGGGGCAAGAGCCACACTGGATCTCATCGCTCGGAGATTCTGGTGGCCTGCGCTTCGTAAGTCGGTTGAGGGTTTTGTGGCAGCTTGCGAGACTTGCGCTCGTGCCAAGGTCCCTCATTCACGGCCATCAGGTCCTCTCCTTCCTTTGCCCATTCCTTCCCGTCCTTGGACACATCTGTCCATGGACTTCATAACGGACTTGCCTCGTTCCTCGGGGAAGTCTGTGATTCTGGTGGTGGTGGACCGTTTTAGCAAAATGGTGCATTTTATCCCTTTCCCTGGTTTGCCCAATGCTAAGATGCTGGCGCAGGCATTTATTGACCACATTGTCAAATTGCATGGGATTCCTTCAGACATAGTCTCTGATAGGGGCACGCAGTTTGTTTCCAGATTCTGGAAGGCTTTCTGTTCTCGCTTGGGGGTTCGGTTGTCATTCTCTTCTGCTTTCCATCCGCAGTCGAATGGCCAGACAGAGCGCGTCAATCAGAATCTGGAGACATATCTGCGCTGTTTTGTGGCGGAGAATCAGGAGGATTGGTGTTCTTTTTTGTCCCTTGCTGAGTTTGCTTTAAATAACCGTCGTCAGGAGTCCTCTGATAAGTCACCATTTTTTGGTGCATATGGGTTCCATCCGCAGTTTGGGACTTTCTCGGGAGAGGGCTCTTCTGGTTTGCCTGATGAGGACAGATTCTCCTCGTCTTTGTCATCTATTTGGCAAAAGATTCAGGATAATCTAAAGAGCATGAGTGAGAGATATAAGCGTGTGGCGGATAAGAGACGTGTGCCTGGTCCGGACCTGAATGTTGGTGATCTGGTGTGGTTGTCTACCAAGAAAATCAAATTGAAGGTTCCCTCCTGGAAGTTGGTTCCTAGGTTTATTGGGCCTTACAAGATCCTGTCTGTCATCAATCCTGTTGCCTACCGTCTTGATCTTCCTCAGACTTGGAAGATCCATAATGTTTTTCATAAGTCCTTATTGAAACCTTATGTTCAACCTATTGTACTCTCGCCTTTGCCTCCTCCTCCGATTATGGTTGATGGAAATCTTGAATTTCAGGTCTCTAGGATTGTGGATTCTCGTCTTGTCCGCGGTTCCCTCCAGTACCTCGTTCATTGGGAGGGTTATGGTCCTGAGGAGAGGATGTGGGTCCCAGTGACGGACTTTAAGGCCTCTCGTCTCATCAGGGCTTTCCATAGGTCCCATCCTGAGAAGGTGGGCCCTGAGTGTCCGGAGTCCACTCCTAGAGGGAGGGGTACTGTCACAGCCAGACAGCTGAAAAGCGCTCACAGGAGCTTCTCAGATCCTCCTCCTTGAATTTCTTTGTTTTGGTTTAGTTTCTCATCTCGTTAGTCTATCTCAGCTGTCATGCAGTCAGACTGATCGCTACCCTTTAAGTTCCTCCCCATAATGCTACAGTAGTGTGCGGCTGATACAACTTCCTGGAGTGTGTGTGCATGCTGTTCCCAGTTCCCAGTTCCCAGTCCTCAGTCCTCAGTCGTCAGTCGTCTGCAGATAAGTGCTGTTTATGTATTTATGTTTTTGTCTTTTCTGGATCCAGGTGACCCTGACTCCCTCCGTGTCAGTGTAGGGAGCCGGTGGTCGTGTCCCTTCACTATTGTAGGGTCTTCAGGTAATAGATAGCCGAGGAACGTGGATATGCGGCCATCCACCTTTGGGGTGTTCGCATAGGCTGAGCAGTGAGGGAGAGCGGCAGCTCTATTGCAGGGGTCTCCCTTTGTTCCTTAGTTGTGGATCCAGAGAGACATTGTTTATATGGTATTGTCTTGTTTCCTGTACACCATCCGTGACATTGCGACGATCATTGGCTGGCAGGTTGATGACGAACTTGTCTTTTAAATTTTGCCGGCCCGCGATGCGCATGCGCGGGCCGGCTTTGGCCGAAATCTCGCGTCTCGCGAGAGGACGCACCGGCGCGTCCACCCAGAGTAACAGGACCGCCGCAAAGACGCAATCCTGCATACGGCGGTCCTGAGCAGGTTAACTTAAGGCTACTTTCCTATTGGTTTGATATCTAGAATTAGCGAAGATGACGAATATGACTAATGTATTCGTCATATTCCTCAAAACGAAGATAACGAAGTATTCTACATCTTCGTTTTAGCTCCATATTCGTCAACTTCGCTAATTCTAGCAATCAAATAGGAAAGTTGACTATAGAGACAGCTAAGTTTAATTCGCTATGCGATTATATTACTTAGCTTTTTTTAAAAAAAAATTGAATAGTTAAATACTTGATTATTATAATGATTCTATTTATAAACAAAAAAAAAAGCTAATTAATATAATCGCATAGCGAATTAAACTTAGCTGTCTCTATAGTCAACCTTCCTATTTGATTGCTAGAATTAGCGAAGTTGACGAATATGGAGCTAAAACGAAGATGTAGAATACTTCGTTATCTTCGTTTTGAGGAATATGATGAATACATTCGTCATATTCGCTAATTCTACCAAGCCAACCATAGTAAACCAGGTCCAAGTTGAAATCGCAATTCGATTAATTCAAGTTATAATAATCGAATTTCGATTTTAACTTAGCACTGCTATAGTCCATATTAGGCTAGAATTAACGAATATGGAATATAGCAGTGCTAAGTTAAAATCGAAATTATTATAACTTGAAATAATCGAATTGCGATTTCAACGTAATTCTCAAATCCGACAGTACATTCTAGTATGGAGACGTTCCCATGGTGATGGGGACGCTCCATGAGCACGGAAGTCGTCAGAAACGGCAACGGGCACTGACTGGAGCAACCAGGAAGCCAGGAATCCTAAGGACAGGTAAAAACTACTTTTGGGAAGTGGGAAAGAAAAAAATATAACATAAAAAAAAACAAAAAAAAAAACATTCGAAATATCGAATTTATAGCACTATATTAGAAATATTCCAGAATTAGCAAAGTGGCGATATTCGCCAAAAAAAAATTGATATTAGAATATTCGCGCTTAACACTACTTGTTTGTACCTTGTGCAGAATAGACATGTATATTGGCACTAACCAGCCATTGTTATACTTCAGCGCAATTGCTTATTCTTGTATTTTGGATATTTCACACTCTTTTAGAGTGTACCCTAATTTTAAAATATAAAATTAAAACCAATAACCTGTGTTGGCTACCTCGTCCTCCTCCACAGCTGCTTCCACCTACATGGCTACGTCCACCCCCTCCTCAAACTCCTACTCCATATGGAACTCTACCTCATAAATTAAATTATTTTTTTTATTTGTACGTATTTTATTTTATGTCATTTCACTACATTGTCAATTACATTTTCGGGTGAAATTCACCAATTTTTGGGTGTATAGTACCACTGCTATACCTAGTAGACAGGTAAAAAAAAATAAAAAATTGTCATTTACATTTCCGGGTGAAATTCAACAAATTTTGTGTGTATTGTAGCAATGCTATACCTAGTAGACCGGTAAAAAAAAAATTAAAAAATTGTCATTTACATTTTTGGGTGAAATTCAGCAATTTTTGGGTGTATAGTACCACTACTATACCTAGTAGACAGGTTAAACAAAAAAAAAATTGTCATCTACATTATCGGGTGAAATTTACCAATTTTTGTGTGTATAGTACCACTGCTATACCTAGTAGACCGGTAAAAAAATTAAATAAATTGTCAGTTACATTTTCTGGTGAAATTCACCACTACCACTACTAGGTATGGCAGTGGTACTATACACCCAAAAATTAGTGAATTTCACCCGAAAATGTAAATGACAATTATTTTTTTGTTTATCCTGTCTACTAGGTATAGCAGTGGTACTATAGTACCACTGCTATACCTAGTAGACAGGTTAAACAAAATAAATAATTGTCATTTACATTTTCAGGTGAAATTCACCAATTTTTGGGTGTATAGTACCACTGCTATACCTAGTAGACAGGTAAAAAAAAATATAAAATTGTTATTTACATTTTCGGGTGAAATTCACCAATTTCTGGGTGTATAGTACCATTGCTATACCTAGTAGACCGGTAAAAAAATTAAAAAAATTGTCAGTTACATTTTCTGGTGAAATTCACAAATTTTTGGGTGTGATGTACCACTCCTATACCTAATAGACCGAAAAAATACAAATAAAAATTGTCAGTTACATTTTCTGGTGAAATTCACAAATTTTTGGGTGTGATGTACCACTGCTATACCTAGTAGACAGGTTAAAAAAAATTGTCAGTTACATTTTCTGGTGAAATTCACAATTTTTTGGGTGCAATATACCCCTCCTCTACCAAGCATACAGGTTAATAAATTTCACAAATTTTTCTGTTACATTCTTAGGTTGACATTATACAATTTTAGACGTGAATAAACCCCTGCTCTGCATAGGTGACAGGGAATAAAATTTACTAAATTCTTCAGTAATTAATGCACACCACATCCTTTCATTCAATGCTTAAACTTTAAAAAGTTGTCACACTTTTATGCTTTAATAATTTCTCCTATAATTCAGCTCTATAATTTTAAATTTGAAAAAATGAATCCTCCCTTGGATGTGGTCTCTCTTTCTCACGCTCCCTCTCCGGCGTGGAACCCTGATTCCACGCCACCCGTGATCACCATGGTAGGCGCATAAAAGAACATCAAAAGTTTATAGAGCAGATATCAAATTGAATCGTGAACTTCACGGGGACGTGCGACATGGTGGGGCAGTAAGTTTGCACACGTCTACACGAACTGACTGAAAGGGTTCAGCCCCTGCAATTTCTGGGTCTCCAAATTGGGCACATGGCCTGAGCTTGCCCTTTACCCCTTGGAGGTGCTGGCCTGCCCTGCAGCCAGTGTATTGTCTGAACGTGTGTTTAGCACGAAGCAGGGGGTTATCACAGATTATATTTTCCAATGTTTTGGGGAGTACCCTAATTTAAAAACTAAAATTTAAAACCAAAAACCAGTGTAGGCTACCTCCTCCTCCACCGCTGCTTCCACCTACACCGCCACATCCACCGCCTCCTCAACCTCCTACTCCATATGGTCCTGGTCCTCCTAGATCAAGATTATAATTTTTTATTATTACGTATTTTATGTTATTTAAAGTCATTTCCCTATCCATGACATTTTTACAGCCATTTTAGTGCTCAAAAGTTCGGGTCCCCATTGACTTCAATGGGGTTCGGGTTCGGGGTCAAGTTCGGGTCCCGCATTCAAACTTTTTTCCAAAGTTAGGTCGAACCCGTCGAACCCGAACATCCAGGTGTCCGCTCAACTCTAGTGATGAGCTGTTTTGTATCATATTTTTTTCTGTCTTTTAAATAAAAATTATCCTGCTTCAGCATCTTAACAGTTTTGCAGGCTATGCATTTTCTGCAAGGAAAAAAAAACTTTTAATTGGTCTATTCTTTTTTGCTCATGATTTTCTCCTCCAATGTGGCTGTGGACAATCCGATCATTTAGCATCCTTGCTCTCCTATACACTATTTTTTAGGCTTCTGGTAATATTCTATCTACAATAGGGTCAGACTTTAAAATTGGCCAATTTTTTTTCAGCCAGATCTTTTTATCTATTTAATAACTCGTAATAAAAGCAGGGGTGTTTTGTTCTTTAACAATTATTACTTTCACTGTGCTCTAATCCCTTTATCGCTTCTATTACTCCATCTAAATGTACCGGATCATCATTTTTTAAATCAAAAATCTCTCCATAAAGATTAATATGTCTTTATATTGGCAGATTAGAGAAGTAAACCTGCTGCACCTGGCCATAGTTATACTGGGGCGCACTTTGTGCATTCTCTTTCCCAATGTCTCCCAATGTTTGGTGGTCGACTGTTACCGTTATCCCCCCAAAAAATAATTTTTGGATTGTAATAAGACAACCCATTTTGCATCCATCCAACTAATGTGGGAGAAGAAATTCATCATGTTTTTTAAAAAAAAACATTAAGGGACACCCCCTTTATCTGTCTAACTGTTGAAGTAGAGGAAATTCTTCTGTGAAGTGTGTCTGTGAATGTCAATCTGTTGGATTGTGGGAGAAAAAATTCTTCCGTGGAGAATTTTTTTAAATTTAAATTCGCATCCGTCTTACTGTAGTATGAGAAAAATTCTTTCAATATATAGTCCCCAGATAGGGGACGTCTGAGATCTTAAACTGAGACAACATTTTTTTACCCAGTTTTAACCCAGGACATACAAGCACCAAACTGTCACGCCGTGGCCCATAGCAACCTGACATAGAATTGACGGACACATGGGGAAAAAAAACAAATAGAAACAGTGATGGCTTCTTCCCCTGCCTCCTCTGCTTCTTCCACCTACACCTCCACATCTGCTTCCTCCTCCACTAGGACCCCAACTCCCTGGCATAAGGTTATTATGTCTCATATTTTTCGGCCATACCCCCAAAAATGGGTAAAGGTCACAAACAGTATTGACAGACACATAAAAAAAAAACAGAAAGAGTGTTGGCTTCTTCCTCCACCTACACTGCCACGTCCACATCCTTCTCAACTTCCTATTCCAATTGTCCGCCTCTTAGGTTAGGATTTTTTTTTTAAAGTAGTTTTTGTTCTTGTAAGTCATTTCCCTATCCATATTTTGTTTGCAGGGCAATTGTACTGCTCTTACTCCCACTTTGGAGCCTATTGCAGCCCTCTAGCCCTTTCTATTTTTTACAGCCATTTTAGTGCCCGAAAGTCTGTGTCAAGTTCGAGTCAAGTTCAGAACCCGAACCAAACTTTGAAACGAAGTTCAACTGAACCCCTTGAACCTGGACATCCAGCGGTCCACTTGCAGCGTACTCAAGTTGTGTTTAATAGAGTTTCTGGGTGTAGTAGTGCAATAGACACTAACCTGAGACGGCTGACTCTCTGCAAGGGCAGGTGATGGTAGAAAATGTTCGTGACGCCAGTGCCAATTAAACGGTGGCACGCCGTTTGCTGATAGCAGGAATAACTGAGGAACCACGTGATGTTAAAACAAAACTCCAACTTTAGTAGTTTCCATATAGAGACATTGATGGAAGCACAGTTCCTTTGCATACAGTTGATTTTTCAATACGGTCGATGCAGGCAATACAGATTAAGCAAGGTGACTTCAGAGTGTGAAACACAGGACTTGCAGTACAGGAGCTTGCACTCTATTTCTGACTGATCCTGGGACATAGAAAATCTTCTCCAAGGCCCAATACCTTAACTCTGGCGTATATCCTTGGTTCTCTCTTTATAAAGTACCTCCTCTGTTATCTTGAGTACCTCTTGCTTTTCTGCGCTTTGCCTCTGTCTCCCTCTCAGCTTCCTCAGGCTCTAGAAACTTCTGAACTCTAAACTAGACTGACTTTTGCTTCCCTGACTGGGCCTTATATAAACTAGGGCTCTCTAGCTCCCTCTAGTGACTAGAAGCTGGAATGACACCCCTAGCAGGCCTGTACATGCAAGTGTCATAGTAACAGGGAAATACATAACATTACATTACATGACAATTTATAAAGATGACATATACCAACTTCCCCATAATTAAGGAGGGACGACAGCACACCAAGTGACACTTTTGTAGTGACGGGCATTACAGTCCCCGTACACTACACACTCATCCTTACTGAAGAGTAATTCTCATTATAATAGTAGATGTAGCGGTAATGGTCTGACTGAGAGGGGAAAGAACACACAGAATATTCACAAACTGTAAAACCTATCAACATGTCATAAAAATGTGTGACAATTTGCACAATTCAAAAAACACTGATGTTGCAGGCAGCAGAACGTTCTCCACGGCGTCTCCAGACTCTGTCACGTCTGTCACATGTGCTCAGTGTGAACCTGCTTTCATCTGTGAAGAGCACAGGGCGCTAGTGGCAAATTTGCCAATCTTGGTGTTTTCTGGCAAATGCCAAACGTCCTGCACGGTGTTGGGCTGTAAGAACAACCCCCACCTGTGGACGTCGGGCCCTCCTATCACCTTCATGGAGTCTGTTTCTGACCGTTTAAGCAGACACATGCACATTTGTGGCCTGCTGGAGGTCATTTTGCAGGGCTCTGGCAGTGCTCCTCCTGTTCCTCCTTGCACAAAGGCGGAGGTAGCGGTCCTGCTGCTGGGTTGTTGCCCTCCTACGGCCTCCTCCACGTCTCCTGATGTACTGGCCTGTCTCCTGGTAGCGCCTCCATGCTCTGGACACTACGCTGACAGACACAGCAAACCTTCTTGCCACAGCTCGCATTGATGTGCCATCCTGGATAAGCTGCACTACCTGAGCCACTTGTGTGGGTTGTAGACTCCGTCTCATGCTACCACTAGAGTGAAAGCACTGCCAGCATTCAAAAGTGACCAAAACATCAGCCAGGAAGCATAGGAACTGAGAAGTGGTCAGGTCACCACCTGCAGAACCACTCCTTTATTGGGGGTGTCTTGCTAATTGCCTATAATGTCCACCTGTTGTCTATCCCATTTGCACAACAGCATGTGAAATTGTCACTCAGTGTTGCTTCCTAAGTGTACAGTTTGATTTCACAGAAGTGTGATTGACTTGGAGTTACATTGTGTTGTTTAAGTGTTCCCTTTATTTTTTTGAGCAGTGTATTTTATTATGTGTTATGATGGCATTTCGCTTGTGCCATTATAATGTTTACATCAGCTGCTAATGGGTTGAATTTGGGCCATTGAGTTCAATGGCAATTGAACAGAATGGCCCAAATTGTAATGTGAATTGTGCAAATTAATATAAACAAGATACAGCGGCTCACCTTCTCTCCAAACGGAAAAGGTGCTCACCCCCAGGACCAAATGGGAATTCAAAAAACACAACAGGTATGGGGGGGCACACTACAGAGGGAACACCAGGCAGTATACTAATAATACACTTTATTGTGTTAAAATAATTAAGAACATACCCCTAAAACATACATAAAATATAGACCATGTACAAATCTATACAATGCACACAAGGTAATACCGCAAAATGCAACCGTAAAGCGGCTGGTGGTAGGTAGTTGCAGTCCTATATTAATATCCACAATCACTGTATGAGCCAGCAAATGTCCAGATATGGTGGATTGATGCTAAACAGTCTCTTATTAATGACCCCCAGAAATATGAATGACAGTCTTAAACTGTGGGGCCAAATTTGATCCAAGGCACTTGCTGGGTATAACCTATATTGATAGGCTCAATACCGCTGCCTCCCACAGTAGGATATATATGCTCTAACAGAGCTCGGTCTTACCGGTCTTCACTGCTATTACTGCAGCGTTGGTCTGAAAGGCCGCACACCCGCAGCGTCCCACGTGGTGTGCTTCTGCCTGAACGTAGCGTCCCACGTGACCGGGTATCTAAGGAGACCGGATGCTTACTTGGTGACGTCAATATTGTGCGACAGCTTTCACAGCAGCGCTGCTGAATCGGCTTTTCTTCCTTTCTTTGCCGGCTTTGTTCCTTTTCTTTGGTTTTAGGTGGATCAACGCTCACTCTAACAACCGCCAGACGCGTTTCGGGGTCTCTCGCCCCTTCCTCAGTGGCGAGAGACCCCGAAACGCGTCTGGCGGTTGTTAGAGTGAGCGTTGATCCACCTAAAACCAAAGAAAAGGAACAAAGCCGGCAAAGAAAGGAAGAAAAGCCGATTCAGCAGCGCTGCTGTGAAAGCTGTCGCACAATATTGACGTCACCAAGTAAGCATCCGGTCTCCTTGGATACCCGGTCATGTGGGACGCTACGTTCAGGCAGAAGCACACCACGTGGGACGCTGCGGGTGTGCGGCCTTTCAGACCAACGCTGCAGTAATAGCAGTGAAGACCGGTAAGACCGAGCTCTGTTAGAGCATATATATCCTACTGTGGGAGGCAGCGGTATTGAGCCTATCAATATAGGTTATACCCAGCAAGTGCCTTGGATCAAATTTGGCCCCACAGTTTAAGACTGTCATTCATATTTCTGGGGGTCATTAATAAGAGACTGTTTAGCATCAATCCACCATATCTGGACATTTGCTGGCTCATACAGTGATTGTGGATATTAATATAGGACTGCAACTACCTACCACCAGCCGCTTTACGGTTGCATTTTGCGGTATTACCTTGTGTGCATTGTATAGATTTGTACATGGTCTATATTTTATGTATGTTTTAAGGGTATGTTCTTAATTATTTTAACACAATAAAGTGTATTATTAGTATACTGCCTGGTGTTCCCTCTGTAGTGTGCCCCCCCATACCTGTTGTGTTTTTTGAATTCCCATTTGGTCCTGAGGGTGGGACCTGGGGGTGAGCACCTTTTCCGTTTGGAGAGAAGGTGAGCCGCTGTATCTTGTTTATATTAATTTGGACAATTCACATTACAATTTGGGCCATTCTGTTCAATTGCCATTGAACTCAATGGCCCAAATTCAACCCATTAGCAGCTGATGTAAACATTATAATGGCACAAGCGAAATGCCATCATAACACATAATAAAATACACTGCTAAAAAAAATAAAGGGAACACTTAGCGCGCCCTTTTGCGCTGTCAGACGCCAGGCAGATGGTCGGCACCTGTATCTGCTGTGCCGCATCCTATGAGGAGAAGTCACATGACCCCCATGCCTAACAGTGAGTAACTTCATTCAACATGCCATCAGACTGAGTGCCATATTATGCAACCATATCTAGGTATTGCGCGCCCCAGACTGACTGCACCACTATGTGTTTTCTCTCATTTTATAGGATTCTGGGTTATCTAGGACTGTCTAGTCCCGTCAAGTCTGCGCCACTTGCATTTTCTCCCTCCCCTCCCCCATATCTGTCCTGATCATACAGATAGGTTGCGAGTAGGGGAGGTATACTGTACCCTTTACCCCTGTCCCCCGACGAGTTGTGGGGTTTGCCATAGGCAACTACCTATAGTTCCTTTATTTTAGGACATATATAGCATCCTTTTACTCTCCAACGAAACGCGTAGGGACACAGAGTATTTATCTACACTAGTGTAGGATTTTCTGATACATCTATCCACATTAGCACCCATATCCCCTTCCCTCTCTCTCTCATTGGCTGACCCAGGCCATTTGAGCCCCATAGGGCCTTTCCCTTTTTCCCGTCCTTACAGGGCTATCTAAGGTCACTGTTTTTAGGGCTAGGTTCCGGACGGGGCCACCCCTTGCGGGGATCGGACCCCGTATTAGCAGGCACTTTAGGGCAGCTTTAGGCCAAGTAGGGCAACACCAGGGACAGTTTCTTCCCTGTGGCCCTCCTGCACTAAGTGACCATCATCCTGCACAAAGGGACGCATTCATACGTGCGAACATCTCCCCTAAGGGCACTGGACCGGCTGGTCCTCTTGCCCATCCACCGGTAAGACCTACCCTTTCTTTTTTGCCTCCCTGGCATGCTTATAGACCACGGCACAAGCCACGGTCTTCAGTACCAGCGCTATCTTGCTTACTTACGCTTATTGGTCAAGCACTCACGTCCCGCCCCACCCCGGGACGTGCCTGTTCATTTGACCATTGGGTGTACCTGTCACACCAGGTCCCCTGTTCTTTTGTGTCTACGTTTTGTTTGTCAGGTAGGGGTCCTTTTCCCAGGTGGGTTTTATAACTATCCTATTAAAAGTTAGGTTTTAAAACGTCACTACCCCTTTTTTTACATTTTTTCTGTCTATTTACGAGTAGTCTATTTTGGGGTAAACCCCAAGGGACCACCCTTCATTATTTTTCTGTTACCCATTAGGGGACATGGCAGGTTTCCTGACCACGGGCCTAGATAGAGATTCGTGGCTCACTGAAGCCCAAACTGTCTTCTCAGAACAGGCCTTCACCCAAAAAAAGTACACTCCCACCCTGAACGGGGCGTTTACAGAACTTACCCGGATATACAAGGAACACATCAGTTCATGGTGGGAGGTACAGGCATTAGAAAACTATATCAAACAAGGGATAGTCCCCCGAGGCCTTCGCATATCACTTAATCCATCCAGCCGGATCAAAAATCCAGGGTTATTAAAGAAGTGGGAGAAGGAGGCCACCGCCAGTTCCCTGCGGTTCATGCAGTTACTGCTAGATGAAGAAAGGGCACTACTTACAAGAGCAGAGGGGAATTTAGCGGATCAAATCGAGACCACCAAAAAATTCAAACAAGAGGCCGATTTTAGTACCAAAGAGAACCAGTTACAGAATACAATAGAAAGGTACCAATACCATCTGAAGGAACGAAAACACAGGCAGTTCGCTAGGGATTCCCAGGAATTCAAGGAGAACAAGGCCTATTTATTCCTCACTGCCCCAGACTATTCTCAAAGAACGGACGTGTCTTCCACCGATACCGACGTCTCAGATAGTGAGAGGGATAGATACCCTAGAACTAGAGGACGTGGGCGTGGTAGATCTAGACGCCGGGGAGGTCGGGGCGGTCGCTATAACACCTACCAGTCATACGACCAAGTACCATGCGCGCCTATCAACCAACAACCCTCTGCTCCGCAACCTTCATCATCTGCCTCTTTTTTAGAACAAACTATGCACTACCCACTCCAAAACCGCAACATCAACCCTCCACCCAACTAGTAGGGCATACTGAAGATAAACTAGTCATTAACCTCTCATCCCGTCCCTTAACAGAGACAGAGTATAAGGTACTCAGACGAGGCTTGTCTTTTGTCCCTACCACGCAATTTGATCTTTTCCGCTGGACCAAGGATCTCCACCTGTTCGCCCGTAAGTTGAAGTGGCACAAATACTTCAAGCTCAAAGACAAGAAGGAGAGCCGTGAGCTGGGCGTGCCGGTGGAGATCCTGAGTGATGTGCATTTTCTGTTCAACCTGGACACTGTTCCAGACTGCCCAGATGGCACTGGTCCCTTCACCAATCTAAAAAACAGGAGCACCAAAATGCCTCCGGTGGGGGACATTTCCTGTGTGGACGTTTTTCTCAGACAGACTACCGCTGAGCTGTCCAAGATTACTACTAACCATATGAGATCCAATTGTAGCTGGAAGGAAAGACAAGCCATCTTAGAGTTGTCAAAGGACAGTAATATAGTGATCAAGCCCTCCGACAAAGGGGGGAATGTGGTCATACTGGACACCTCGGCCTACCGAGACATGTGCCTCACGCTTCTCAGAGACAAACAAGGCTACGAGATATTAACATCTGATCCGACCCCCAGACTCCAGCAGGAGCTAAGGGAGATCCTATCTAAAGCTAAAACAGATAGACTTATTAGCAGTGAGGAATTCGAATTCCTCTACCCAGCACATCCCATAATGGCCACGTTTTACGGCCTACCCAAGGTCCACAAGGGTACCTCGCCTCTCAAAGGCCGGCCCATAGTGTCAGGGGTAGGTAGTCTCCCGCAAAACTGCGGAATCTATGTGGATCGCATATTAGGGCCCTTCGTGCAATCCCTCCCCTCGTATGTGATGGATACAGGTGACTTACTCTCGAAACTTGAGCACCTCAACCTCGAACCTGGATGGTTCCTGGCTTCCATCGACGTTGAGGCCCTGTATTCTTCCATCCCCCACGACAAGGGTCTTGCAGCCACTGCCCATTATCTGAGGGCTAGAGGTTCACAGTTCACGGCGCACAATGAGCTCGTTATCCATCTTTTGAACTTTGTGCTTACGAGCAATTGCTTCCTTTTTGACGGACGCATCTACCACCAGCTCAGGGGCACCGCGATGGGCAGCTCCTGCGCGCCATCGTATGCCAACTTGCTCCTGGGCTGGTGGGAAGAGACCACTGTCTTCAGTGACGTGCCTGGGTGGTACACGGAGTTCATCGTCCTCTGGGCCCGCTACATAGATGACATCTTCATCTTGTGGAGCGGCTCAGAGGACGACTTCGGTAGGCTGGTGGAAGAGTTAAATCACAACAGTATTAATCTGAGGTTTACTTCATCCATTGTACAGAACAACCTCCCCTTCCTTGATCTATGTATATCGAGAGACACTAAAGGGGGTTTACAGACCACCATATACCGCAAGGAGAGCTCCACCAATTCCCTGCTTCGCTGGGACAGCTGCCATCCCGTCCCTTTGAAGCGGGGTATCCCTGTGGGCCAATACTTGCGGCTCAAACGTAACTGTTCTGACCAGCAAGAATTCACACGGCAGGCAGGTGAACTGAGAGAACGCTTCTTGGCACGGGGATACCCAGACAACACCCTCAGACAGGCCTACCAGCGAGCACAGCAGACGACGCGCACTAGACTGCTGCATCCAACTGGGGACCAGAAAGTGGAGAGCCCTAATGTACTAAGAGTTATAGGTACTTTTGACACTGCTGCAGCCAAAATTAAAGAGATTCTTGGACGGAACTGGAGCACCATTTTGATGGACCCTGACCTGGTCGACGCAGTTAGCCCCCACCCGTCAGTGACCTTTAGGAGGGGGACTAATCTGCGAGACCGTTTCGTCCACAGCCACTATAATCCCCCTAAGAAAAATACGTGGCTGCCTAGTCCAGTCCGTGGTTGTTTTAGGTGCGGCCGCTGCACCTTCTGCAAATTCATCATACAGTGTAAGTCCCTGCCAGCGGATGCGGAGGGCTTTATCCATCATATCCGCGATTTCATCAATTGCCGCACCACTGGGGTTATCTACCTTCTAACCTGTGAGTGCGGCATGAGATATGTGGGCAAGACCCGCAGGGAGCTGCGGGTACGCATAGGTGAACACATGGGGGATATCCGCAAGAACAGGGATACCCCAGTGGCAAGACACGTTCATTCTGCCCACGACGGACGCCAATCAGTCATCACTTTCATAGGCCTAGAACACATTAGGAGACCACCAAGAGGGGGAGACTGGGACAAAAAGATCCTCCAGAGGGAGTCCTGGTGGATTTTTAAACTTAAGACCACCCAACCCCTCGGCCTGAATGACCAATTACAATATGGCTGTTTCCTGTGATCCCCTCCTAGGTCAGCTTACTGTACATTATATACAGCATTAGCACACAGTCTTTTTAAGATTGGCTACCTGCAGCATGGACCATATACACTTACCGCTTGCATACTTCTCTCCCCTCCCACTGGGACCTTATGTGTCTGGAGCCTTACCCTTAATTATCTCCACCATGCCTAATTCGCATATCGCGGTTTCCATCTCTGACCCCATACATGCCAGATATACCATGGGCTGATTTCTCATGGTACGGACCAAATCAACCTGGGGGCCGCTCTGCGATATGCGATATGGGATATGTCATCACTATTCTAGCAGGGGGAAGTTATATTCCAGCTATGCCCCCCGTTTGATGGTTTGATTGTCTGTTTGATTGACTTTCAATCGGTAGCGACTCTCTGTAGTTAGTCTCCTACCCTAATGTATAGCCGTGCGCTGTTTGGCCTATATTGCTGTTATTATTTCTTTCTATGCCCGCCAATGGACTGCCAAATAAGTCCCCTCCTTGGTCCCATGCTGGGGTGGATTGCCACTCTCTTCCCCCAGCATCGGTACGTATGCTGTTGTAGGGGCTGGACTATGACACATAGCAGCCACTCCCATACTTACAGCTGGACAGCTCCTGCAGCGATCCGTCACTGCCACGCCCCCATCACATGACTAATATGGGCAGGCGTGACGTAGTGAGTTCACAACGTGATGCGGCTGCCAGCTCTATTATCTGCGCATGCGCATTCAAGGACGCGTCCGTCCGCGTCACGTGACACCTTCCCAAGCACGTGAGCGGCGGCGGCGCCCACTGCGCATGCGTTCAGGACCTCCTACCTCACATTTAAACCTCTCAGCGCGCCCTTTTGCGCTGTCAGACGCCAGGCAGATGGTCGGCACCTGTATCTGCTGTGCCGCATCCTATGAGGAGAAGTCACATGACCCCCATGCCTAACAGTGAGTAACTTCATTCAACATGCCATCAGACTGAGTGCCATATTATGCAACCATATCTAGGTATTGCGCGCCCCAGACTGACTGCACCACTATGTGTTTTCTCTCATTTTATAGGATTCTGGGTTATCTAGGACTGTCTAGTCCCGTCAAGTCTGCGCCACTTGCATTTTCTCCCTCCCCTCCCCCATATCTGTCCTGATCATACAGATAGGTTGCGAGTAGGGGAGGTATACTGTACCCTTTACCCCTGTCCCCCGACGAGTTGTGGGGTTTGCCATAGGCAACTACCTATAGTTCCTTTATTTTAGGACATATATAGCATCCTTTTACTCTCCAACGAAACGCGTAGGGACACAGAGTATTTATCTACACTAGTGTAGGATTTTCTGATACATCTATCCACATTAGCACCCATATCCCCTTCCCTCTCTCTCTCATTGGCTGACCCAGGCCATTTGAGCCCCATAGGGCCTTTCCCTTTTTCCCGTCCTTACAGGGCTATCTAGGGTCACTGTTTTTAGGGCTAGGTTCCGGACGGGGCCACCCCTTGCGGGGATCGGACCCCGTATTAGCAGGCACTTTAGGGCAGCTTTAGGCCAAGTAGGGCAACACCAGGGACAGTTTCTTCCCTGTGGCCCTCCTGCACTAAGTGACCATCATCCTGCACAAAGGGACGCATTCATACGTGCGAACATCTCCCCTAAGGGCACTGGACCGGCTGGTCCTCTTGCCCATCCACCGGTAAGACCTACCCTTTCTTTTTTGCCTCCCTGGCATGCTTATAGACCACGGCACAAGCCACGGTCTTCAGTACCAGCGCTATCTTGCTTACTTACGCTTATTGGTCAAGCACTCACGTCCCGCCCCACCCCGGGACGTGCCTGTTCATTTGACCATTGGGTGTACCTGTCACACCAGGTCCCCTGTTCTTTTGTGTCTATGTTTTGTTTGTCAGGTAGGGGTCCTTTTCCCAGGTGGGATTTATAACTATCCTATTAAAAGTTAGGTTTTAAAACGTCACTACCCCTTTTTTTACATTTTTTCTGTCTATTTACGAGTAGTCTATTTTGGGGTAAACCCCAAGGGACCACCCTTCATTATTTAACACTTAAACAACACAATGTAACTCCAAGTCAATCACACTTCTGTGAAATCAAACTGTACACTTAGGAAGCAACACTGAGTGACAATCAATTTCACATGCTGTTGTGCAAATGGGATAGACAACAGGTGGAAATTATAGGCAATTAGCAAGACACCCCCAATAAAGGAGTGGTTCTGCAGGTGGTGACCTGACCACTTCTCAGTTCCTATGCTTCCTGGCTGATGTTTTGGTCACTTTTGAATGCTGGCAGTGCTTTCACTCTAGTGGTAGCATGAGACGGAGTCTACAACCCACACAAGTGGCTCAGGTAGTGCAGCTTATCCAGGATGGCACAGCAATGCGAGCTGTGGCAAGAAGGTTTGCTGTGTCTGTCAGCGTAGTGTCCAGAGCATGGAGGCGCTACCAGGAGACAGGCCAGTACATCAGGAGACGTGGAGGAGGCCGTAGGAGGGCAACAACCCAGCAGCAGGACCGCTACCTCCGCCTTTGTGCAAGGAGGAACAGGAGGAGCACTGCCAGAGCCCTGCAAAATGACCTCCAGCAGGCCACAAATGTGCATGTGTCTGATCAAACGGTCAGAAACAGACTCCATGAAGGTGATAGGAGGGCCCGAAGTCCACAGGTGGGGGTTGTTCTTACAGCCCAACACCGTGCAGGACGTTTGGCATTTGCCAGAAAACACCAAGATTGGCAAATTTGCCACTAGCGCCCTGTGCTCTTCACAGATGAAAGCAGGTTCACACTGAGCACATGTGACAGACGTGACAGAGTCTGGAGACGCCGTGGAGAACGTTCTGCTGCCTGCAACATCAGCATGACCGGTTAGGCATTGGGTCAGTAATGGTGTGGGGTGGCATTTCTTTGGAGGGCCGCACAGCCCTCCATGTGCTCGCCAGAGGTAGCCTGACTGCCATTAGGTACCGAGATGAGATCCTCAGACCCCTTGTGAGACCATATGCTGGTGCGGTTGGCCCTGGGTTCCACCTAATGCAAGACAATGCTAGACCTCATGTGGCTGGAGTGTGTCAGCAGTTCCTGCAAGACGAAGGCATTGATGCTATGGACTGGCCCGCCCGTTCCCCAGACCTGAATCCAATTGAGCACATCTGGGACATCATGTCTCGCTCTATCCACCAACGTCACGTTGCACCACAGATTGTCCAGGAGTTGGCAGATGCTTTAGTCCAGGTCTGGGAGGAGATCCCTCAGGAGACCGTCCGCCACCTCATCAGGAGCATGCACAGGCGTTGTAGGGAGGTCATACAGGCACGTGGAGGCCACACACACTACTGAGCCTCATTTTGACTTGTTGTAAGGACATTACATCAAAGTTGGTTCAGCCTGTAGTGTGTTTTTCCACTTTAATTTTGAGGGTGACTCCAAATCCAGATCTCCATAGGTTGAAAAATTTGATTTCCATTTTTTTTTTGTGTGTGATTTTGTTGTCAGCACATTCAACTATGTAAAGAACAAAGTATTTCAGAAGAATATTTAATTAGTTCAGATCTAGGATGTGTTATTTGTGTGTTCCCTTTATTTTTTTGAGCAGTGTATATTAGACTACCTTTTAAATGTGTGCCTTAGAAAAATTAAGACACCTCAACTCAATGTTATCTTATTTGCAATTTTGCCTAATCTACTTACTGTGCAATAACATTATCCTACATATATTATTTTATATGTTTACCCTCTGAGAAATACGTAATATATAGACCCTTTCTAAATCTAGCCAATATTGACCACTAGCTGATCCTTATTGGGTCCCTCCCATTCATCCTTGGCTTCAGTTTTATGATGGACAGGGTATCTGTATAATGGTAATCATGTGTTATTGATCTGTGCATAATCACATTTACTATTTATGTCAGAGAATGCTAATTTAATAATATGGTTCTCCTTATTTACCTTCATATTTCTTAAGAGTTAAAATTGGATACAGAATTGGTGTGTAATGCTATTACAAGATTTTTTTATGCTACATATTTTAATGCCAGACTTAATGATTAATTTGATGGTACAAGATATTTAAATGATCTGTAAGTGGATCTTGTTATTTCAAAGTAAATGTTATTTAATGCTAAAGTAATGGTTTATTTACTTTAACTTGCTATTGCAATATCAGTGCTACTTGCACTTAAGCATT